>NC_089781.1:40942578-40965078 GCF_040412425.1 Macrobrachium rosenbergii
TGATAATGCGCCCTACCACACCCAGCTAACGGAGGAAAATCGCTGGCCCTCCAGCAATACCAAAAAAAGTGTGATTTTAGAATAACTTTTCGTCACAAAATTATGCAAACAAAATAAAAACAATCATATTCATGAAGAAAGTAACATACGCTACGGGGTGTAATGACGTCAAGGAAGAGTAGGAAGAAGAATGGTGGAGTCGAAGAGGAAAGTTGGGGGTAGCCTAGTGAGGAATTTACCATAAGTAGATACTCAGCAATCAGGACAAGTTCAGTAGGCTACTACCCAAGCTCGTGTGTCCGATAGCATTAATCAGTTTGCTGGCTACCCCATCAAATTCAGGAGTAAAGTGCCTGAAAAAGCTGAATTTGAAAATTGAATTTATTACTAATAATTAGGAGAGGGTGTGAAACACACTGTCGCAAAGTAACACACCGATCCATCAATTAATTTGAAAGGTATTGGCAAAAAAACGATGACCCAAACTTCCTGAAATACATAGTAGGCAGTATGTATGCAAACACGTACACAAACAAACACACACACACACACACACAACACACACACACACACACACACATATATATATATATATATATATATATATATATATATATATATATATATATATATATATATATATATATATATATATATATATATATATATATACATATATATATATATATATATATATATATATATATATATATATATATATATATATATATATATATATATATATATATAAAGACCATGAATGTTAGATAAGGTTGACGTCACTAGTTGAGCTGCGGATCTTTTCGATGATTTACCGAATTCTCCTTTCTGTATAACCCTCTTGATTGCTCATTTCCTAAATCACTCATTTTTACCTGTGCTATTCACGGTTTCATCTGTTTTGTGGGGGAGGGGAAATGTTCTTGAAGAAGCCAGAAATGTCAGCCAAGGTCATGTTCCAATCTCACGCAAAGTTGTTATTCTGAGAAAATGGAGATATTAGTAGGGGTCGAGATTAAATACTGATTTATCATCTCCGAAAGAATTAATGTGCTGGCAGTTCAGATCATTTGCTGACGATTCTGGAACATTCAATCAAGAAACGGTTCTTTGTTGCAGGGATCTTACTCTACTTGCGTCGAGTCCCTCACCCCCTGCACCTTTCTCTTCTCGCCAACAGGTCTTGAGGTGTAGTAACGACTGTGACGGCAGTGCGGAGGTCTTTGACTTTCCCCCTCTTACCAATACAATTATGGAAGTTCAAGTCCATCTCTTCCCCTCCCATCCACCCCAACATACTTAAGGTGGACCGTGGCTTCATAGATCATCATCGTTGTCACTTTATGGTTATTGGAGTCGACACTTACATCGCTCCTTGCTCCCATCAACACTTTCTCTTCAACAGTAATGTTATAAATTTCTAGTATGACGCCGGTAAATGAGGACAGTTCTAAATAATTATAATTAATACTTATGTGGCTGAATTAAATAGCCTATATGAATATCAAGTGTCTTAGCAAGTCAAGTCCGAAGTACTGAAAGGTCGGGTATTACGGGAGAAGGTTTCTCTATCGCTTGGATAAAATCTGGAGGACTGCACCAGTCTTCCTGTTCCCCTAGCACACACTTTGGGCAAAGGCTCACGTTGGCAAAAGCTAGCTTGACTTAAGCCAGCCATCCAAAGGACGTATCATCCAGCTTCCCCAAGCCCTTTAGATGAATTTCCTTCTAATATGAATAACTTTTAGTTCTTGTGCTGACACTCTGAGTTATGAACTGAGATTAGAACTGATTTCTGTTGTTTCAAAATTGCGCATTATAAGGTCCAGTAACACTTACAGAAGGTAAATCCACAGGAGTTGAATTCCTGTATGAATACAAAAGCATTCTTGTATTCAACAATTACTCAAAACCTCAAAGTAAACTGTCGCCAGCAAGTTTCCACAGGCCTGGTTGAGGTTTTAAATATAACTCCAATGTGTGTATACACACACTGACGTTGCAAGGAATCTAGAGTACGAAGTCAAAACCCCTAACTGTCTGTAGTTACGGCGCTCTATATCGATACTTTCATGTGACGGAGTGTTTAAAAAACTTGGATCATAATTTTACGAGACTTTAATTGTATAATATACTGTATGTATATATATATATATATATATTTATATATATATATATATATATATATATATATATATTATATATATATGTATATATATACATATATATATATATATGTGTGTGTGTGTGTGTGAGTGTGTGTGTGTGTATTTGTGTATAAGTAGACCAATTATTGTCGTGTAACATTTGGATAACCCTCCAGTGTGTCACCTACCTAAATCCCTTTAAAGATAAGGAAATGCAAAAACCGTTATAACTTGACTTACATGTAAGGCATTAAAATCATTTATCAGAAATCTTTGAGCCTTCTTAATCTTCAGCAAAGCCTTGTTTTTTTTTTCTTTTAGTTGCCCTATTGTTGAGACGTTATCAGAATGCAATGGATAAGCACGTATTGTATTTGCATACATAGATAAAAGCAACGTTTTTCATGGACAGAAACAAACAACCATGTCAACTCATTGTCAAGAGAATATCATTCATTTTCACCCTGTGAGGTTCGTTTATCCTTAAGAGCCCCATTCTGCATGAGTATCTAGATAGAAATACACTGTATTCGTGTTCCTCCACGATATGAAAAATTATAACTACCGTATACAAAAACTAATGACATTCTCTTACGACTAAATGCTAAGTGATGAGTTTAAAACTGTAGGAGCTCTTTATTAGAAAGCTTACGATACTGTTTACTTCTAGCTGTCCAACAGCTTACTTTATGTACGGGAGACCATGGGAACACAACTAGAATGCGTAGAATGCCATATATGAAGGAGTCATTTATAAACCAAGTGCAGATGAGGGAAAACAATTTCGGGGGAGATGTAAATAGTTTCCTGATGCTATAATGAATGAACCAGGACACAAAAGGCGGATTCCAAAATCTTCCCTTTAAACTGACAGGAGTTCTTGATAAATTTGCAGACTCAGTCTAACTGATGCTATGATCCGAATGTTTTTGAAATAACTAGAGCTGTAAAATATCTGGAAGTCTCCAAGGAAGAAAAGAAAAATTATTGTAATAAATGTCAAAAGCAGAACCATTTTTCCTTATATTAAGGTTTAAGTTTTATCCTGAATCCCAGATTAAACAAGATGTTTAATAAACAAATTTCGATGGTACTGGTTTAAAAATAGCTTTTCATAAATGAAAAGGGTGCCGACAACCACTATTTCTTGATTCAGTGAATTTGTCCTGCTGTTTAATGTGATATTGATTTAATGACCTTTTATTAAGCTAATTAGGATAGTTAACATAAAACTAAACACCTCAAATCCAGTAAATTCATAGTATTTAGCTGATAACATTTAATTTATTGAATTATTTAAGTTGAAAAATACTGAAGACAACGATTACAAAAAAAAAAAAATTAAATACGTAGTAAAACGTTGCTTTCTTTATTTTGTATAACCATTCGAATCAAGTGTAAATTGCTAATACATCATAACTGAAACACCAACTTGAACAATGAGTATATTGTAAGACTGAAAATTCCTAATGGTAGAAGTATAGGAATTGCTAATCCTCAGATGCAAAATAAAAACAATCACTACTGTCATGTTAACGTTACCAAATAGAATAATGTCTCCTTGGTTATTCCCAATATTCTATTACATTCGAGTGCCTCTCTAACCAGCTACCTGCTAGAGATACCTTTGTGAAGGACTTAAGTTGAAAACCTCCAGAGTTTCATTACCGAAATTCTTGGATTTGATCGTGACGCAAACGAACCTCCGAAGAGTTTTCTACAGATCTAAGACCGCAAATGAGAGAAAATAAATTTTGGTGAGATTCTGAACTCTTTCTAAAAAAAAAAAAAAAAATGGTGGGTGAAGGGTTGATGTGAGGTGATAAGGATCAATTACAGTACTTGCACAATTACCCTAAAAATTGCTTTGATTTTAAAATTCATCAACTTTATGCACTGATGATATCTTTGGTTTTCATTTTTGTTTCTTTTTTTTTTTTAAATTAAGGTGTTCATAAATATAAACAATGAATTTGAGAAATACAATGTGACTGATTCACATTTGTATATTTTTTTTATCAGCCCGCAGGTATATTACTAATTTCTAACTTCACTTATTCAGTTCTTGCTACAAAGAATTGAAAATTTTGTAGATGCTAGTTTTCACACGATTTTAGAGATACTTGAGCAAACATTAAGTTTGTACCCTATGAATAATTCAATTTTCATAATTGTTTTTCAAGAGACATATAGAGGAGAGAGAAATACGCAAGGAGTACCAGAGAGAGAGGGAGTAGTAGTACATTTTTTTTATTCCTCTGTATTCCCTATTACGAGTAGATAATAATATTTTGTCGCTGAAACATCATACGTACCAGTATACGTACCAGTTCTCCGCTACATAGCTGCCGTGCAAAAAAAAAAAAAAAAAAACTAGAATGATTGTAAATTTAATACTTGCAGAAGGTCAACTCCAACACTACCTCTTGTTTTTCGTGGATATATCGTACTTAAAAGTCATTTTCTTTTGCACAGGTAAGAGGTTAGCGAGGTTAATGTTACTTGCATGAAGGAACAGCTTTCGTGTTCTGCTGAGGGAAAGCTGGGTCCTCGTGAATGATGATTATCCAGCAAGCAAGTAAGTTTTTCTGAGTCTCTCGCGAGCTTAGTGGCTTTAAACTTCGGAGACTTTTATTCATTGATTCGTACATCAACGTTTTAATCTATGTCCTTCTCAATTATAACAGCTTCATCTCATAGCGGGTGGAACGATGGCATTTCTTGTATGATTGTTTGTAGCCTTTACCTGCAATCATTCACTCTATTTCCATGAACGATATTTTTCACATCACCTAAATCCTAATAAGATCACTTCTGGCAAGGAGATTGCTTTTGGTTAGCTAGTTTTTCACGTGGATTACGCAAAATGTTATCGGTGAATGTCTACGAAACTGACATCAAAGGTTGGCCTACTGACCGGCAAAGTGAGCAGATTTGGGGAGAAACAGAGATGAAACTTTAGGGATGAATGGGCCTTTTCAAAAGTGGATTGCTTAGCCTTGGCAGAGATTTATAGTCTGCGAACGCTGTTGCTTTGCTTTCTTCTTTAAGTATTTGACTCACAAAAGCAGAAAGACAAACAATCAGTTTCAATTCATAATTTTCGTCCAAGATGTAATAAAGATCTGGTGTTTTTTGAAGAACTGGAAGACATAAATCGTCAAACAGATATGAAGTTGCAGAAACTGGTATCATGGATTTTTATCCGATGCATGGTTTCATTCTATCAAATAATTTGCTTGTAATAAAACCATGTAAACGAAATCTTTAGATTCTTATAGCTATACGGAGAACAAACATGGATTCCGAACTCATTTATAAAGGTAATTGTTCTCTTGAGAATTAGTGAAAATTATGAACTCACCAAAAAAAAAAAAAATCTGCTGTTTGAGAAATCAAAACCATCATGGCTTTATTGAATTTTCATATCAAAATTTAATCTGGATCCCAAACAAATTACATTTTGTGAGTAAAACTTCCTCGTATTGTGTTACTCCAGTAGCAAAGCCCACAGCGATGATGGAATATTGTGGTAGCGAAAGGCATGTGGGAATTTTTACGAGAATTTTAGCCAAGGTGGATCTGGTTACTGGCAACATGTGATTACGTTTTGAGACAGATCGAAATGTTAGTGTTTAGAAGAAGGGTGGATTATTCAGCCTTGGCGGAGGTTTTCAGTCTCTGGACGTCTTTGTAATTATTATTATCAGTCATATATTTTCGTTGTCATAGAAATATTAAATTTTACCCTCTTCCCTCTTATTCTTCAAATCTTGATTATAAAAGTCAGGCTGAGATCTTATACTGACTCTGTCTCTCGACCCGAAAATGAGTAACCGTAGCCTACTCTGCATAGTTCAAGAGGTTTTTGAAAAAAAAAATCAGCATATCAAGCTTTTTTTTATAATGAAAATAGTGTTCTTAAGTGAACATACATTTTTTAGCCAGTCCATAAAAAAATCAAATTTTTTCATCCGTAATAATAATAATAATAATAATAATAATAATAATAATAATAATAATAATAATAATAATAAATCGACGGAGAACGACTTATTAATGTTCTGTAAAGGTACCATATCTTCTCTGATGACTGAGTGACTAAATAGTTTTGCCTATTGAAATGTAGCCCCTTCCACCAAGATAGTCGACGACAAAAAGTAGTATTAGAGGAAAAGAAATAATATCATGTTTAACAACACATGTTCAATTCATACATATTCTTACAAATGGAATAATCCCGTTAATATCAGAGCAATATCCTGGAAAATGTACAACGGCTAACTAAGAATCTGTGTTGTGGTTTGGTTTCACATTAAGATGAAAACTTCACTTGATTTCTATCTAAGCAACGTCATCAATGGATGGAGATGAGTAGGTTATCTGAAACACTTGCCACGGCTCTCCCTCAGGCGCCGGTCGATGATGTTACTCTTGTAGTCGCCCCGGTCGGTAAGGGCCTCAGCCAACAGGAGGGGTTGAAGGGCGTCCGTCGTACGGAGGTTGCCAAGGTGCCTCAGAAGAGGGTGAAACAGCGAGTCGAGTAACACCCTCCAAGGGCGAGGGCACTGCAGTGACATCATCGAGTGCCTACGTCGCTTGGAAAAGAAAGATGCGGAGAAAAAGATGAGGACCATCACCAAGAAACTGATCGCCCTCAACGGGGGCAAGCTACGCCTCCTGCAAGAGAAAGAGGGATATATAAATCTCACATCATATACTCCGACTCCCGAAGAAGACGAAATCCTGAAAATGGGACTTAACTCCCACTACATCACCCGGCCGAGGTCCCTGGACAAGTGCCTTGAGATCGAATATCTCATGGATAATATCCGAAGACAAGAGAACCTTAGCAACCTCCGTACGACGGACGCCCTTCAACCCCTCCTGTTGGCTGAGGCCCTTACCGACAGGGGCAACTACAAGAGTAACATCATCGACCGGCGCCTGAGGGAGGCGGCCAAGCAGTTGAGGGAGAGAGAAGACATCACTGTTCGTAGGGCCGACAAGACCGCCGCTTTCGTCCTCATAAACACTGAGGACTACCATCGGAAGTCTGATTGGATATTTTAATAAAAGACTTCCCATATTCCGCACACTATCCTTTTCCAACATGAATATCGGCCAGTTACTGACTAACATCGCTGAGCCTGAAAAGCGAATCATAAGGAAGATAGAAAAGACACTATATAAGATAAATTCGCATAATACAGATATCCTTTTTAATAAGACCTATTATGATTTTTATTATTATTATTATTATTATCACATCTGATGATATGGAAACTAAAGCAACGAACACCATAAAATTATGTATATAACATCTTAGCAGTAACAGTTAGGTAGGAAAACACTAAATCAAACAACCGAAATTTCTCGCAACAGTATTCATATGATGAAAAAAAGATAGTAATGATTGAATGATTCCAAGGGGATGTATCAAAACATCGTCATCAGGTTGTTTATTACATAAAAAAAATATGCTTTCTCAGTGTTGTCTTTTTCGAATGGTCTTCTTAGCAGCGCTGTTTATTCTAGATTTCAATATCTTAGAGAACCGCAGACGGTAAACAAAAAAAAAAAAAAAAATCGCACGATATGATGTTAATAAGAAAGCTGGCTGAATTGTTTAGATGCCATGTTAAACAGGGAAGCCTTTCATTGGAGCAGCATCAGTCATCACTTTAAGTAAAGAACAGGGGTGATGGGTACATGAGCCATAAGAAAATCCATGAAAGGGAAACAAACAACTCAGGGTATAAAACGATGTTTTAGAGGCACAGCCCGCCAGTATGATTCGGTCACCGGCTGAGGTTCTGGACTTCAAGAATCTAGAGTGTTGGTGTTGATAATCTGAAGTTCAATCAACTCTAGAAGTAAGTATACATTTCACTTATTATCTTACATTCTAATTCTAATAACAGTTTGATATTCCTCTAAACGCTCAGACATAATGGCCCTTAAATATTTTCGATAAATCTTCAATTATCAACTGAATATTTGACAACACGGTGTTACCTTCAACTCAGCCTTCCCTTTTCATAACAGTTCTAAAGCATTTCATATGAGATAAGCTTAGTGTGTCTAGAACGATGACAAAAAGTCCTCCAGAGAGCTATTTACCTGTGTCTTAGTTTTCTCTTACTTGTATTGCTATTTGCGGGAGTTTATATTTACCCGTTGACTGATAACTGTTAGTTAATCAACTATCATTTTCCTTCAATTAGTACAGTTTTTTTTACATAGAAACACAATCCCATTGATGCTGACGGTGCGAGTCAGTGCCTTTTCAAGCTCGTTCCATATTAATGTTTGTACATTTTTAATAATAATAATAATAATAATAATAATAATAATAATAATAATAATAATAATAATAATAATAATAATAATAATAATAATAATAAACTGTTATTAATGTAATATTTTTTACTATTTCTTCATTCCTGATTCAATGAACGTTTTAGAAAACTTATTAAATATATGGATGGATCTGAATGATGAAAGAATAAAGTCTTGTTGCAAATTTAAGAATGTCTAATGGATGAGGTTAATAAAGAGATGCTGTAATATGGTAATTTTGTTCTGATTACCAGGTGATCAGGGTAGGTAAAACATAGTTGGTTGAGGAACTTCTCCTAAAACCACAGAATCGTTAGTTTAATAATTGTTCATTTCTATAAGACGACGAAGGCATGCGTAAGAACATAAAATTACTTAATGTACATAGGAAGGCCTGTGTAAAGCAGACAATAGAATGACTGACTGGGGAAAATTAGAGTAATTTTTCAGAGGTCTTTTTGACTAAGGCAAATCGTGTTAGAATATGTAGCAGTTACTACAGTAATAATAATTTAGTATAAAAGCGGCATTTAGACGAGATTGAGTTATGTTCCCGCAGTTTTTAGCTTTCTGTAAATCAAACATACCAAACTGCAGCCCTCTAGCCTCAATAGTTTTTATTTTAAGGTTAAAATTAGCCGTGATCGTGCGTATGGCACCGCTATAGGTGCCAACAACACAGGTCACCACCGGGCCGTGGCTGAAAGTTCCATGGGCCGTGGCTGAGAATTTCATGGGCAGTGACTGAGAGTGCTGAGATTGGTGAAAGTTTTAAAGTGTCTCTTAGTAAAGACAGTCGACAGTGAACAATGATAGGGGCAATGCAAACTCAAATGAAGGCCAGTAGGAACAATCAACTCTAGAGAGCCATCATAGTGAATGCATGGAAGTCATTAACTTTTAAAATCAGGTAGAAGTGAATGGAAAGGACATGGTGGGATGGAAGAAAAGGTAAATAACAAAGTAGGGGAAGCTAAGAGGAGCTCTGCAGTGAACTCTATTTGCAAGTGGAGTGTCATTGGAGCTCTGAAGTGATTACTAAACCACATTCATATAATTAAATGAAGTGCAGATGCCGAATGTGGACAAAAAATGCGAAATTGCTGAGATGTAAATCTTCATAAAAAAAAAAATGCTTACTGGCAAGGAATGTGATATGGCAAAAATGTAGAAAATGGTTTGCTTTGATGAAAAGACGGATTAGGGTATTGCGACAGCGTTTTGTCATTAGGGGAGAAAGAGAGTCATAGGGTTGCAAGAAAGGAGTTTAGTTCGAGGCTTTTGAGAGGAAGGGGATAAATAAAGTTACGATCTTGTTTGGTAATATAACATTCGAAAGAATAAAATTGTCATGTGTAAAATGAGCAAATAGCTATATATATATATATATACATATATATATATATATATATATATATATATATATATATATATATATATATATATATATATATATATATATATATATATATATATATATATATATATATATATATATAATTTTAAATAATAAAATTTTGAGCAAATAGCTATATATATATATATATATATATATATATATATATATATATATATATATATATATATATATATATATATATATATATATATATATATATATATATATATATATATATATACATGTATATATATATATATATTTACATATACATATACATACATATATATACATACATGTACATATATATATATATATATATATATATATATATATATATATATATATATATATATATATGAAGTTTTATTCAAATGATTCATATACAAACATTAAGCTACAAACGTCCTTTAATATCCAATTCGCTCTACCTCGGAAGTAATATATTTTCATATATGTTACCGAAGGGGAATTTTTTAGTTGATAATAAGTACGCCGTCCCTTGGGGTCGAACCAGCGAAGGACAGGAACTCAGGACTACAGGGACGCATTAACCCGCGCGGCCACAAGAGAGGTTAAGATTATCTAAATAAGTGGATATCGGCTCCCATATACAAATCACCCGTCGAACTCAGGTGTTTGTGTTTGGAGACGATATCCACCCACCTCTGCCATGTTGACCGTGTAATATATATATTAACGAAAGATCCTACAACGAATATTGCTGCCCAATTTAACAAATCAGTCAGAAGCATAGGGGGTACTAAGAAGGAAATAGAACTACTAGAGACATTCAAGATAATCAACCCCTGTCTTCCATATTTTACGGCCTCCCGAAAACACATAAAGATGGGATTCCTTTACGCCCCATAATATCTAGCAGGGGCTCTTTCATGTGTAAATTATGAAAATGGCTCGCAGACCTGTTATCACCTTTCTAGGACCTTTCTCATCCTCCCACATCAAACATGCAGAGGATTTTGTACAAAAATTTAATAGTTTAAACATCCCCTCAAATAACATCATATTGCTCAGCCTAGACGTCGAGTCATTATTTACTAAAGTCCCGATCGCCGACGTGTTGTCTTTTTGAGAGAGCAAGTTACAACCATATGAAGACCATATTCCTCTTGGCATGGGTAAAACTTTCAAACTTATCAACCTCTGTGTAACTAACAACGTATTTTCTTTCAATGGTAATTTTTACAAACAAAAAATTTGGCTGTAGCCTTGGAAGTCCCCTATCACCCCTTCTAGCAAACTTGTACATGTAATAATTCGATAAAGAAATTTTTATTGTCTGTCAAACCCCGCAATATGATCTGGCTTAGATAGTAGATGATATTTTATACTTTCTGGGACAATAGCTGGGGAGACTTTAATGAATTTTTTAATAGACTAAATTCGCTAGTTCCGACCATAAAATTCAAAACACGATGGGAAAAGGAAGGAAAATTGCCATTCCTAGATGTACTGATCTTAAGAGAAGAGAACAGATATGCCTTCATAGTAAATAGGAAACCCACTTTCGCTGTTTCCTATATTTATTTATTAAGCTACCACGATGTCTCCGTAAAGATCATGGTAGGGTGCAACTTATTCCTCAGGGGGCTTAGAATATGTTTAAATGGGTACCTAGATAAAAAATTCAACACGTTCCGCCAACACCTAACGCAACTGCTCTACCCACCACACATTATCGAGAAGGCTATTAACAAAGCAAATAAAATATGCTACAAAGGTCCCACTCACAACAGACAAATAGATTTTAACAACAAAATAAAGCTTCCGTACGACGAAAACATCCAAAAAGCCACAGAACAACTCAGGTCCAACAATCCTTTTATCTACCATTATCCCAAACCCATTGGGAGCTCGCTCATTAACGTATACTTAAATAAAAAAGGGGAAGAAGCCGGAGTTTACAAGATTCCGTGCAGCAATTGCAATGAGAGTTAGGTGGGAGAGACGGGCAGGTCCCTCTCGCAAAGATTAACAGAGCACAAAAGGTCAGTACAGTATGCCTCGGAGAGTTCAAGGATTTTCCTACACATCAGGGATAGAGGCCATTCTATAAATTGGAGCTGGGCGGAGCTGGTTTTCAAAAGTAGCTGTCCGTACAAAAGAAAGATGCTGGAATCTGCCATCATCATTCAAACAAACAATATGAACCTGTCAGGAAGACATTGGAAAGCAGATGAAATCGACAGTTTAATCATTAAACGTCTTCTCAAACAGGTGGTCCAGGAAACACGACCACCAGACGAATCGCAAAACAGGCCAAAAACCACTAGGGAATTGTTTATTTTCACTTCTTCTTGAGAAACGGCCACCTGCATACCATCGGAGACTTAATGCCACACCTACATATGCTTTGTGTATAAACTCCTGTAACATTTCATTTGTCCATATTTTACCAGTGAACAGGGGCACAGAAGGAAGTGCTCGAAATATATGGTTGCAACGTTCAAATAGTGTTTTATGGGCCTTTGATATTACAGAAAAAAAAGACATTTACACTTTGATATTACAGAAAAATATACATTCACATACACACATACACATATATATATATATATATATATATATATATATATATATATATATATATATATATATATATATATATATATATATATATATATATATATATATATATATATATAAACATATATATATATATATATATATATATATATATATATATATATATATATATATATATATATATATATGTACACACAGATACATACGTCAATTCATATACAGCAGGCAGAATATCCGGATTAAAACAATCGTGGATTTTCGAATCTAACTCATAAAGCAAAAAAAGATCATGAACAGTTTAAAAATGTCAAGAAATCTGGGCTGTAATCATATTATTTCAAAACAAGAAAAGTACAGTTATTGTCTCAATCTGTCTGTGTGCAGAGCAATTTTTTTACAAATTGTATAATATCTGGTCATCACTGTAAACAATAGTGTTGTACTTTCTGAATTTAGTTTATTAATAATATTACAACAACTTTTCATTTCATACTCAGTTTCATTACCAAAGCTGTTTTCTGCTGAAAAGGTAGAGAAGATCTAATTTTTTTTATGAGTAATTGGCATCATAACATTAAGAGTTAGGTGAATGGGAGGGGGGGAATGTTTTGCAATACTGAAACGTTTGTCTTGTTTCTTGGTTGTCTGGGATATTTTTCGTTATGAATGTGGTCAGAATACCAAGTCTACTTTTGGTGTAAGAGCAAACTCCTCAGTCTGCCCTTCTGCTCACAATATTAGATTACTGATGGCCCCCTTTGCGCTTCAGCATTAAAAAAAACACTCACACACACACACAAGGAATTCATCTTGTATTCCAGAGGAACCGGTTCGTACATTTCGATGCCCTAGATTATATTCAGATTACTGGTGATGAATGTAATAGCATGTATATCACCCACTACAACTTAATTCTCGGTCCTTTCAACTGGATAAAATGCAGTATATTACGAAATAACTGATGAATATGCCTGTAAAATTGCAATATATGGACATTTGCTTGCAATACTGCCATATTCGTAAATTTGGGGGGACAATAACAGGAAAAATTGCCAAAAATTAAATAAAAGAAAGACTGCAACAACAGTCCTTCTGTTACATTAGTTTATAAATGATTACTAAGAAGCCACTTCCAAAATCATGGCTTTTAAATGACATTTAAGTAATTTTGTCACTCCGAACACGATTTTTTATTTATTCATTATTATGTAAAAGCCTCTGCGTTCTTGACAGACGTGTTAGGCTGAGACATTAAAAGTGATTTTTCAGTGTATAATAACTTAGCATACAACGACAGCCTTTCCCCTACTTGTTGCCATCCGTACACGCGAACAAAATGGGAAGGGATATGGGAAGGTATATGTAGCCTTAACCTTTTTCAGTACCCACATGTGGGATAAATGGGGCGCAATCTCTCTCTCTCTCTCTCTCTCTCTCTCTCTCTCTCTCTCTCTCTCTCTCTCTCTCTCTCTCTCAGATAAGTGCTTTTGATATAACAAATTAAAAAGAAATAAAAAGCTTGAAAAATTAAAGACATTAAATATATATCTCTATATAGGACTTCTTTTTCATTTTTCTCATGGTACATAATTCATTGCGTACACACTGCATTCATAGGTTACCAGTTACCGCTAAAATGCAGTGTGAAAACTCCCTGCAATGAATAAAAGGTCTATGAATTCACAATACGTTTGCTGCATAAGATTTGTGAGTGCGAGAAAGGAATCTATTTAACTACGTGACCCCAGTCTGCGATCAGAATCCCGGCCATCCTGATCTTCCATGATTTTACAAAACTTCGATTTCTGTAATGTTGTTATCTCAGATATATTGGAAATAATATTCACTGACCTCACATAAAGCAAAGTGAGAGGAGTAGTGTTTTCAGTCTGGTACACTACTAATTATATCATGGTAAAATCGTTCAAAATATTTCGATTAAATTTCCATTCTAGCTTTCGCGTTTTTTGTTATAAAATCATTTTGAGGCATTAATAAAATCATATTGGTATTTTTAAGTACTCTCATCAATGCACACATGAATCTTTAAAGTACTAGTAATTTTTAACGGCAGTTTGTCATATTACTTGATGTATACAAAAATTGCTAAAAGTATCGTGCTGCCCGAGGTAACTTGGCCGCGGCCAGCAAGGTGCCAAAAGGGTACTCTTGTTTGATTTAAAGGGTCACATTTGGTAGTCTATTCCTGTAATACTACTCACTGAAGGCAATAAGGGTACAATAAGAAATTTTCCTAAAGTGACCAAGATCAATGTGCATTCAAGAAGATTTATGTGTAGGAAGACACAAGGAAGTTATAGAGATTGGTCAACGTAAGCAACCAGTTACTGTTATCAATCATTTAGGTGGTTCCTGCTAATGGAATACAACAGATTGGCGACTACCTCATGAATTATACAGAGATTGTCGATAAACAGACCATTCTTAGAATCAGTGAAAGTATTTAAACATTCTGACATAAAATTTACCCAAAAACTACAAATGACCATACTGGCATTACTGATATTCTTTAAGGAATTTATCTTTAAATTATGAATGACTTTCAATACACACTTGATAAATGCAAAGGCAAAGGCAAATTTTATTCTATCGACCCCTTCCGGAGTATGAGAATTACAAAATTACACAAATATATATATTTTACACAAAAACTACAAAAAGAAGAGACCAATAGATTACAACTATATTTATGTACACATATATTTAGCAAGTACATATTTAAAGCATAAAAGGTATTCTGACAAAGGAAAGTACATACATTGAAAATAATACCAGAATAATGAAAATCCTAGGAAGTATTAAATCTAAACTAAAGACATTATAAGGTTAACAAACTTTGCAAGTCTTTTCAATTCTCTAGCACTACTTGTATTGAGGAGCAGATTAAATTTAAAAGTGGTAGGTCTTCTACAATAGTAGGGCTTAAGGTATCTCTCTCTTATTTCTCTAATCACAGGACAAACTAAAACATAATGATATTCATCCCCAACTTCAGTGCTGTTGCATAGTCTGCAAGGGTGCTGATTCTCCTGCCCAGAATATCTTTCAGTTGCTACAGGAAGTTTGTGGGTACCACACCTATATTTACTAAGGGCAATTCTTTCTGGTATATCTAACTTTATAATATACTTTTCTTGGCCAAATTCAGTCTTAAAAAGTTTATAATTACTACACAATATATTTCTTTCTACTTCTGCATGCCACTGTTGTCTCTCTATATCATTGAGTTTCATTTCTAGGCTATTTATTATCCACGTGTGATTGAAATTTTCTGGATGTTCCCATATATTTGACATACCACATGAATCAAGGATAGTTTTAATTTTATGGATCCAACTAGACTTATACTCATTCGACTCGTACAGAATTCTAAGAAAACGATAAAAACATTTGACAATTTAGACGCCTTTGATTTTACAATTCTCAGCAAAATCCAATCATCCGTTTGCAAACAGATATTTCAATTTTGAATCTGCCAAGATCCCCATATACCATGCAGTTTGCTGTTCGCTTGTTGACACAGAGCTGATTTTTCATGAACTTCTTGTGAAATGTTTCAACATGATCTAGTTTGTGGTAACCCCATATTTCACAACCGTAAGTCAAAATTGGTACGACTAGAGCATCGAATAGATCACAGTTGATATCAATGGGTAATTCAAGTTTTTACATTTAATTAACATACTAAATAATGCTCTACGTGCTTGAATGACTTGTTTCTTAATAGCTTTATCCATTTTACCATTATAATTAAACGTAGTACCAAGGTAAACATAATCATCTACAATTTCGATGCTCTCCTCACCATATTTAAAATTCGGGACATTTCTAACTTTTCCTCTAGAAAATACAACTACTTTAGTTTTTGAAACATTAATTTGAAGTTTCCAAGTATCACAATATTCTTTTACTTTGTTTAAGGCATTTTGTAATTCCTTTGGGGATTCAGCCATTACAATAGTATCATCAGCATAAAGTAAAACATAAATACGCAAAAACATTTCTATATCAGGACTACTTAATTTTCATTTATTTCCCTTGAACACATATCCATCCCATTATACCCCCTGCTAAGAGAAAACTCAAAATCATTTAGGTAGATGGCAAAAAGTAATGGGGAAAGATTCTCACCTTGTCTTACACCTATGTTACATTCGAAAAAGTTAGAAATTTTGTGATTCTGCTTCACACAGGATTTTGCATTATTATACATATTATATATGACAGCCATAATATTACCGTTAATGCCATGTGAGATTACTTTTCCCCACAAGGACGACCTGTCAACCAAATCAAATGCTTTTCTGTAATCAACGAACAAACAGTATATTCCCTTTTTTTCGATGGAGATAGAAATTAACAAGTGAATGTAATACAAAAATACGATCTAGAGTACTATATCCCTCCCTGAAACCAGCCTGCTCCTCACCAAGTTGACCAGTGCTGTCAATATAATCAGTCAACCTTTTATTGACACAAGCGGTAAAAAGCTACGCTACACAGCTCAGTAGTGTGATACCCCTATAGTTATCTGGGTCGTCAGGGGATCCTTTTTTCTTAAATATGGGTTTTATTATCCCTATACACCAATGATATGGAACAATTGAGGAGATCAACACTATGTTGAAAATTTTGCATATCACATTTAGCATAAATGTGTTCTAAGAAGTACGGCCAGTGGTAGTTAGTAACATCTTCGTTTAGTTTAATTGTTCTTGGAGTTCACTGTGCGTTCCTTTAAGGCACTTGAATGCCCTCCTTTAACTTAAACTGGGAAGGACTTAAGATATGCCTCACGATGACATAGTCATTACTTTTCTTCTTGAGAATAAACGTGCATGGCAACTACGGAAATACTCTACGTATTCGTGTTGACGTTTCACTGGCAAAACTCCCTGCAGTTTTCTCTCGGGTGTTATGTACACTGAGGTTTCCCATAACAGTTCGTTTTTATGCTAAGTCAGTTTGAAGCAGGATCACTCCGTCTACGTTTAAAAGACGTTACTTGTGTATTAGAATTTCATTTTCATAGAATATCCAATTCTTTTATATTCGAAGTTTTTCAATATACTTAGTTCTTTGATGTTATAAGTTCTTCTATTTTACTGCTGCTCTTTCACGAGTGGTTCTGTCGAGTGATTATTTGTGTCACCCCTCCGAGACTCAGCAAAGAAATTTTTTAGTGATTCAGAAAACACTAAGGCTTCAGGAGTTACTCAGTAGTTTTCCTGATAAAAGTTATTCATAATGCATCTCCAACATCTAATGTGTGACCAAACTGGAGAATGGCTTAGTAAAGAAGACTTTTCCATACTTATTGTTGGCATGATACTGTGGTCCTGCAATGACATGAACCTTTTTGTAAGTGAAGGCTTCCCATTCTTTCTTCTTCTGTACTTAGGTGGCTTTTTAAAATTGATTTGTCTATCAAGTCACTCTTTCAGTATCCTCAGTTAGAACACAGATGGAATGTTGGTTGTCTGATGCTATTTAACTTTTGTTATTATAGAAATTACCTTAAGTATTTCATATTGTATTGCCAGAGTTATTACTTGTCTGCGTGTTAGGCATGATTTTACATAAGCCAAAGCTGCTTCCCAGCATTTGCTTATGTTGTGCTCCATCTCCTGACAGTTTGTGCAATGCTTGTGCCCTGTGGTAGACTGGGTAGTTCCACTCGTGTATGGCATTATTCCAACTGAATGGTTATTTTATGTATATGAGTATACTTACATTGTATTTACTAAAATCTAGGGCACCTGTCTGCCTATACCTTGCTACTTGAATATTTTTATATGATTTATAAGACTATCTGATAGACGATCACAAGGATTAATCAAATTTCTAAACTATTAAAATTGGTTTACTATTTCTAATCTGACTTAAAATATCGATCACGTAACTTATACCATGCTGCTTGAATATTTTGTATATGATTTATAAGACTATCTGATAGACGATCACAAGGATTAATCAAATTTCTAAACTATTTAAATTGGTTTTACTATTTCTAATCTGACTTAAAATATCCATCAGGTAACTTATACCATGCTGCTTGAATATTTTGTATATGATTTATAAGACTATCTGATAGACGATCACAAGGATTAATCAAATTTCTAAACTATTTAAATTGGTTTACTATTTCTAATCGGACTTAAAATATCCATCAGGTAACTTATACCATGCTGCTTGAATATTTTGTATATGATTTATAAGACTATCTGATAGACGATCACAAGGATTAATCAAATTTCTAAACTATTTAAATTGGTTTACTATTTCTAATCTGACTTAAAATATCCATCAGGTAACTTTATACCATGCTGCTTGAATATTTTGTATATGATTTATAAGACTATCTGATAGACGATCAAAGGATTAATCAAATTTCTAAACTATTTAAATTGGTTTACTATTTCTAATCTGACTTAAAATATTCATCAGGTAACTTATACCATGCTGCTTGAATATTTTGTATATGATTTATAAGACTATCTGATAGACGATCACAAGGATTAATCAAATTTCTAAACTATTTAAATTGGGTTACTATTTCTAATCTGACTTAAAATATCCATCAGGTAACTTATAATGCTTGAATATTTTGTATATGATTTATAAGACTATTTAGACGATCACAAGGATTAATCAAATTTCTAAACTATTTAAATTGGTTTACTATTTCTAATCTGACTTAAAATCCATCAGGTAACATCAGGTCATTTATAAGACTATCTGATGAAGCCATTAATCAAATTTCTTGAATATTTTGTATATGATTTATAAGACTATCTGATAGACGATCACAAGGATTAATCAAATTTCTAAACTATTTAAATTGGTTACTATTTCTAATCTGACTTAAAATATCCATCAGGTAACTTATACCATGCTGCTTGAATATTTTGTATATGATTTATAAGACTATCTGATAGACGATCACAAGGATTAATCAAATTTCTAAACTATTTAAATTGGTTTACTATTTCTAATCTGACTTAAAATATCCATCAGGTAACTTATACCATGCTGCTTGAATATTTTGTATATGATTTATAAGACTATCTGATAGACGATCACAAGGATTAATCAAATTTCTAAACTATTTAAATTGGGTTACTATTTCTAATCGGACTTATAATATCCATCAGGTAACTGATACCATGCTGCTTGAATATTTTGTATATGATTTATAAGACTATCTGATAGACGATCAAACAAGGATTAATCACAAATTTCTAAACTATTTAAATTGGTTTACTATTTCTAATCTGACTTAAAATATCCATCAGGTAACTTATACCATGCTGCTTGAATATTTTGAATATTTTTTGTATATGATTTCTAAGACTATCTGATAGACGATCACAAGGATTAATCAAATTTCTAAACTATTTAAATTAAGTTACTATTTCTAATCTGACTTAAAATATCCATCAGGTAACTGATACCATGCTGCTTGAATATTTTGTATATGATTTATAAGACTATCTGATAGACGATCACAAGGATTAATCAAATTTCTAAACTATTTAAATTGGTTTACTATTTCTAATCTGACTTAAAATATCCATCAGGTAACTTATACCATGCTGCTTGAATATTTTGTATATGATTTCTAAGACTATCTGATAGACGATCACAAGGATTAATCAAATTTCTAAACTATTTAAATTGGCTTACTATTTCTAATCTGACTTAAAATATCCATCAGGTAACTTATACCATGCTGCTTGAATATTTTGTATATGATTTATAAGACTATCTGATAGACGATCACAAGGATTAATCAAATTTCTAAACTATTTAAATTGGTTTACTATTTCTAATCTGACTTAAAATATCCATCAGGTAACTTATACCATGCTGCTTGAATATTTTGTATATGATTTATAAGACTATCTGATAGACGGTCACAAGGATTAATCAAATTTCTAAACTATTTAAATTGGTTTACTATTTCTAATCTGACTTAAAATATCCATCAGGTAACTTATACCATGCTGCTTGAATATTTTGTATATGATTTATAAGACTATCTGATAGACGATCACAAGGATTAATCAAATTTCTAAACTATTTAAATTGGTTTACTATTTCTAATCTGACTTAAAATATCCATCAGGTAACTTATACCATGCTGCTTGAATATTTTGTATATGATTTATAAGACTATCTGATAGACGATCACAAGGATTAATCAAATTTCTAAACTATTTAAATTGGTTACTATTTCTAATCTGACTTAAAATATCCATCAGGTAACTTATACCATGCTCCTTGAATATTTTGTATATGATTTATAAGACTATCTGATAGACGATCACAAGGATTAATCAAATTTCTAAACTATTTAAATTGGTTTACTATTTCTAATCTGACTTAAAATATCCATCAGGTAACTTATACCATGCTGCTTGAATATTTTGTATATGATTTATAAGACTATCTGATAGACGATCACAAAGGATTAATCAAATTTCTAAACTATTTAAATTGGGTTACTATTTCTAATCTGACTTAAAATATCCATCAGGTAACTGATACCATGCTGCTTTGAATATTTTGTATATGATTTATAAGACTATCTGATAGACGATCACAAGGATTAATCAAATTTCTAAACTATTTTAAATTGGTTTACTATTTCTAATCTGACTTAAAATATCCATCAGGTAATTTATACCATGCTGCTTGAATATTTTGTATATGATTTATAAGACTATCTGATAGACGATCACAAGGATTAATCAAATTTCTAAACTATTTAAATTGGTTACTATTTCTAATCTGACTTAAAAATATCCATCAGGTAACTGATACCATGCTGCTTGAATATTTTGTATATGATTTATAAGACTATCTGATAGACGATCACAAGGATTAATCAAATTTCTAAACTATTTAAATTGGTTTACTATTTCTAATCTGACTTAAAATATCCATCAGGTAACTTATACCATGCTGCTTGAATATTTTGTATATGATTTATAAGACTATCTGATAGACGATCACAAGGATTAATCAAATTTCTAAACTATTTAAATTGGGTTACTATTTCTAATCTGACTTAAAATATCCATCAGGTAACTTATACCATGCTGCTTGAATATTTTGTATATGATTTATAAGACTATCTGATAGACGATCACAAGGATTAATCAAATTTCTAAACTATTTAAATTGGTTTACTATTTCTAATCTGACTTAAAATATCCATCAGGTAACTTATACCATGCTGCTTGAATATTTTGTATATGATTTATAAGACTATCTGATAGACGATCACAAGGATTAATCAAATTTCTAAACTATTTAAATTGGGTTACTATTTCTAATCTGACTTAAAATATCCATCAGGTAACTTATACCATGCTGCTTGAATATTTTGTATATGATTTATAAGACTATCTGATAGACGATCACAAGGATTAATCAAATTTCTAAACTATTTAAATTGGGTTACTATTTCTAATCTGACTTAAAATATCCATCAGGTAACTTATACCATGCTGCTTGAATATTTTGTATATGATTTATAAGACTATCTGATAGACGATCACAAGGATTAATCAAATTTCTAAACTATTTAAATTGGGTTACTATTTCTAATCTGACTTAAAATATCCATCAGGTAACTTATACCATGCAAACAGTCTGTTTTTTCCCTTTTGCTGCCATTTTTAGTTTCTTGAGTCCTTAGCCAGGTAAGGACAAGAAAGAAACCTCGGAACCTGACCCTATAAATTTCACTGGTTATAGGAGGGTTATAAAGTGATGATTTACCTTAGGATTTTATTTCACCTAAACAAGCTAGACATATTAGGACTTTATAGCTGCTTTAATTAATTGACATATGAGTGTTAAAAAGGTTTGAGGTTGATGCTGATTAGACTTGTCTGAATATCTTGGACTTTGTCTTCATGTTCAGGTTCTGATAACACCCGTAATAATTAACTAGTGATAATCAGAGTCTGGTAAAGACATCGTTTATAGTCACATTAGGATTACGTTGAATATCATTAATTTTGAAAAGCATAG
>NC_089781.1:40970078-40975078 GCF_040412425.1 Macrobrachium rosenbergii
ATCGATTTTCAACTCCTGTTACTGAAAAAAGCACACTGGCATTCAACGTAACAGCGACTCAGCGTAATAAATATGTACCTGTAATAAGAGAATATCATAAAAAAAATTAAGATGAGGATCCTAACAGGGTAATGCTATAGGAGTTTAGCGCTACTCGATTCCACATCACTTAATAACTAAACTCATCTGTTAGCAATAGATATCATATTATCAACATAAGCATCATTTCCACATCCTACCTTTATTTAGTTTGTCCTGTAGCATAGTGTCAATATTGAATGTGGTGTTAAGCTAAATATTGTGAAAATCATTAGTATTCAGGCTTTTTCAAGGAATAGTGATACCAGTGCCATCTCTTCCAGTTGATTCCAGTGGTAAGGTCAGGTATAGTCCATTGAGACTTGATTCATGACATCTGGAGTGCCACCAAGGACCTTTGAAACTGGAAAACAAAAAAGATTTTGAGTAAATAATCTGAATACGAAATATTGAGGAAAACATATGAACAAATGTTTCTACATATTTTAAACTTTTTATTTTTATGAAACTCCCAGGTCCAATTCTGTTAGGGAGATTTTCTTATAATTATAGAACGGAATTTATTACGAACGCTCTCAATATCAAGAGAGTATATTGTTGAATGACAAAAATAAAAAGTAATATGAAAAAGATACTTGTTTAGTGTTCAAGTATATATGGAGAAGAGTATTCGGATTCATTAAAGCTTACTTCTGCACGCATTGATATCCGCAATATATAAATCAACGTCCGTCGCAGAAAATTTCATTCCATTTTGCGGTGAAAACGAATCTCCAGCATCTCCGCTATACCCAGTTACTTCCATCTTGTAAAGCGTTTTGTACTTTGCCCATCACACTTCATTGCTGAAGTCAACCAGATCGAATCTTATTTCATTTAGTTTTTGATCCGTTAGGGCGTGGATGTGGTCATTTCCTAACCAGAATTCACCCATAAGTCATCAAAACCAAGGACGTGCTCTATTCATGTACGGAAGAAATCTTCCCTTGGTTCAATGTCGTCTCGTCGTTGGATGACTGTCCACCCACCGCCATCCGTCTCCATGTCACAGAAAACCTGACACAAAAGGTAAGAAGTCAAAAATTATGGGAGGCAAGAATAACTGTTGAGAGAAAAAGCCTCTTTCTATTAATTGCTTTGAGTTCCAGTAAATCAATATTTGAAAACTACTCATACATTAGAGCTAAGAAACTTATCAATGATTGCTTTCACCTGCACAGGGAGCTCTGGACAGCAGTTATAAGGGTAGACAGTGTAGATTCCACTGGTGCCATTTCCTTGCTTCTGAATGCCTTTGCAGTTACGAATAGGAGGTCCTACTTCGAACCAAAGGACGTGGGATTTTGGGTATGCTGCTTAGTCTACCATATGTGATAAAAAAAATCACACAGTTGGGAAGGGGGATCACATTAGTACTAACAGAATATGCTACGGTAATAATAGGTGCGACAGGGTCGCTTCCCAAAAATTTACGTTGTCATATATCATGGAATTGGTGACGTCACTCCACGATATTAAAGGTGGTTGAAATTCAAAAACGCTGCCATTTTCACGACAAATATGCTCGGTTGCCCTGCTAAGATTAGTTTCCCCTGGGTCAGAACTTCACTTACTACAGTACAGCCTTTCCCCTACTTACTGCCATCCATACTCAGTGGGCAAACACCCTCAACCCCAAATTCCATAAAAAAAAATATTTTATAAAAAGCAAAAGTATGTAGACAAGCTTGATTCATGTTATATATATATATATATATATATATATATATATATATATATATATATATATATATATATATATATGTGTGTATATATATATATATATATATATAAATATATATATATATATATATATATATATATATATATATATATGTATATATATATATATATATATATGTGTGTGTGTGTGTGTGTGTGTGTGTGTGTGTGTAAGTTTGTGTGTGTGTGTGTGTTTATGTATACATGTGTAAGTGTAAATATATACATACATAGAGAGAGAGTCACAAGGTCCTTTTTCCCCAAAAATGAAAAGTGTCCGTCTCTTACATCCTTAAAAATGATTTTTAGTTTTCTGTAAAAGAAAACTACTGTATTGTGCTGGCTTTGTCTGTCCTTTTATACTTTTTCTGTTCACCCTCAGATCTTAAAAATTACTGAGGCTAGAGGGCTGCAAATTGGTATGTTGATCATCCACCCTCCATTCATCAAACATACCAAATTGCAGCCCTCTACCCTCAGTAATCTTTATTTTATTTAAGGTTAAATTTAGTCATAATCATACTTCTGGCACCACTATTGGTACCAACAACAAAGGCCACCACCAGATCGCGGCTGAGTTTCATGGGCCGCGGCTAAGAGTTTCATGGGTCGTGGCTGAGGACACCACCGGACCGTGGCTGAGTTTATGAGCCCCGGCTAAGAGTTTCTTGGGTCGTGGCTGAAAGTCTCATACAGCATTAAATGCTGTACAGAAAACTTGATTGTGCCGAAGAAACTTCAGGGCATTTTTAGTTTTCTGCAAAAGAAAACTATTGTGCCGACTTTGTCTGTCCGTCCACACTTTATACTGTCCGCATTTTTTCTATCCACTCTCAGATCTTAAAACCTACTAGGGCTAGAGGGCTGCAAATTGATATTAATCATCTACCCTTCAATCATCAAACATACCAATTTGCAGCCCCCTAGCCTCAGTAGTTTTTATTTCATTTTGGGTTAAAGTTAGCCATGATCATGCTTCTAGCAACGATATAGGATGGGCCACCACCTGGCAGTGGTTAAAGTTTCATGGGCCGCTGCTCATACAGCATTATACCGAGACCACAGAAATATAGATCTATTTTCAGTGGCCTTAACTGTATGCTGTAGCGGCTGCACAGAAAACTCGATTGCGCCGAAGAAACTTAGGCGCATTGTTTACTGGTTTCCTTGTTTTTTTAGATAACAATTTAAGAAAAATCTTATTCCAATGCCTACATGGCTGTACGAGCCATTGTCAGCGTAGTGCTGCCTCTGGTTACCAGTTGCTGTTGAATATATTAAGAAAAGATACCATTTCGTGAAAGGTCTGAGAATACAGAATAAGTTAGATTATATATACAGTACCTTGTGAACAGAACGAGGAGAATTTACTGGCTTGGTAGCCAAACTTTCATAAAGACTCAATAGCGCTATAGTAGGTCATCTTGGACTTAAATAGTATGAATTACTGCAGAAGTTCTGAATAAGTAAAACTAATATTTATAGAAGCGTTATAAAAAATTGGGTTATAATGGAAAAAAAATTTCCTTGTTAATTAAGGTACCCTCAGAGAAATTAACCTTAAATTCCGTATAATCCCGATTTTTGCTTCAACTAACGACCTGGTCTTTGGAACCTGACGTTGGGTGAGTTACAGGGTTCAAATTCAACATCCAACAAAGCATCCTATGAACTCATGTCTTGTCCAAAACAATCCTTGCTACTTGTTTGACTCATTTCACATGACAACACGTTCATTACCCCTTAGCAATTAACCATCTGGTATTCAATTTTATACATGTTTTTGGATTTTGAATGGATAAACTTTCGTATCTCTTGTAGTTAGGTCTATGGTTTTAGTCTGAAAATACTTGATCCCGGATTATCATGGATTATCTTTCTGTTTATTACCCTTTGACAATTGACCATCTGGTATTCTTGTTCTGTCTGTTTACTTTGTAACCTCCTTTTCATCTGTCTCATTTGTGCTCAGACGATGTGTTAATAAACGTGAAAACGCTTGTCACTGAACTTCTGCCTGTCATTTCCTGTGGGATTTGCTTACACACTAAAGTCACGTGCATTTACTGTGATTTTTAATATATATATATATATATATATATATATATATATATATATATATATATATATATATATATATATATATATATATATATATATATATATATATATATATATATATATATATATATATATATATATATATATATATATATATATATATATATATATATATATATATATATATATATATATATATACATATTTTACAGCATAAACTAAAACTGATATGGACAAAAACAAAAGTAATTCAGAACAGGTGTTTATTTAAGTTTCTCTCTGAGCATTTAATATTTTGTGTGGCCTCCATCTGCCCGTACCACAGCCTGCATTCTTGAGGGGTATGATTTCAGCAAATCGCAAAAAAGCTGAGACTCACACTCCATTTCCAAGAGCACTTCAGTCACCTCTCTTCTCAGATTGTCAAGGGTTGGTATACCATCATAGTTCGCTGTGTAAACTTCAGCACGATTCTTTAAGATACTACCAATGTTTTCACACACATTAAGGTCAGGGGAGCTACCTGGAAATTCACTTGACGAGAAGAAATCAATACCACTGTTTCGAAGCAGCTCCTGTGTCTGAAGAGCCTTGAAACATGATGCCTTATCATGCAACAGACAACACATTTCCAGGATCTTTGAGGAAAGGAAATACTCCACCAGTAAGCACAGTTTCTCTAAAGTATTTGCCATCCCATGACTGTCCTTTTTCTTTGATGATCCACATTAACCATTTGGCTGTGAAACAGAAAAATTCATAAACATTCAGGAAATTTCACAACTTGGCCATAGCGCATGTCATCGCTGATATCATCCAACTTTTTCAGCCCAAATGATGTCATTTTTATGATTTGGTTTCCTGACTGTGTAAATGAAGAATTCATCTGATGCAGCAACATGAAGAAAGTCATATTCATCCCAATCTTTAAGAAATGAACCACAAAACCATGCACGGTCTTCTCTCTGTTGCTGAGTGATGTTGGGCTTGCTGATTACATGAAATGGCTTGATACCAGATTTTTTCAACTCACGATGCACAGCACTATAACTTTTCTTTCCACTTTTTGTTTCTATTTCAAGCACCAATTTACGTAAAGACTTTCTTGGTCTACCCACTGCCTCAGCTATGATGTGTTT
>NC_089781.1:40980078-40990078 GCF_040412425.1 Macrobrachium rosenbergii
TTGCCCACTGCACGCCCCGAGCTCAACGCTATTGAGCAGTTTGGGGGTGCATGAAAAGACATATTCGCTCCTCGCTACACAGATTCACCAGGGCACCCCTAAATGCCAAGACAGAAAAAAGCAAAGCCCCATGCAACAAGAGATGTGTGGGCAGCAGGTGCAGTAAGACGATCAAGAACATTCGAGGATGAGTATTGGTCTTCGGATAACGTGCATGAAACTGTCAGTCCAATGATCATCGACGTACAGAGTGACGACGAGGATGATTTGTTCTTAAATAGTGGTGACAGTGATGAAGATTATTAAAAGTAAATCAATATTTGCTCACCTAATTATTTGATTGTCCTACTGTTACGCCAAGACTTTATATCAATATATACAGTGCAAAAGTTTTTTGCCTTGTACATTTACCCTCTCTACATTAATATTCCAGAACTACTATCCATTTTACAAACATGAATTGATAAAGAGAGAGAGAAGGGGGAGTGGATAAGGGAAAGATAAAACTGATTTATTGACATGCGTCTATGCTATCATGTATATTATCTCAAATGGTTAAAATCTGTTCTGAATGTAACCCATTATTTTTTTATTTAGTGAATTTAGAATAACTTTTCATCACAAAATTATGCAAACAAAATAAAAACAATCATATTCATGAAGAAAGTAACATACGCTACGGGGTGTAATGACGTCAAGGAAGAGTAGGAAGAAGAATGGTGGAGTCGAAGAGGAAAGTTGGGGGTAGCCTAGTGAGGAATTTACCATAAGTAGATACTCAGGACAAGTTTAGTAGTACCCAAGCTCGTATGTCCGAAAGCGTTAATCAGTTTGCTGGCTACCCCATCAAATTCAGGAGTAAAGTGCCAGAAAAAGCAGAATTTGGAAATTGAATTTATTACTAAAAATTAGGAGAGGATGTGAAACACACTGTTGCAAAGTAACACACCGATCCATCAATTAATTTGAAAGATATTGTCAAAAGACGATGACTCAAACTTCCTGAAATACATAGTAGGCAGTATGTATACAAACACACACACACACATGTATATATATATATATATATATATATATATATATATATATATATATATATATATATATATATATGTATATATATATATATATATATATATATATATATATATATATATATATATATATATATATATATACTATATATATATACATACATACATACATACATATACATATATATATATATATGTATATATATATATATATATATATATATATATATATATATATATATATATATATATATATATATATATATAAAGACCATGAATGTTAGATAAGGTTGACGTCACTAGTTGAGCTGCGGATCTTTTCGATGATTTACCGAATTCTCCTTTCTGTATAACCCTCTTGATTGCTCATTTCCTAAATCACTCATTTTTACCTGTCCTATTCACGGTTTCATCTGTTTTGTGGGGGAGGGGAAATGTTCTTGAAGAAGCCAGAAATGCCAGCCAAGGTCATGTTCCAGCCTTACGCAAAGTTGTTATTATGAAAAAATGGAGATATTAGTAGGGGTCGAGATTAAATACTGATTTATCAACTCCGATAGACTTAAAGTCCTGGCAGTTCAGATCATTTGCTGACGATAAACGGCTCTTTGTCGTAGGGATCTTACTCTACTAGTGTCGAGTCCCTCACCCCCTGCACCTTTCTCTTATCGCCAACAGCTCATGAGGCGCAGTAATGGCTGTGCGGAGGTCTTTGACTTTCCCCCTCTTACCAATACAATTATGGAACTTCAAGTCCATCTCTTTCCCTTCCCACCACCCCAGCATACTTGAGGTGGACCGTGGCTTCATTGATCATCATCGTTGTTATTTTATGGTTATTGGAGTCCACACTTATACCGCTCCTTGCTCCCATCAATACTTTCTCTTCAACAGTAATGTTATAAATTTCCGGTATGATGCCGCTAAATAAGGACAGTTCTAAAGAATTATGATTAATTAATATTTATGTGGCTGAATTAAATAGCCTATATGAATATCAAGTGTCTTAGCAAGTCTAGTCCGCAGTACTGAAAGGTCGGGTATTATGGGAGGTTTCTCTGTTGCTTGCATAAAACCTGGAGGACTACACCAGTCTTCCTGTTCCCCTAGCAGACTCTTTGGGCAAAGGCCCACGTTGGCAAAAACTAGCTTGATCTAAGCCAGCCATCCAAAGAACGTATCACCCAGCTTCCCCAAGTCCTGTAGATGAATTTCCTTCAAATGTGAATAACTTTTAGTTTTTGTGCAGACACTCTAAGTTATGAACTGAGATTAGAACAGATTTTTATTGTTTCAAAATTGCACATTATAAGGTCCAGTAACACTTACAGAAGGTATATTATATTATAAGGTAAATCCACAAGAGTTGAATTCCTGTATAAATACAAAAGCATCCTTGTATTCAACAATTAATCAAAACCTCAAAGTAAACTGTCACCAGCAAGTTTCCACAGGCTTGGTTGAGGTTTCAAATATAACTTCAGTGTTTGTATACACACACTGAAGCTGCAAGGAATCTAGGTTACGAAGTCAAAATCCCTAACTCTCTGGAGTTTACAGAGCTCTATATCGATACTTTCATGTGAGGGAGTCTTTAAAAAATGTAGACCATAATTTTACGAGACTTTAATTGTATAATAATAATAATAATAATAATAATAATAATAATAATAATAATAATAATAATAATAATAATAATAATAATAATAATAATAATAATATGAAAGATATCCCCCATCTTCTTAAGAATTTTGGTGTTAATGTCGCATTTAAGAACAATAAAACAATGAAAAATGTACTCATCTAGAACTCCCCTGACAATACTAAAGGATGTGTATATAAAATTCCATGTAAGTCGTGTGACAACTTTTACATTGGCCAAACGGGGAAAGCACTGGAGAGAAGAATTGAACAGCATAAGAAATGTGTGAGATATACACAGGGGAACAGTGGTATTTTTGTACATGTTAGTGAAAACAATCATGCTATCAACTGGGAAGGGGAAAAAAGGATTGTATATTCTAATAATGTACTGGAAAGGAATATCATTGAATCTAGCTTTATAAAAGAAAGTTACAACCATAATATGAATATCAGTCAAGGGATGTATAAACTTGATCCTTTAATATCAAAAGAAATTTTTAGATTGTTTAAATTTTAAGGCAGGCAGTAGAGATGTATGAATATAGGATTATCATATTTGTAAACACAGTACAGGGCAGTAGTGCTAATGAGTTTCCAAACTCCGCCTCCTGACACCTGTCAGGTGTGGATCTGAGGTCATATGGTCGGTATGTTTATCAGTATTGCCCCTGAGAGTATATTGTGATTTTTAGCCAAATGAGTTTTGAAGGCCACTCCTACCTCGACACCGGCCGTGGGTGGATACGTAGTCTAACGGTTGTGTATGGTCGTCAGTACTGTTCCTGTAGTATATATATTTGTGACTTCTTATACTCTGTATCAGTCCTTCGTCAATGGCTTGAAAATAAAGTCGAAACTGGTCAGGACCTCTTATTTTTCACCTGTGGTAATGTGATAAATGAATCACGTACAAAAGTGATAATAATTATATATATATATATATATATATATATATATATATATATATATATATATATATATATATATATATATATATATATATATATATATATATATATATATATATATATATATATATATATATATATATATATATATATATATATATATATATATATGTATATACATATATATGTGTGTGTATATATACATAATATATATATTTTTATGATTTGACCTGGGGAAATGCTTATTATGGGCCAATTATAGACTCTAAGTGAATGATTTCGTTACTTACCTCTATTTTGGCTTTAACTCTGACTGCTATGTGTCCAGGAAATCATAAAAAGACAAGGAAAATGGGGGATTCTATCTGAGCTGAGGGCTCTACTCACAACGTATTTGTAAGTAAACACGTTAGGGTAAGTTTAAAATTACGTGTATTTACATGAAATGAAATATCAGAAGATGAAATGGACTAATCAGGCATGCAAAGCCTGAGAGGTTAATTATAACTGGGAAAACTTGAAATTACATCCGTCGGTGTGACGACTGTCGAGGTTGACAGAAGGCACAGTCAAGAGAGATTTCCACTGCTACCAGACCCTCTGTAAAAGAGATATTCACGAATTAAAAACCAGTAAGGACGCAATAAAATATACATAGGACAAGGCAGGCACAGTGCCACGAAGCCTTGAACATACGATTTTATGTAATTATTCAAACACAGGCATTTACGTAACCTGGCCTAACGAGGCAAGGTGGATATGGAAACAGTGGCACTTAGAAATGGAAATAATTCAAGAAATGGAACAGTGAGACTGACATAGAAGAACTTTTGCAACAGACCACTATACCGTGCTGAAGAGGTGGCATCATCGAGAAATGGCTGCGGAGGAAGGCTGGTTTTTCACTGTTAAAAATGCTGAGGGTCCCTACAAGGTGAAGAACACGAATCTTGCTAGCGATGTGTCTCCCCCTCGCATCTTACAGTGTCTCTCTCAGGAGTGCGTCTCTCGTTGTTTCCTCGGTCTGTCCCTTATATAACGTTGGTCAAGGGCAGGAGGATACCTCCAGGTAGAGGGAGGGGGTTTGGCTTTCTCCTATGACCCAACTACCAGGTGCAATGCCCATCTGTCCTTCTTCTTAATCTTCTCGGCTCGGTCGTGTCCGTAAACAAAAGGCACCCCCGCAGTCAGATGTTCCAGAAGAGAAAGTCGAAAGAAGATTAAAATATTAAGATTAAGGGAGGGGCCTAATCCCTTTGCCCTTTCCTGTCAGGCAGTGATCAAAATGCACGGTTGTGTTTCAAGCATTAAATGAAGCATTTGTTGATAGGATTCTTGGTAATATATATAAATATATATATATATATATAATATATATATATATATATATATATATATATATATATATATATATATATATATATATATATATATATATATATATATACACACACATATGAAGAAATAATCAACACACAATCACGTGTGGAACAGAAATAAATTTCTGACTCACATCAGGATCGAACCCAGGTCTTTCAAATGAAAGGCAAGGGCTCTGACCACTAGGCCATACAAGTCTAAAAGAAGTTGGAACCTGCGAGCAACTGCACCCAAGGAATTACCTGGGCAAGCTAATTGCTTGTATATCAACGAGTTTTCCCCAACTTCCCGACTCAGCAATGACCCAATTGACAGCATTTCATTCGAGTCATCCCTTCTGAGTGAATAAGATAGAAATAATCACCACACAATCACGGGTGGAACAGAAATAAATTTCTGACTCACATCAGGGTCGAACCCAAGTCTTTCAAATGAAAGGCAAGGGCGCTGCCCACTAGGCCATACAAGTCTAAAAGAAGTTGGGACCTGAGAGCAACTGCACCCAAGGAATTACCTGGGCAAGCTAACTGCTTGCATACCAGCGAGTTTTCCCCAACTTCCCGGCTCAGCAATGACTCAATTGCCTTTCATTTGAAAGACTTGGGTTCGATCCTGATATGAGTCAGAAATTTATTTCTGTTCCACACGTGATTGTGTGTTGATTATTTCTATCTTATTCACTCAGAAGGGATAATTCGAATGAAATGCTGTCAATTGGGTCATTGCTGAGTCGGGAAGTTGGGGAAAACTCGCTGGTATGCAAGCAGTTAGCTTGGCCATGTAATTCCTTGGGTGTAGTTGCTCTCAGGTTCCAACTTCTTTTAGACTTGTATGGCCTAGTGGGCAGCGCCCTTGCCTTCCATTTGAAAGACTGGGTTCGATCCTGATGTGAGTCAGAAATTTATATGTATATATATATGTATATATATATATATATATATATATATATATATATATATATATATATATATATATATAGATAGATAGATATATGTGTGTGTGTGTGTGTGTGGGGTTGTGTGTATAAGCAGACCAATTATTTTCATGTAACATTTGGATATCCCTCCTGTGTCACTTACCTACCTAAGTCCTTTTTAAGATGAGGAAATGTAAAAAACGCTGTAACTTGACTTACATGTAGAGTATTAAGATCATTTATCAGAAATCTTTGAGCAGTCTTAATCTCTACCAAAACCTTTTTTTAATAAACATGTCTTTTAGTTGCCCTATTGTTAATACGTTATCAGAATGCAATGGATAACCACATATTGTATTTGTAAACATACAGATAAAAGCAACGTTTTTCAAGGGCAGAAACAAACAATCATGTCAACTCATTGTCAAGAGAATATCATTCATTTTCACCCTGTGAGGTTCGTTTATCCTTAAGAGCCCAATTTTTCATGAGTGTCTAGATAGAAGTACACTGTATTCGTGTTCCTCCACGAATATGAAAAATTATAACTACCGTATATAATAACTAATGTCATTCTCTTACGACTAAATACTAAGAGACGAGTTTAAAGCTGTAGGAGCTCTGTATTAGAAAGCTTACGATACTGTGCACTTCTTGCTGTCCACCAGCTCACTTTATATATGGGAGACCATAGGAACACAACTAGAATGCGTAGAATGGTATATATGAAGGAGTCATTTATATACCAAGTGCAGATGAGGGAAAACAATTTCTGGGGAAGATGTAATTAGCTGGCAGATGCTACGATGAATGAACCAGGACACAAAAAGCGGATTCCAAAATCTTCCCTTTATACAGACAGACGCTCCTGATAAATCTTGCAACCTCAGTCTAACTGATGCTGTGATCCGAGTGTTTCTGAAATAACTAGAGCTGTAAAATATCTGGAAGTCTCCAAGGAAGAAAAGAAAATTTATTGTAATAAATGTCAAAAGCAGAACCATTTTTCCTTATATTAAACAATATGTCTAATAAACAAATTTTGATGGTAATGGTTTAAAAATAGCTCTTCATAAATGACAAGGGTGCCGACAACCATTATTTCTTGATGATTCAGTGAATTTGTCCTGCTGTGTAATATGATATTGATTTAAAGCCCTTTTGTTATGCTAATATGGATAGTTAACATAAAACTAAACACCTCAAATCCAGTAATTTCTTATCATTGAGTGATAACATTTAATTTATTGAATGATTTAAGTTGAAAAATACTGAAGACAAAGATTACACAAAAATTTTTTAAATACATAGTAAAATGTTGCTTTCTTTATTTTGTATAACTACTCGAACCAAGTCTAAATTGCTAACATATCATAACTGAAACACCAACTTGAACAATGGTTATATTGTAAGACTGAAAATTCCTAATGGTAGAAGTACAGGAATTGCAAATCCTCAGATGCAAAGTAAAAACAATCGCTACTGTCATGTTAACGTTACCAAATAGAATAATATCTCCTTGGTTATTCCCAATATTCTATTACATTCGAGTTCCTTTCTATTCAGTTGCCGGCTAGAGATACCTTTGTGAAGGACTTTATTTGAAACCTCCAGAGTTTCATTTCCGAAATTCTTGGATTTGATAGTGACGTAGCCGAACCTCCGAAGAGTTTTCTACAGGCCTAAGACCGAAAATGAGAGAAAATAAATTTTGGTGGGATTCTGAATTCTCGCAGAAAAAAATGGAGGGTGTAGGGCTGGTGTGTGGGGATAAGAATCAATTACTTGAGTAATTACCTTAAAAACTGCTTTGATTTTAGAATTCATCAGCTTTATGCACTGATGACATCTTTGGTTTTCATTTCTTCGTTTCTTGTTCAAAATTAAGGTGTTCTTAAATATAAACAATGAATTTGAGAAAATACTATGTAATTGATTCACATTTGTGTATTTTTTTTATCAGCCCGCAGGTATAATTACTAATCTCTAACTTCACTTATTCAATTCTTGCTACAAAGAATTAAAAAATTTATAGATACCAGTTTTCACACGTTTTGAGAGATACTTGAGCAACCATTACGTTTGTACCTTATGAATAATTCAATTTTCATAAAAGTTTTTCGAGAGACATATAGAAGAGAGAGAGATACACACAAGGAGTACGAGAGAGAGAGAGAGAGAGAGAGAGAGAGAGAGAGAGAGAGAGAGAGAGAGAGAGTAGTAGTAGTAGTAGTAGTACATTTTTTTTATTCCTCTATATTCCCTATTACGAGTGGATATTAATATTTTGTAGCTGAAATGTCATACGTACCAGTTCTCCGCTTCATAACTGTCGCACAAAAAAAAAAAAAAACTAGAATGATTGTAAATTTAATACTTGTAGAAGGTCAACTCAAACTCCTGTTTTTTCGTGGATATATCATTCTTAAAAGTCATTTTCTTTTGCACAGGTAAGAGGTTAACGAGGTCAACGTTACTTGCATGAAGAAGCAGCTTTCCTGTTCTACTGAGGGAAAGCTGGGTCCTCGTGAATGATGATTATCCAGCGAGCAAGTAAGTTTTTCTGAGTCTGTTGCGAGCTTAGTGGCTTTAAACTTCGGAGACTTTTATTCATTGATTCGTACATCAACGTCTTAATCTATGTCCTTGTCAATTATAACAGCTTCATCTCATAGCGGGTGGAACGATGGCGTTTCTTGTTTGTTTGTTTGTAGCCTGTATGGAAGAGATGCAATCCTTCATTCTATTTCCATGAATGATATGTTTCACATCACCTAAATCTTAATAAGATCACTTTTGGTTAGCTTGTTTCTCACGTGGATTACGCAAAAAGCTATCGTTGAATCTCTACGAAACTGTTATCAAAGGCTGGCCTACTGATCGGCAAGAGTGAGTAGTTTTGGGGAGAAATAGAGATGAAACTTTAGGGATGAATGGGCCTTTTCAAAAGTGGATTGCTTGGCCTTGGCGGAGATTTATAGTCTGCAAACGCTCTTCCTTTGCTTTCTTCTTTAAGTATTTGACTCACAAAAGCAGAAAGATAAACAGTCAGTTTCAATTCATAATTTTCCAGCGGTTATATAAGGACTGATGATCGTCCAAGATGTAATAGAGATCTGGAGTCTTTTGAAGAACTGGAAGACATAAATCGTCAAACAGATATGAAGCTGCAGAAACTGGTATCATGGATTTTTATCTGCTGCATCCAGTTTCATTCTATCAAATAATTTGTGTGTAATAAAACCATGTAAATGAAATCTTTTAATGTATACGAAGAACATACATGGATTCTGAACTCATTTATAAAAGTAATTGTTCTCTTAGGAAATAGTGAAAACTATGAACTCACAAAAAAAATCTGCTGTTTGAGAAACCAAAACCAACAAGTTTATTGAATTATCATATCAAAATTTAATCTGGATTCCAAACAAATTACACTTCGTGAGTAAAACTTCCTCGTATTCTGTTACTCTGGTGGCAAAGCCCAAAACGATGATGGAATATTGAAGCAGCGAAAGAGCAAGCGTGAATTTTTACGAGAATTTTAACCAAGGTGGATCTGGCGACTGGCAACAAGTGATTGCGATTTGAGACGAATCGATGTGTCAGTTTTCAGAAGAAGGGCGGATTTTTCAGCCTTGGCGGAGGTTTGCAGTCTCTGGACGTCTTTGTAATTATTATTATCATTTATATATTGTCGTTGTCATAAAAAGATTGTATTTTATCCTCCTCCCTCTTTTTCTTCAAATCTTGATTATAAAAGTCAGGTTGAGAACTTATACTGACCGCATCTCTCGACCCGAAAATGAGTAACCGTAGCCTACGCTACATAGTTCAAGAACTTTTTGACAAAAAAAAAAAAAATCAGCATATCAAGCTTTTTTTTTTAATGGAAATAGTATTCTAAGTGAACATACATTTTTTAGCCAGTCCATAAAAAATTCTAAGTTTTTCATCCTAAGTATATAATAATAATAATAATAATAATAATAATAATAATAATAATAATAATAATAATAATAATAATAATAAACCTACGAAGAACAACGACTTATTAATGTTCTGTAAAGGCGCCATATCTTCACTGGTGACTGAGTGACTAAATAGTTTTGCTATCG
>NC_089781.1:40995078-41050078 GCF_040412425.1 Macrobrachium rosenbergii
CGCTTTATGCTCATTACAAGCACCTTTTTCTCTTATATAGTACAAACGTATTCAAATAACCTGCCTCACTGATAAGAAAATCAGTTTCATTGCCAAAGCTGTTTTCCGCTGAAAAGGTAGAGTAGATCTGATTTTTTTTCATGGGCAATTGGCATCATAACATTAAGAGTTTTGTGAGGGAGAAAGGGGAGTGTTTAGCAATACTGAAACGTTTGTCTTGTTTCTTGGTTGTCTGGGAAATTTTTCGTTATGAATGTGGTCAGAATACCAAGTCTACTTTTGGTGTAAGAGCAAACTCTTCAGTCTGCCCTTCTGCTCACAGTATTAGATTGATGCCCCCCTTTGTGCTTCAACATTAAAAAAAACACACACTAGGAATTCATCTTGTATTCCAGAGGAACCGGTTCGTATATTTCGATGCCTTAGATTATATTCTGATTACTGGTGATGAATGTAATAGCAAGTATACCACTCACTACACTTTAATTCATATAATTCTCGGTCCTTTCAACTGGGTAAAATGCAGTATATTCCGAAGTAACTGATGAATATGCCCGTAAAATTGCAATATATGGACATATGCTTGCAATACGGCCATATTCGTAAACTTTGGGGGTATAATAACGGAAAAATTTGCCAAAAATTAAATAAAAGAAAGACTGTAACAACAATCCTTCTGTTACATTAGTTTATAAATGATTATTAAGAAGCCACTTCCAAAATCATGGCCTGTAAATAACATTTAAGTAATTTTGTCACTCCGAACACGATTTCTTATTTATTCATTATTATGTCAAAGCTTCTGCGTTCTTGACAGACGTGTTAGGCTGAGACATTAAAAGTGATTTTTCAGTGTATAATAACTTAGCATACAACGACAGCCTTTCCCCTGCTTATTGCCATCCGTACACGCGAACAAAATGGGAAGGGATATGGGAAGGTATATGTAGCCTTGAACTTTTTCAGTACCCCACATGTGGGATAAGTTGGGCGCAATCTCTCTCTCTCTCTCTCTCCCTCTCTCTCTCTCTCTCTCTCTCTCTCAGATAAATGCTTTTGAAATAACAAATTAAAAAGAAATAAATAAACTTGAAAAATTAAAGACATTAAATATATATCTCTATATAGGATTTCGTTTTCATTTTTCTCATGGTACATAATTCATTGCGTACACACTGCATTCATGGGTTGCCTGTTACCGCTACAATGCAGTGTGGAAACTCCCTGCAATGAATAAAAGGTCTATGAATTCACAATACGTTTACTGCATAAGATTTGTGAGTGCGAGAAAGGAATCTATTTAACCACGTGACCCCAGTCTGTGATCAGAATCCCGGCCATCCTGATCTTCCATGATTTTACAAAACTTCGATTTCTGTAATGTTGTTATCTCAGATATATTGGAAATAATATTCACTGACCTCACGTAGAGCAAAGTGAGAGGAGTGGTGTTTTCAGTCTGGTACACTACTAATTATTTCATGGTAAAATCGTTCAAAATATTTCGATTAAATTTCCATTCTAGCTTTCGCGTTTTTTGTTATAAAATCGTTTTGAGTCATTAATAAAATCATATTGGTATTTTTAAGTATTCTCATCAATGCACACATAAATCTTTAGAGTACTAGTAATTTTTAACGGCAGTTTGTCATAATACTTGATGTATATAAATATTACTAAAAGTATCGTGCTGCCCGAGGTAACTTGGATGCCGTCAGCAAGGCGCCAAAATGGTACCCTTGTTTGATTTAAAGGGTCACATTTGGTAGTCTTTATTCCTGTGATACTACTCACTGAAGAGCAATAAAGGTTGAATAAGAAATTTTCCTAAAGTGACCAACATCAATGTGCATTCAAGAGATTATAATGGAGAAGTGCTACATATTTTCTTATTACCTAACATCAGCTCCTGGGCAATCTCACTGGCCCAGAAACTTCATAAATCAGTGGAGCATTCATGTGTAGGAGGACACATGGAAGTTACAGAGACTGGTCAGTGTAAGCAACCAGTTACTGCTATCATTCATTTAGGTGATTCTTGCTCATGGAATACAACAGAATGGCGACTACCTCAGGAATTTTATAGAGATTATCTATAAATAGACCATTCTTAGAATCAGTGAAAGTATTTAAACATTCCGACAAAAAATTTACCAAAAACTACAAATGACCATACCCATATTCTTTAAGAAATTTATCTGTCATAATGAATGACTGTCAATACATATTTGATAAATGTGAAATGTGTTCTAAGAAGTACGATCAGTGGAGGTTAGTAACATTTTGATTTAATTTAATTGTTCCTAGCGCTGACCGTGTGTTCCTTTAAGGCACTTTGAATGCCCTCATTTAACTTAAACTTGGAGGGACCTAAGACATGCCTTACGATGACAAAGTCATTGTTTTTCCTGTTAAGAATAAACGTGCATGGCAACTATGGAAATGGTCTACCTATTCATGTTGACGTTTCGCTGGCAAAACTCCCTGCAGTTTTCTCTCGGGCATTATATATGTACACTACGTCAAGTTGAAGCAGGATCACTCCATCTACATTGGCAGGTACTTTAAAAGTCGTTACTTGTGTCTTAGAATTCCATCTTTCATAGAATATCCAATTCTTTCATATCGATTTTTTTTCTACATAATTGTTTTTTTAATAAATGTTATAAGTTCTTCATCCCACTGCTGCTCTTTCATGAGTGGTTCTGTCGAGTGATTATCTGTGTCACTCTTCCGAGAGACTCAGCAGAGACATTTGTTAGTGATTCAGGAAGCACTTAGGCTCCAGGAGTTACTCAGTAATTTTCCTGATAAAAGTTACACATAAAGCATCTCCAGCATCTGATATGTCACCAGATTGGAGAATGGCTTAGTAAAGAAGGCTTTTTCATATTCATTGCAAGCATGATTCTGTGGTCCCTCAAGGACGTAAACCTTTTTGTAAGTGAAGGCTTCCCATTCTTTCTTCTCCTATTCTTAGATGGCATTTTTAAATTGAATTTGTCTACCAAGTTACTCTTTCAGAATCCTCAGTTAGAACTCAGATTGGGCACAAGATGAAATATTGATTGTCTGGTGCAATTTAACTTTTGTTATTGTAGAAATTATCTTAAGTATTTCATATTGTATTGCCAGAGTTGTTGCTTGTCTGGGTGTTAGGCATAGTTTTACATAAGCCAAAGCTGGTTCCCTGCATTTGGTTATGTTGTACTCCACCCCTGACAGTTTGTGCAATGCTTGTGTCATGTGATAGATGGGGTAGTCGCACTCATGTACAGAATTATGCCACCTGAATGGTTATTTCATGTATATATGAGTGTACTTATATTTCATTTACTAAAGACTAGGGTACTTGTCTCCCTATACGTTGCTACTTGAATATTTTGTATATTATTCATAAGGTTATTTGATCAATGATCACAAGGATTAATCAAATTCTTAAACTATTTAAATTGGTTTTCTATTTCTAATCTGACTTCAAATATCAATCAGGTAACTTACACCATACAAAAAGTCTGTGTTTTCCTTTTTGCTGCCATTTTTAGTTTCTTGAGTCCTCAGCCTGGTAAGGACAAGAAAGAGGCCTTGGAACCTGACCCGACAAATTTCACTGGTTATAGAAGGGTTATAACAAGGTGATTTACCTTAGATATATTAGAACTTTATAGCTGCTTTTATTCTTTGATATGTGACTGTTAAACAGGTTTGAGGTTGATATTGATTGGACTTGTCTGAATATCTTGTGCTTTGTCTTCATGTTCAGACTCTGGTAACACCCGTAATATGATAAATAATTGACAATCAGCATCTGGGTTAAGACATCGTTTATAGTCACATTAGGATTACGCTGAATATCATTAATTTTGAAAAGAATATAATATTTTCCTTTCTTTGATATTGTTGTAAAGAGTGGATCTCCTCAAAATTAACTACTTCAAGTCTATCAAGTTAGTTTTCAATTAATGTTGAACATTGATGTAGTATTAATAACTTCTGGGTTGTGTTCTTACTTATTTGCTTCTTTTCCCTTGGTTTATGATTGAACTGTCAATGAAATTTTTTTTTTATTTCTTGTGATAAATTTAGGTTCTCCATATTTACCTGTTCTTTGGTTCTTTCCAACACTAAATTTCTGGAAAAGGCAACTTTCAAGAGTAAGGAAGAGGAAGATATGTATTCATTTACAATGGTTGAAATATTTTCCTCTGAGAAATTCCATTCTAGAACCTGATGCCAGGGCTTCACTCTTTGAGAACATGTGTTCAGTCACTGAACATCAGAGACAGTATCCTGTAGCTCCAATGAAAGCTTGTTGAAGGTGGTAGAAATGTGTGTAACAGGCCAGGATTCGTTTGTTATGACTCAAGAGCTTTTCATTCACTCTAAAGCGATCTCGATTTTTTCTGAGGTTTGTAAGTTTCAATGAGATGACCTAAGTTTCATTTATCACTTTCTTTCAAGACTATATAATCTAAGCTTTGGTTGCAAATTTCGATGTGTCATATAGACTATTTATGACAATGATTCCAGGATATATTCAAAATTATCTCCAGCAATCCAAGTGAACAGTCCAGATCGTTGACATAGTAATTGTGGGTTGAATGTGGTTCTCAGTACAGAGCCTGAATTCAACAATCATATACAATAAAGTCTAAAGCAACTATATCTTTCTCAATGGCTGAATGGATAAGCCATTGTCATATCTACATAGAACACTAAGGGCATAGCTTCGAATCCTGACTAGGGCAGAATTACTTATCATTAAATTCCCTTTGGGAGAAGTCGTTTCTAAGGTAATGTGAATTCGATATTAAGTCGTATTTGCGGCTTATTATTTGAGTGTATAAATATCCGTGTATGAATTAGCCCGTAAAACTATCATAAATAATTACAAATTACATTTACCACGTAAATATCAACGTTAAGATAACTTGATTATGGTTCTATGAAATGAACCTGACTCTAGCAGCAATATGTATAGCGAGTAGAAATCAATTTACACCTCGACTTTAGAATGGATAATTCACTGTATCAGACCCAAAAGGCATAGGATCAAATGCTATCCAGGCCAGAATCTAAATAAAGGAAGGAAGCTTTTCCATCTATTTTAAGAATCAGACCCATGTACGATAGTAAGACAGAGGTTATGAATTAATCTATCATGTTATCAGAAGAGATATTAGCCTATTTTAGGTGATCCATCAAATTCAGATACCTTGTACTTGAGCTGCGATAGACTCCTCCCCGCAATCGTAGCATAGTGCTTTAGCAGTTATATCTTTTAAGGGTGAAATATATAGATACAATCCATCCACTGAAGAAAAAAGCCTATTCATTTATTTCTTATCCGGATTCAGAGGCTAATAATTATAACCCTCTCCAAAACGTGAGAAAATCTAGAAGTCTAGAGGTCGTTTTGGTTATAAGTAATACATAAATTTCTGTTGAAAGTGATATTATAGCAGCCGTACCTCCAGAATACTTGGTGAAAACTGAGAGGGTAACATCTGGTATTATCCAGTTGAGGCAAAGATTTATAGAGAATATGTACACATATAGTTATACTTACGTACACACACACACACACACACACACACACACACACACACATATATATATATATATATATATATATATATATATATATATATATATATATATATATATATATATATATATATATATATATATATATACAGTTGTATTCTTCTCAATCACGAAGATAAAATACGTCGATGTACTCCACAATGAAAACTAAGGAGAAACCAGAAAAAAGGAAATAGAGTTCTTAATTTGTCCCAACAGTTTCACCTTCCATCAGGCCTCTTCCGGGGAACTTTATTGACTAATCAGCTTAAGAACAACATATTTCCGCTAGTGGAATGAAAAGATTTTTGGCTACTTTAAACTTTAAAGTATTGTTATTTCGAGAAAGTGGCAGCGACAATCTGATTATCAATGCGAGATCTTTCCATACTAAACAAGTAATGCAGTCTGGAATAAGATCTAAGTTTTTAAGAGCTCTTCATCTAGTCAGCCCTGAATTCTTTGATGACGAGATAGATTATATATATGGACTGCGTCTTAAGCACAATTTTACTTTACATGATATAGATGAGTGTTTCTCGCTAGCCGAAAAATCTTTTGATTCCACTAGCGGAAATAGGAATTTTAATAGCAATATACTGTACTGTGTTTGCCATACATGCCAGCCTTCGATCATATTATCCACCCACTTGAATTACTAAGTGTGACTGTCGTATTTTCCTATCGCAATACCATTGGCAGAACTTTAATAAGAAACAGCCCTATATACGACAACGGGGTATTAGGCTATACAAATTCCTTGTGGTTGCAATAACTTTTATATTGGACAATCAGCAAAAACTGTTGAGAAACGAATTGCACAACATAAGTATAGTATCCCTTTTCTGTTGGACGAACTATGTACTAGACAATTTAAATTTTATATTATCCTGTAACAGTTGTAAGCACCGTTAACCATTTCTACTTGCTTATGTTTTATGTAAGTCTTGAAGTTAAATGTAAACATATGTCCGGTATATGTTTTTCTTAAACTGATTACTTAATAAAGTTCGCCGGAAGAGGCCTGATGGAAGGCGAAACTGTTAGGCAAATTAAGAACGCTCTTTCCTTTTTTCCTCTGGTTTCTCCTTCGTTTTCATTGCGGAGTACATCGAGAATATATATATATATATATATATATATATATATATATATATATATATATATATATATATATATATATATATATATATATATATATACATATATTTATATATATATATATATATATATATATATATATATATATATATATATATATATATATATATATATATATATATATATATACACACATATACAGTACAGTTTATGTGTGTGTGTGTATTATGAAATTCATGGCATATCCCAGTGGTAAGGACGTTATCAATAAATAACCTCTTCGTAAGGATGCAAAGTAGCATCAAACAAAGATACTTGTAAACTATCCTTACGTAAAGGTTGTTTATTGATAACGTCCGCAACACTGGTATATACCATGAATTTCAAAAATGCTGCAAAATAATGTTAGTGTAAGTTAGTGAACAAGTTCCTACCCAGAGGTTAGTAGACAGATCTGAGAACTTGACTCACTTGTGTCATCAATGTTATTATTGAATTATTTCTTTTGTACAGGATGTTTATGATGCAATGGAAAACAGACTTAGTAGTGACAGTGGTATTAATCTTGAGTTTCGAGAAGGTTTCTGCTTTCCCAAAATCTCAGATTCTATGGTTTGACGTCGGACCACAAATTCGTAACTGCCGAGATGTACAAAGACAAGGCAACACCACTAGTGGAATCTACATGATTTTCCCTTACAAATGTTGCCCTGATGTCCCTCTTCAGGTAAAAGAATTGCAATATATCATCAGTATAAATGTGTTATAATTAGACGTTTCATTAGACTGCAAGTGTTGTTTATATCTTTGAGAGTATTTCAAATAATCTTTTCAATCAGGTCTTCTGTGACATGGAGACAGATGGTGGTGGATGGACTGTCATTCAACGTCGGGCTGACATAGAACCAAGAGAGAACTTCTATCGTACCTGGATGGAATATGCCCTTGGCTTTGGTAACCTGAAGGGAGAATTCTGGTTAGGAAATGACAACATCCATGCCTTAACGGATCAGACACTGAATGAAATAAGATTCGATCTAGCTGACTTTAAGGACAACACACGATGGGCCAATTACAAGTTCTTCTATCTCCACGACCGAAGTTCGTCTTACAAACTGGAAGTTGTGGAATACAGTGGAGATGCTGGTGATTCCTTTACAACCCACAGTGGAGCCAAGTTTTCGGCCAAAGACATCGATAACGATGAAAATCCTGGAGATAGCTGTTCAGTTACGTAAGTTCATTATCATACTGCTGTGAAAATTACTTTAGTCATTCCTTTCATGTGGAGCAGAACGATCTCGTTTTCTCTAAGTCATTTATAATCAATTAAGTTCGTGCGATTTGGTAAGTAATATTTTTATTAAACCTCATTTGAAAGAATCAAGTTAATAAAGTTCTCACGATAAAGTCTTTCCTTTCTCTGCATAGCTTTGGTGCTCATTAAGTTGGTATCAATATTTTCAGGTACAAAGGGGCCTGGTGGTACAAGGCATGTCATGCATCAAACCTTAATGGGAAGTATCTCTCTGGAAACCACACATCCTATGCCGACGGGGTAAACTGGGCCGCATGGCTTGGTCTTCACTACTCTCTTAAGAAGACAGAGATGAAAATTAGACCTGCTTATTAAGACTTGGATTTTTCGTCTTAATATATGCATCTCATGGACACATGGAAGAAACTAATACCTTTAATGTTCATTTCGCTTAGCTCCTCTAACACGCGCGTGCTAAACAACACTCATATTGTGAATGAAGACGAGCCGACATTAATTCACAAAAACTATTCCTTTCACTTTACTGACAATAGTGGATAAATAGCTTCTAGCAGACAGCAGCACTGACAGATTAATAGCAGACGTTTCTGTTACAATACTGAAGACAAAAAATAATGTTATCCATCCTTTTCTAAACCTGGAATATGATAGGATGTGAAAGTTGACTTTTTTTCAAACTGCACAAACAAAAAATAGTATTGCTGATAATAGTAGTGTTTATTGCGAAGATAATATAATGACATGGAAACATTATTTTAATAAAGAGAAGAGGAATATTAATGATTTTTTCTTCCTTAAACCTATCAACTGTCAGCCGAGTGGTCAAATATCGTCAGTGTTGCTTTCAATTTCCACTACTGGAAGTTCGATTCTCACTGGTGACGATTCTCTTATCTCTTATCCCTGTCTGTGTTATTCCACAGGTTGAGTGAGCAAATGCTTTTGATATATATATATATATATATATATATATATATATATATATATATATATATATATATATATATATATATATATATATATATATATATATATATATATATATATATATATATATATATATATATATATATATATATATGTATGTATATATATATATATATATATATATATATATATATATATATATATATATATATATATATATATATATATGTATATATATATACTATGTATATATATATATATATATATATATATATATATATATATATATATATATATATATATATATGAATGTTGATTGATCTACTACTCTTACCTTGGCGTCGGTAATGCTGACTTGGGGATCAACACTCGCGAAACAAGAAAATTATCATTTAAAACAATTTCAATTTGAGATAGGACTCGGTAGAGAAATTCTAGATCTTAATTAATTACATGTAATCACTTAAAACCAGGAGAGTAACACAAGGGAGCTCTAAGCACTGGTTCCTTGGCACCTTGTTTACGTTAATTGACAAAGCAAGGGTGCCACAAACATCCAGATTATACTCTGAGAGAATTTCTAAAAGAATGATTAATGACATATGCTGGCACTACTGATTATGTTACATGAAAAGATGCAGTGCCACAATTATACAGTTTATAGCTTGAGGAAATCTTCCCAAGGTTGACTGATGAAATATAGAAAATGCACAAGATCACTTCGGGTTGTTACAGCGATGGGTAAAATTTACTTAGAGTGCTGAAGGCTGAGAGAAGGAGTCATTCAAGATAAAATATAATACAAACTGTGAGTGATACTTGTGAGCAATTTAACACCAGTGACATTAACACCAATTTGTTAAGAGCTTTAAAAGGGAGGACATGAGCAGTGGGAAATACAGCTGGAGGTGTTACCAAAATAACTTTCCAATACTGCACAGTACCTGAATTCCTGGAACAAGGAGCTTTGAATGTAGAACTGGTTGGAATCTTTGTTAATAGGGACATCAAAGATTGGCACTAATGCGACACTGGATCGGTCAACAAAGACAGAGGGAATCTCTGTGGGTGGCCGGCAGGATGAACGCTTTGCAAGGCGTTTGCGTCTGATAGGGGTCTGCCCAATACTGCTTTCTTTGACCTCTGACCTCCTCCTTTTATGCCTTCCATTCCCTCGTTTTTTGGCTTGGGTCCAAGATGCGTGATTCCTGTTACTCGTGCCCTCCGGCGATTCAGGTGTTCTGCCCTTGTTATTTGGTCTGCCTGGAGTATGGAGAGCATCTCCGTAGAAAGGAAGAATCAGCAGGAAATGGGACAATTGAGAGGCCATTAAAAGGGAGAGAGGTCTAGGATGGACAATAGCCATAGCAAATCGGTAATTGCATGAGGTGCGGCCTAAAAGTGGCCTACTTGCTTCTTGTGTGGTCTGCTTGATATGTACGAGTACTTGTTGGGAAGAAAAATGCTGAGTAGCTGAGGGCTCAGTAAGAGTATTCATTATTCATGAACACTATTAGCAGCTCCCCCTACTAATAGACTTTTAAGCCTTTTTCGGGCGTGAGTGTCTGCAGAAGCCCGAAGCATTTTAACGTTTTTTTCTCTCTCTCTCTCTCTCAACCTTACTCTCTTTTTGTACACTAAAGTTAATTTGAAATTGCTAAGAGGGTCTGCTGTGAAATGAACGTCACAAGGTTCTAACACTAATTAATTTAGCAGCACCTGAAATATGTTGAAAGTAATCGTTATTCTTTAAGAATTAGCATTGCAATGTTATTTTTTAAGTAAGTATAAAAATCATACTAGTCTTAGAATTACGTTAATCTCGAGGTATTATGGAAATACGAAATCACACAGTGAAAAATATAAAATTGATTAATCTTACTTGTAATTAGACTAACACGGATTCCTGCCTGTTAGGGTGGATACCAGCCTTAGCTGCAAATTAGTGATTTCATACAAACTTAAGCAAATTTAAGATATCAACAAATTTATCCCATTGCAAGGGTTCTAGGGTTATCATGCAAGCAATTGCATGGAAAGAGAAGTCAATGAGTTATAAGGCCAGTAGATCTGGCTGATGGCACTCTGCATTGGGGAGAGTGTGATGCAAGGTAAATAGGATGATGCAAAGTGAAAGGAATACCATTATAAGCCGTAAAATGAGATTAACAATGATTAAGTTTAAAATTAGAAGGAAAATTACAAAGCTACAACATTAAAGGAAGTAGGTAATTTACAAGTTACAATGAAGGAGCGTAAGGGAGTGACTTGGCATCTGACTCTGGTTTGGGTACCAAATTACTCAAGTAAAGTGAGTGGAGTCCAGTACCTAAAGGGTATTTGGCTACGAGGGACCATGCAGGGACTTAATGTCTGGACAGTACATCGGCAATCTTGATGTTGGTACTCTTTATGTGCTCAATCTTCCAATTGTAGCCCTGGATATATAAACACCAACACATTAGATGCTCGTCTTGGTTTCTAAAGGTAGTTAGGTATTTTAAAGGATTATAATCTGTAAGGACAGTTAAAGGGCATTTGTGATCTGCATGGTAGGCCTCAAAGTGTTTCATAAAACGTATGAAGTATTGGACCATGCTGACGAATCGCCACACTTCCTTCTTGGTCTTGGGGTATGGCATATCCCTGGTTGCTCGCATGTTTGTGCCCTTTAGCATTAGTTTACCATTGCCAACTATATGAGCAAGGTATGTGATTTTTGCCACGCCGAACTGACATTTTCTGGTGTTAACTACTAACTTAGCTTGTCAGAGTGCAGCTAAGACTTGGGCGAGGATGTGGAGGTGTTCCTCCTACAAGTTGGTATAGATTACAGTGTCGTCAAGGTAGATGACACAATTCTTGATACCTGCTAGGACTTTCTTCATCAGTCTCTGAAAACAGGTGGGAGCATTTTTTAGGCCAAAAGGCATTACCTTAAACTGGAAAAACCCATCTGGTGTTGTGAACATGGTCAGGGGACGCGACTCCTCTGACAAGGGCACCTGCCAATATCCTTTCTCCAGAGCAATCTTACTGAGGCTGTCCAGACAGACTTCTATTTGTGGGAGGGGATATGGCTCGAGTTTGGTGACCTTGTTAAGTTTATGGAAGTCTATACAAAGCTGGTCTCCCCCTCCTTCCTTAGGAACCAAGACTACTGGGGATGACCATGGGCTGTGGCTGTCTTCAATCAGACCAAAATCAAGCTGTAGTTGAACATGACCCTTAATCCTCTCTGCTCTTTGCTGATTTACCCGATAGTAACCCTGGGCTATTGGTTTTGTGTTCTCCTCCTGGTGCAACCAAGGTGATCCTGGATTATTTGAAGATGTTGGAGCAATAGACTGTATATGTTCTGTCATTGGTTTGGATCAAGACCCGGAGTGACGTGTTGGAGGTTCGCCAAGACCTTAGAGATTGTGGTAAGGGGGTGGGGGCTCATGGTAGTGCCTACCAGGGCACCTGAAGTTGAGGGTTCCCCTTTTCCCCAATATTTTGTGGGGGCCTCTGAACTGGGACTCTAGCAGGTGAATGGCTCCATTGCGGAGGACTAGATCTGGTCTCCGATAGTAAAACTATGTGTGGTTGCCTCTTTATCAAGATCATAGCTTGATTCATTCTTGGTTTGCTATGGCTTGAGCTATTGGCCAGGTCACTCAGAGTTTATGTGTGTGCCCTGGAGTTCCTTCACCCAGTCTGCCTTTGTTGGTTCCACCCAGGCCTCGTACAGGATATCAAGCGGCCCTCTCACGAAGCCGATGGGCTTTGAAGAAAGGTGAAAAGAGCATAGGGTAGGTTCTCCTCCCATGTTCCTCCGCTTTCATGTTGGAGCTTTGATAGTGTGGAGTTTAGAGATTGGCTGAATCATTCTATGATTCCTTGACTTTCTGGGTGGTAGGAAGTGGAATGAAAGTGCTTGATTCCATGATTAGCCATGCTGTCCCAGAATTCCTTGGACATTAAATGTCACCCTTGATCACTTTGTATGGTGGCTGGAAAACTGAAACTGCAGTAGAACTGATTCATGGCTTTGACAGAATTTTTTGAAGTCTCACCTCGAACGGGAATGACCTCGGGATAGCACGTAAACAGTCTATTATGGTGAGGCAGTGGGTCTTTCCCATCTTGGTTTTGGCACGTCCTTGAGGCACGTAATAGTCTGTGACGGCATCTCGGAAGGGGATACCGATTGATGGAATGTTTTGGAGTTTGGCTTTAGGAATGACCTTGTTTAGGTTTCCCACTGTTTGACAGGTAGGGCATGATGCTACATAGTCTTTTACTGCCTTTCATGGTTTGGGCCAGTAGAATATGTCTGAAATGGCCTTGGTCATTTGAGTGACACCGAAGTGCCCCACTATCCCATCACATGCCAATTCCATGGCCTTCAGCTGCAGCTTGCTGGGTATACTACTATCTGTTGGTGGATTACCTGAGTAGGCCCCTGTAGACCCCAGGTTAGCCAGTAGAGAACCTCATTCTCGAGCAAGTAGTCACCCTTAGACAGATTGGTGACATCTTCCGTGTTAGTTATGGCATCAGCTCAAAGGCGCTGAAGCTGGACATCTTTGGTCTGAGCCACGGTGAGGTGATCCCTGTCTAGAGTGGGTATGGTAACATCTGTTGCCTCTTCCTCTAGGTTGTCTGTAGGGACAGTCATCATGCAGCATAGGGGAATCAAGAGTCTCTCCACTGCAGGAGGTTTTGCCCTAAGAGCAAGATGCATCCAGCAGAGAGGGGCTAGACCACCTCGATGAGGCGTTCTCTCACCCATGAGTAATCATCAGTGGTTGCCCTCAAGCGTACCATAGGAATGTCCACGGCATGCCCGTTGATCCAGCATATGGTCATCCTCTCATCCTCATGAATGGTATCACTGAAAGGTACTTGCTCTCAGGTGACTAGGTTGACCTCTGATCCGGTGTCAATTATGTTTGGCAGGGTTTGTGGCTGTATGGAGCTATAGAGAGGTGCCACAGCCGCAGAGTTGAGGCCTATCCACTTGGTGGGCTGTTGGGAACTGACAGCAGTGTGGACTGCTCTCGGAGGGTGTATTTTGGACAATGCCTGCATCTAGGGGACATGTGTCCCTTCTGGGGATAGTCTTGGCAGATCTGGTTATCGTCCCTTTTTGGCGCTGCCACGGCAGGTGCAGGAGCAGGTTGTTATTGGTAGTCAAAGCTCTGGGTGGGTTCTGGCTGGGAAAGGTCCCATTGGAGGACCTGGCAGGGGCCTTCTGACTAGCACAGGCCTTCAGGCGGCATAGCTCAGTTGGGTGTCCTGCCCTTTTGCAATGAGTGCATAAAGGATTTTTAGAGGGGAGTCCATTCTTTGCTTGGTTCAGCCCCGTGCTGTAACTTGGTGGAATAATCTTCCAACCAAGGGAACTAGCATGAGGGTGGTATGTGTCCAATTTGCATGCCAAGCAGCAACATTCATCAAGGTCTCGGGACACTTCTCACATAAGTAAGTAGCCAAGGAACTTGGGGCATAGTAGAAAAATTCCCCCAGTTGCATGCACTCAAAAAGTTCCTCAAATGTTGTGATGCTGAGGGCTTCCAGCCAATGGTTAACAGCTCTAGTCTTATGATAAGCCCAACCTTTCCAAGTCTGACCAGCTTCCTTTGGGTGACCATGCCAACTTTGTCTCCAGCGTTCAGGAGTAATTTTGTAGGCCTTGATGATGGCCTTCCTGAACTCTTCAAGGTCCCCCTGATCACCATTCGTTAAGGGGCAGAAAGCAAATAGGCCCTTGCCGCCCATGTGTTTTCCAAAGATCAATGAGATTTCAGCTACTGTAGGCTCGGAATTTGTGAAAATGCATTCTATATGTTCAAGCCAGGTTTCAGGTTCAGCGTCATTCCACTTCGGAATTAGTGATCTTATGCTGTTGAGAATGGACTGTAGAGTGGCCATAGCAGGGTGCTCAGCACTATGTTGGGCAAGTGCCATGGCACCCTCCTGGCAAGATTTTTCAAGGGTTAACTCATGGTTGTGCTGGCTTTCTCTTTCTTGTCTTTCTAATTCAGCAAGGGCTCATTTCTCCTGGGCCAAGGCTACCTTGAACTGCCATTGCTTCTCTGCCATTTCTTCTCTCTCCTTTCTCTCCCTCTCCTCCTTTGCTTCTATCTCCTTTCTAGCTTCTTCTCTCTCCTTCTTAGTGGCAGCTACTTGATCCTAAACCCATGAGTTCAGTTGCTCCCTCCTGTAACACAGCCCCTTCCCAATTTCCAGGAAGTCCCTGTAATCTTTGGTAGATGCACAAATGTTGCTGCAGCTGTTGTGAGCCTAAAGCTCCAAGTAAGGTGGTAGATAGGTAAGTAGTAGCCGATACAATAAATTGCATGGACTGGAAATGGGTATGGTTATGCAATGGTATGGGCCAATAGGTGGTGCCACTAGGAATGGGGTGCCCCTTTGTAAGGGGACACTGGCACTAAGTGCGAGATGATTCCGAAGCTCCATTTGGGTTGTTCAAAACAATGTTTATTTGTTCTGAAGAATGGTTGGGTCTGTTCCGAAGAACATTTTGTTGCTTGCAAACAGAAGAGACCAGCTAAACTGCAAACTTTCTTAGGATTTGTTCAAGAGAACAGTTCTGGTTTGTTCCAAAGAACTGTTTGGTTGTTCCAAAGAGTGGTTGATTTGTTCGGAAGAACAATGGATAACATGCACACCGATGTTACCGTCTACAGTGCAGAGGTTATGGGTTCCGAGAAACGGAGTTAAGGTTATATGGTTCCGAAGAACATAAATAAAACACCACAACAATAGTACGCTGGTGTGCAAGAGAATGGTTTTGGTTTGTTCAAAAGAACGGGTTTGTTTTGTTCCGAAGAACGGTAATTTATTCAAAAGAATGACTCTTGGTGAAATGTAAGCGCTAATGGGTTTGTGAGAGTATTGCTGCTTTTGGGAGCAGACGACCTTCTAGTATTTAAATACCTTACATTCATGAATTTGGGCTACTCTTGCACAAAGCAAGTTGTAAGGTATTAGACTACAAACAATAAGTGTTCACGGCAATATGATTTACAGTTAAAAGTCTGAGTCTTAATCTCAAACGTGAGGGATATAACCTTAAAGAATGATTGCATCTCCTTTAGACAGTGGATTCTTATTAAAGGATTGCCATGGTTAGTAAAATGTACCACTCACATCGTAAATTAATTACAGTTACGTAAGGAAATAGCGTAAATGTGTTTTTTTTAGCAAGGAGATACCCGTGATCTTTCCTTGCACCATTAATTGGGTTTGGTTGCCCAAGGCATTCGGTAAAGCGTATGGTTTATGCTCATGCAAATATAATTATTCACAGACTTAGCTTACGTGAGGAATGAACGAATAATACACTGCTCTTATAGATACGTTTAAAATAAAAGGTTCCCACGTTGGGTAAAGAATTAAATGATATTAGTAATGATATAACAAATAATATAAAAGGGTCTTGCGTTTGACTTCAAAGGATTTAGGATGACTTTGTGATCACGAATGTGTGCGTGCAAATTTACGTTAACTTCTTGATAGTTAATGGCGGTTAATGTACTCAAGCGTCAGGAATGTAAACACGACTTTCTCTGAATGAATAAACGCATGATCGTATACGCGTTTAGCTTAAGCTCAAAGTGCGGATACGAAGTCAAGTATAATGTTCAATGTGAGTGTTAAGATGAACGGACTAGAAATATGCAAGATGAATGCAAACTTTAACAGAAAATTGATTACCGAGATTGAAAGTGAAAATAAGTGAGCGGGAGGGGGCGTGGGGGATATGTGGTCTCTTCCCACAGATGTGATGACCTGCCGGATATACCTTTCCTAGCTAAGAGGACTTTGCAAAATTCTGCAGGAAATACGTGGACTTTACCTGGATTTCATCACTTTATCACTGTTATCATTGCACTTCCTGGCTAATTTCTAACCATTTAAAACCTGTGGTCTTTTTGCTACCATGCAATAACGACAAAGTTTAATACATATGTGTAAATGGTAACGTTCTTTCTCATGAAAGAAGTGAACTGCGAGCTCACTCCAATACCAGTCTACTGATTTGCTAAGACTCCTAGACACGAATTTTACAATGCAATTTAGAATTAAAGAAAATACTTACTTTGTGTACCTCTGTCCACGGTGTGCCCAAATAATTTAACTGGATTTACTTTGAAGGTTCGTTTCACTTGCAATTCCCAGCTTAGCGCAGCCAAGGCTGATAGCTAGTACACTGGAAGAGGTTGCAAGTCTGCAATATGCAAGATTGCAGATCCGCAACTTGCAAGAGAACCTATTGCAAGGTCGCCACTTTCATGAATGTTGATTGATCTATTACTCTTACCTTGGCGTCGCTGATTCTGACTTCCGGATCAACACTCACATAACAAGAAAATGATAATTTTAAAACAATTTCAGTTTGAGATAGGGCAGTGGAGAAATTCTGGATCTTAATTAATTACATGTATTTACATAAAACCAGAAGAGTTACACAAGGGAGCTCTAAGCACTGGCTCCTTGGCACTTTGTTTACATTAACTGACAAAGCTTGAGATAATCTTCTCAAGGTTGATTGGTGAAAGGGGAAGCACCATGGAACAGTAGAGAGACACAGCAGTACATGCATCTATTCTGCAATATAGAAAATGCACACTATCACTTCAGGTTGTTACAGTGGTGGGTAAAGCTTACTTAGAGTGCTGAAGGCTGAGAGAAGGTGTCATTCGAGATAAAATATAACGCAAACTAGTAGTGATACTTATGAGCAATTTAACACCAGTGATGTTAACACCAATTTGTTAAGATGCTTGTCACTACAAAACATAAAGAACCAAGTGCAAGAAAAAGCAATAAAAATCGATTGTCCACTTGGCTATGATGGTGAGGATAGGTCTATAATATATATATATATATATATATATATATATATATATATATATATATATATATATATATATATATATATATATATATATATATATATATATATATATATATATATATATATATCTGAAAATGACAGGTATATGTATGTGCGAGAGGCAACAGACTTTTATCCTTCTCGTGGTCAGTTCGACAACGGTACCTCATTCTGATAAGGGGAGCTGGGTTCGTTTCCCACTACCGGACATCATAATTTCTTCATATTTCTCCACTTGGATCTTAAGACTTAGTAGTGACAAGTGTATCCAAAAAAGCGCAAAGAATTCGAGAAGCTAAGAGGACACTATGGCCATTACAATTACATATGCATCTGGTAAAAAGTGACCAGTAGATTCTACATATATATTTCAGCCTAAAAAGCAATAAAAACCGACAATCGATGCTCCACTTGGCTATGATGGTGAGGATGGGTCTATTCCAGCTCTAATGTATATAAATCTGAAAATGACAGGTATATGAATGTACAAGAGGCAAGAAACTTTTATCCTTCTCGTGGTCAGGTAGACAATGGTTCGTTTCATGCTATTGAACATCATAATTTCTTCATTTTTCTTGCAGTTCGATCTTAAGCCTTTGCAGTGACAAGTGTATCCAAAAAAGCACGAAGAAGTTGAGAAGTTAAGAGGGCATTGTGACTATTACAATTACTCGTGTATCTGGTAAAAATTGACCAGTAGATTCTTCATATATATTTCAGCCTAAAAAGCAATAAAAATTGACTGTCCACTTGGCGTTGATGGTGAAGATTCTATCCCAGCTCCTATATATATATATATATATATATATATATATATATATATATATATATATATATATATATATATATATATATATATATATATATATATATATATATATATATATATATATATATATATATATATATATATATATATATATATATATATATATATATATATATATATATATATATATATATATATATATATATATATATATATATATATATATATATATATGTATATATATATATATATATATATATATATATATATATATATATCTGAAAACGACAGGTATATGTATGTACAAGAGGCAATAGACTCAGGTATATGTATGTACAAGAGGCAATAGACTAAATCCTTCCCGTAGTCAGGTCGACAATGGTATCTCGCTCTGATTAGAGGACCCGGGTTCGTTTCTCACTACCGGACATCATAATTTCTTCATATTTCTTGCAATTTCATCTTAAGGCTTTGTAATGACAAGCGTATCCAAAAAAAGCGCTAAGAATTTGAGAAGTTAAGAGGGCAATGTGCATACTACAATTACATATGTATCATGTAAAAAGTGACCAATAGATTCTACATATATATTTCAGCCTAAAAAGCAATAAAAATTCATTGTCCACTTAGCTACGATGGTGAGGATGGGGCTATTACAACTCTAATATATATACCTAGAAATAACAGGTATATGTATATACAAGAGACAAGAGACTTTTATCCTTCTCGTGGTCAGGTCGACAATGAAACTTTTGTTCTGATTAGGAGCCCGGATTCATTTCCCACTACCGGACATCATAATTTCTTCATATTTCTTGCACTTGGATCTTAAGGCTTTGTAATGACAAGTGTATCCAAAAAGCCTGCAAAATTTGAGGAGTTAAGAGAGCATTCTGACTATTACAATCGTATATATATATATATATATATATATATATATATATATATATATATATATATATATATATATATATATATATATATGTATATATATATATATATATATATATATATATATATATATATATATATATATATATATATACAGTATATATATATATATATATATATATATATATATATACTGTATATATGTACAATCACTCAAAAAGTTTTGCAACATCCTTCAAAACTTTTCGGACAACAGCTGATAATAGTGACATCTGGCGTTATCTGGCAACTCAGCCGTAAGCGATTGAAATAGTTACATCTGGCAACTCCGCCATAAGCGCTTGAAACAACTCGGACGCTACTGGTGCGCTAGAGAGATTAACTCCCGTTTCCCTTAAACCGGGATTTATTTTTTTTTTCTGCTATTGCGGTAATAAGTTACTTGATGAAAGGATGTTACTAAAATACTTCAACGGTCATCACTGTTCTTATGCTTTAATATTTCATCTCCAAAAGCAATCGCTCTTTGTTTGATCGAATTCATATGTGTGATCTTTGTAGACATAGGCCTTCAACTGTTATAAGTTGAACAATATTAGTCTTAGCAACATCAACAATTACGACTTCTATAAAGATCTGCAGGGATATTATTATGAGTAAAATTTTACAAGAATGGTATTTTAATGACTAATCCATTGCTTAACTACTGTAAATTAGTGAAACCTAATATTTTTTATTTAGGTTACATAAACACTAGATACAAAATAAATATGTATTTTCAGTGTCGCAACAAAATAAATAGGTATTTCCAGTGTTATACAACAAAATAAATATGTATTTTCAGTGTTATAAAATAACGAGAAATATTTGCATTTATAACAACGGGAAAGAAAATTAATAAATAAAATATATATATATATATATATATATATATATATATATATATATATATATATATATATATATATATATTAGTATTACATTGTAAAGAGAATTACCTGCACTAGGAGTAATCTGTACCCATCTTTCGTCAAATTAAACACACAACCAAACTCTCTCTCTCTCTCTCTCTCTCTCTCAATATTTTGTGTGGGACCCTCTCCTGTCAATGACTTCACCCAGTCTCCTCGGCATAGAATCCACGAGTTTTTCACAAATGTTGTCTTCGTGACGCTTAGGCCTAAGTGACTCCCATACTGACTTGGCATGACTAATTAGGGCTCCTTTGGTCCTTATTTCGCTACTATCCCATTTACTTACAATGTAAGAGCAAAGATTTTCTGTTGGGTTTAAGTCCGCAGACTTCGCTGGCCATTCAATCCGGATGATATCTTGATGGGCTGTAAACCATTCTTTTACTGCTTTTGCATTATGGACAGGAGAATTATCCATCACTACATAAACTGGTTCCTGATCTGGGATGAGTTGACCTTACAGATGGAGTAAGGACTTCTTCTAATATTTCAGTATACTGATGGCTGTTCAACCTTTCGTTGACCTCGATCAGTTCTCCTGGACCGCTATCAGCCATCCATCCCCAAAGAGCTGCCAGAATAATTCTTCCACTCCGCCTTTAATGAACTTAGGGTTGGATATTTTCAGCCTCATACCTAGAAATAAAATAATCGCTGCTTGTTTTTATACATATATATATGTATACTTATTATATATATATATATATATATATATATATATATATATATATATATATATATATATATATTATATGCACCTATCATGTGGAATATCTGATTTCTTTCAATGCTACTTAGGCCTATCATTTTAATAGCTTTTTTATATTAGGCCATGAGCTTCAACAGAATTAAAACTAGCAAGAAACTTAAAATTACTTAGTTCACTTCAATAAAGCTTACCTTGTATTAACTGGACGCCAGCAGTGAAGAAGACTACTAGCTCATCCGTGGAGAATTTCATCACAAAGATGACTTTCTTCCAGAAATCGTCGGCCCACTGAGTAGTATTGTAAAGCATACCCTAACCTCTCTTTGTTTTTCAGTCATGAGGGGTTTCTTAGCAGGAATATGATGAAATATCTTAGCCTCATGCAGCCGGTTACGAATGGTTTGGGCATCAACTTGAAGGCCATGTTCTCTCCTGATAAGCTGCTACGGCGGTTGTCAACAGGTTTGTCGAGCTGCTTCAATGATTAGATGATCTTCCTCAGCAGTGGTGCAACCATGGGGTCGTCCACTTCTATATAGGATCGTCTGTTTCAATATCTCCGGTGGAAACATGGGCCCCATGCAGGCTAAATTATTGATTTGAGTTTTCGTTGTGAATTGCCGTCTGTCAGGTCATCGACAGACAAGAATTATGTTACTGTATTTGTATCTGTATTCTGTATTTGTATCTGTATTGAAATCCAAATATATTCATTCGCATGCTTATGTATTTTGTAGAAATATTTACGTCTCTATTGCTTATCGTAATAAGGGTGAAAGAACCACATCTAATTCGAGAATGACACTCTTACATTATTTTGCCTGATTTTTATTATGATTCTAGCATGAAGTCTGGAGTACTGTTTTAGTTATAATAATTCATTTTTATGTTTGAAATAACTCTTAGTGAATGCACTGCACCACGTATAGTGATAGTTGAAGGTGTTAGTAGATCTTGTTTGTACCTCCCGCCAGAGAAGCCATTAACCGAGGTCAAGAGTTCGGAGAGGGGAAAGGAAGGGTGGTTGTTCCCCGCCCTCTTCGCGCCCCTCCGCGGGCGTGTATGCGTATGTGCGTGCACTGTATGGGCGTGACGTCGCCCAAAATTGTATTGTCACACACCACCAATTAATTCACTACATTTAACCAATATGTTGAAATTGCGCAATATTATATTTGGAATTTATTTTTGATAACGAACTTGGGATTTGTCTTAAAGCTTTTTATGTACATGTAAACTTTGTAAGTCTGTTTTGTATTCGTGGTTATTGTATAACTTGTCTCTTTTTCCCCAATATAACCCGAATGCAGGACGGAACGTACAGCTTCTTGGCTCAACTTCTGAGTAGACCTGATATCTAGTGTCGTGTAGTGATGTGTGTGTGGACTTTGAAAGGGTGATTGCCCTTAGCCTTTGAACTTTGCTGTAACTTGGTTCATTTGAGTGCCATTGAGTTATAATCCCCTTTTGAGTAATTCATTTTATTTGTCTCTTATGTAATTACTCTTTGATATGTTTAACCTTTAGTTATTAAATTAGTTTAACTTTAAATTCAACAGATGCGTTTCAATATCCCCCATTTTATTTCATTTTCCTGTGTTTCAATTTTAAGAATGGTGAATATAATTTGATCTGATAAACTTGTATTGTGTTCATACTTTAAGGTTACGCAAGTAACTTATAGAAACGAGGTAACATGTAGCGGTCCTCTAAGGTCTGAAAATCAACCCGTGAGTACTCGCAAGATTTTGAGAAAGAGAGAGAGAGAGAGAGAGAGAGAGAGAGAGAGAGAGAGAGAGGCGCGTACCTCTCGTCGTATCTCGCAGCAACTTATGATCTGAGTTCATGTCTATAGGGACTGCTCAGTAATAGTACTTAATTGTGGTACTAATCAGTGATGATATTAGTGTGTTATCCTCGTTAGTAATGAATTGGGTTGAGAGATATCTCCCCGTAATTTAGAAACCGCAAAGGGGGCGTGGTGTTGTTACGTAAGGCTTTTAGCGGTTTTTTGACCAAGTAACAACATTAAGCATACAGTCCACTTTGTCCGTACAATCACCTTTTTTCGCCACACTAGCTGTCATTCTACTGGGAAACAATGCACTGTGAGTCATAACACAGTTAAAGAAGTGGGATCGCCGACATTCAGTCTGATTGTCTGAACTATAAAAACTGCAGAACAGTTCTGCTGAATTGGAAGACTGTAGGACTGTGTTGCTGAATTGTAAGAGCATAGAAATGTACTGCTGAACTGTAAGACCATAGAACTTCACTGCAGAATTGTAAGACTGTAGAATTGTACAGCTGAAACGTATACTGGAAAACTGTAGATCTGTAGCCTACAGCTGTCGACTTTTACTGTGGCACTGTACAACCGTATTATATTAATAATTATCATAAACTGTGATAAAAAAATTGATGTTATTGGGGATTTATTGTTGCAGGTTAATCATACCTCTGACAGCGCCTGGAAGAAAACCTGGAGTGCTCAGGCGAAAAGACCATTACCCCATACAGCACCTGAAGGAAAACCTGACGAAATCGGTAAAAACGAAAATTTCATTCAATTTGTCTGTGTTTGATGTCTGTCCTGGGAGTAGGGATTTGATTTTGAGTTATAACCTTCACGGGGGCGAAATTTTGTCTGGGTCTGTCAAGCGGTTGAGATTTCTATAGTGCACAATCATTCAAACATTCACTTGTAATTATATATATATATATATATATATATATATATATATATATATATATATATATATATATATATATATATATAATTTCTCAACACCCTTATCATCATTGTTATTATCTATAAATATACCAATACATAACTGAAAAACTAGATTAAGTAATAATTATTCCTTTCCCATTTCATAAATCATGAAAGGCAACACAAAGCACTACTATATGACATATGCGATAATTACTAACACAACACTGTGATTCAATTTCCCCTCATGTAAGATAAAACAGAAGTGATATTTTACTTAAATATTAAAATTCAGTTCAATTTAATAAGTTGATACACTTTTACACATCGGTATTCTTCATACGATATCAGATTAAAGAAACTAGAGGTGTGGTATTCTAATAAAGAGCAAAAATGATTAAAAATAAAGTATTGTGATGGGTTACTCATACTTTTTTTGGGGGCGGGCGGTGTGGCGAAAAAAAAGAGTTGATTGTATGGACAAAGTGGACTGTATGCTTAATGTTGTTACTTGGTCAAAAAACCGCTAAAAGCCTTACGTAATAACACCACGCTCGCTTTGCGTTTTCTAAATTACGGGGAGATATCTGTCAACCCAATTCATTACTAACGAGGATAACACACTAATATCATCACTGATTAGTACCACAATTAAGTACTATTACTTACTGAGCAGTCCCTATAGACATGAACTCAGATCATAAGTTGCTGCGAGATACGACGAGAGGTACGCCCCCCCTCTCTCTCTCTCTCAAAATCTTGCGAGTACTCACGGGTTGATTTTCAGACCTTAGAGGACCGCTACATGTTACCTCGTTTCTATAAGTTACTTACGTAACCTTAAAGTATGAACACAATACAAGTTTATCAGATCAAATTATATTCACCATTCTTAAAACTGAAACACAGGAAAATGAAATAAAATGGGGGATATTGAAACGCATCTGTTGAATTTAAAGTTAAACTAATTTAATAACTAAAGGTTAAACATATCAAAGAGTAATTACATAAGAGACAAATAAAATGAATTACTCAAAAGGGGGTTATAACTCAATGGCACTCAAATGAACCAAGTTACAGCAAAGTTCAAAGGCTAAGGGCAATCACCCTTTCAAAGTCCACGCACACATCACTACACGACACTAGATATCAGGTCTACTCAAAAGCTGAGCCAAGAAGCTGTACGTTCCGTCCTGCATTCGGGTTTTATTGGGGAAAAGAGACAAGTTATACAATAACCACGAATACAAAACAGACTTACAAAGTTTACATGTACATAAAAAGCTTTAAGCCAAATCCCAAGTTCGTTATCAAAAATAAATTCCAAATATAATATTGCGCAATTTCAACATATTGGTTAAATGTAGTTAATTGGTGGTGTGTGACGATACAATTTTGGGCGACGTCACGCCCATACAGTGCACGCACACACGCATACACGCCCGCGGAGGGGCGCGAAGAGGGGCTATCAGAGGGGGGAAACAACTACCCTTCCTTTCCCCTCTCCCGAACTCTTGACCTCGGTTAATGGCTTCTCTGGCGAGAGGTACAAACAAGATCTACTAACACCTTCAACTATTACTATACGTGGTGCAGTGCATTCACTAAGAGTTATTTCAAACATAAAAATGAATTATTATAAATAAAACAGTACTCCAGACATCATGCTAGAATCATAATAAAAATCAGGCAAAATAATGTAAGAGTGTCATTCTCGAATTAGATGTGGTTCTTTCACCCTTATTACGATGAGCAATAGAGACGTAAATATTTCTACAAAATACATAAGCATGCGAATGAATATATTTGGATTTCACACGAATACAGATACAAATACAGTAACATAGTTCTTGTCTGTCGATGACCTGACAGACGGCAATTCACAACGAAAACTCAAATCAATAATTTCTTATGAAACAGACGATCCTAATAGCTCTACAATAAGAGACAGATCGCACGAAAACAATGAATAAACAAAAACATCAGAAAAATTGCTGTGAGAAGAATTTCTCACAGTTAGTTTTATCACAATATGAAAGAAAAGTAGTTATTCTAAAACTCGCGGGGTGTTTTGGCAGGTGGGTTGGGTAGATGACCAGTTCACTTAGCTCTCTATCTCTCGTCCTTGGTGTTTGCAATCAGAGGAAATGACTGTTGTGTCATGTAAATAATTCATTTACTCCTCACTTTTGTATAATATTAATGACTCACATCCGAGAAATTCATTAGAATTTCGTAAACAAAGACGCTTTTGTTCTGTTCTTCAGTATTTCGTAAATTACTTAGGTCACAATTCTAAGAAATATGTTATTTGTCATTCAGGGGTTTCCCAGTAAACTAACATTATAAGCATCATTAGTAAAAGGAATACTTTACGCTTTCTCTCTCTCAGTAGCCAACTGTCGTCTCTCTCTTCATCACTAGTATCAGTAAGTAGGTCTAAACATAGTCACTTCATTCCAGTTGAAACGTCTCGACTCGGAAAGTCAACTCCGGCGCCAGCTGAAATTACAGTATACACCGCGTTGGTTTCTCCCAAGCAGTCACTCCACAAACACTGTTGCCGTCTTGCGGCCTGACTACACTGCTCGTGTTAGGTGCAGAGCTATTCAACTTGAGACAGCTTTACTCTGTAACTTTCCTCTTTCGTACTGTTAATACTGAATTCCCTCGTTATTTACAATTTTAATCGTCTTTAGCTTCACTTTATTTAATTGTTCGCCCAACTGTTTATTTCAGTCCTTGAACATTATCTTTTTCTGCAATAAGAACCTCAGAAAGTTACAGCGGTGCTACTAAACTCAGTTTTTACTGACTGTTAGCAGTTAATAAATTACTTTACTTTTAACCCCGACCTTCTCACTTTTTCTGTTACTCAGGCAGAGCCAGGTTATTGGCTTTGACAACTATTGTAGCGCTTCCTGGGTTAACACAATTCTTCACCTTCAATGCTTGCCTTTACGTATACAGTACCCCCAATTTTCCATTAGGGGATTTCAGAGTCTCTAAAGTAACAACGCTCGTTTTAGTTTTCTGTAAAAGAAAACTATTGTACCGGCTTTGTCTGTCCGACCACCCTCAGGTCTTAAAAACTACTGAGGCTAGAGGGTTGCAAATTGGTATGTTGATCATCCACCCCCCAGTCATCAAACATACCAAAGTGCAGCCCTCTAGCCTCAGTAGTTTTTATTTTATTTAAGTTTAAAGTTAGTCATAACCGTGCATCTGGCAACGATATAGACAGGCCACCACCGGGCTGTGGTTGAAGTTACATGGGCCGCAGCTCATACATTAAACCGAGACCACCGGAAGATAAATTTATTTTCGGTGGCCTTGATTATACGCTGTACAGAAAACTCGATTGCGCCGAAGAAACTTGGACGCATTTTTTACTTGTTTATATTTTCCCGGAAGTTAGCCTTCCTTGTGTGCGCTTAAGTTTCTTTCCTATTTGCAAATTTTATTTCAGCTGACCAGTTTGATTTCAGAAAGCCGGACGTTATTGCAATTATCAAGACCAAGTGAGCCTGCCAGATGTAGGGCAATGGAGGAGAAAGTTTTTGGTGAGTCATGGAAATTATGGGGACGTGTGAAAGTATAAGTGCTATTTGGGTGATGATGAGGGTAGAGGGAGAACGTAGGAATATGGTTGAACGGGAAGTTACTGGGAAGGTCTCAATCTGGCTAGGTTTCAACAGAAAGGGTGGCCGCACTAGGGGATTTTGATGCAAAGGTAGCTGAGTGAGAAAAGGGTGGAGTAGGTGGGAGGGCTAGAACTAGAATAAAGTATTCACCAGTCCACTGAGAAGAGAGAAAATGGTGAGGAATTAAGTTATGTCGGTGCTAAATAGATAGAAAGTTAATTGAGTGGCCATAGCTGAAAGATATAACTAATCATAATCTAGTTAATGAAAATGTCGAAACACAAGAAAGATTTACAAGAAGAAGAAGAGTTCAAATTAAGACCAGAACAATGGGCTATTGATAAATATATGTCATAGCTGGAGGAGCTAGTATAGGAATATGGAAATCTCTAGAATTGGGTCAATAGGTCAGCAGGGATGTTCGCCCGCAACTATAGAAATATGAGAAAAAGATGAAATTGACCTCATAACAGGACACATAAATGGTAGGCTTAATAAAAGAATGGAGAAATAATTTTAAATTAGTTATACAACAGAAATGAGAGTTCATGCAAGATGGACGTGAGTCAGATAGAATGTGTGTGTGCATAGTAGTTGGTTTTAGCGAGCTGTAGAAAGGGTATATCCTCAATTCCACAGTTAAAGGATGAAGGCGGCAGTGACTCGTCTAAAACTAATGCACATAAGTTAGGCCTAGGATAAAACTAGGCTAGGTGGCTGAGACACACGTTGGACGCAGACCCAAGCCTGCTAATGCATAATACAGTCTCCTAAGAAAGTAGTTTATGATCCAAACATTATAATTACAATAAGAATACATCGCAGGATGATAAGGTCATGAAACGTACCGGAATGATTTCGTCAAAGAGACTACAGGATTCCAAAAAAGACCTTGATAGCCAATCATACTTCTGTTCTGCAGTTACGCTAGTCCCATGCTATTCAGTTCCTGATCATCCAAGGTTAAAACTCGAGTTATAGCAAGAATTATACGGTTCACTGACTGAAGGCACTTGATTAAGGTTTCAGATTAGCCAGGGCTGGGATAATGGTCGCATAGATCTCGATTCCTCGCAAAAATATCTTCTCGTTCAGGAATTCGTTGTTGTCGTGGAGGAGAATCGGCGTGTTGTTGATCGGCGAGAATCCCAGGGCCGGTATGCCAAGCTGACATGAAAGAGAAACGCCAAGCTTTGAGGAATCAGTGACATTAATTGAATCTAATTTATTTTTAATTATTTTGGGCTAAATGGCTTGAAATATTAATCTAGGGAAAGGCGTGACTTTATGCGGGTTGCATAATTCATCAGTGGAGTGCATAAAACTGTAGACTAATCACTCATTTCTACAATACTGATAACTCTCCTTTTTGTTTTGTAGAAACGCTAGTTGAAACTTCCATTCTTTTTTCGTGTGTACTTTGAATTGAAACTGCAACTGATAACATTTAAGAACACGAAACAAAGCATAAAAAGCAAAACTGAATTTCTGAGATGCAAATTTTAACCAATCAACGTGATTATACGAAATAACATACATGACAATTTCATCTTACCATTCTTATGTACTTTGAATCAGTGGACGCAGGAAATATCTCCGTGTCTATGTCCAGCTTCCTGAAAAATCAAAATCAAAACTCAAGCCAGATATTGCACAATATGTCTCGTGCATGCAAAGCATATAAGAAGGAATGACAGAAGTGTTCAAGTAATATTAGTGAAATAAGAAAATTGGTTCTCGTATACAGGAATGCAACAGATTAATTATATAGCTGTATATCAACACTCCTTACTGTTAAGTCTATCGTTACTGGAATCCACTAGCAAGTATTGAGGGAAATCTGAAATTTTTTTACAAAATCCATTCCTGTAACTATGACTCTCGACGAACGTGCAGTCAAGATTTCCTTCACTCCAACAGGAATGTACTGTCACGTTATGACAACCAAGAGGCTCTGCTGGAAGGTAAGACTATCAGATTCAGTAGAGCTCTTATGCTCCCTGAGCAAGTGAAGTCCGCAGCCTGACACAACTTGATGGCTCTCTCACTCTCCCTTTCAATTCCTCTCTCACTACAGGAGGTAATGCTTAGGGATATGCTTACTAGTTTGGTTTCCTAGTGAAACTGCCTTACTTGGACCTCAGGTAAGAGAGTAACTGAGCAGACACTTTTAGGTGGCTTTATGTGAAACCTGGTACCAGTCTCTCATGGTCGTCAAAGTTGCCGTTGGATTAAGCTGATCTTGTTCCAGTAGAGGTTCTTGTTACTTAAAGTCTATCTATGGCCGGGAAAAAGCTATTTCAAGGAACGACTTTCTGAGCCCGATAGCGGGAAATATCTAATGCTATAATAACTTTGAAGTGTGTACTGTAAAGTGATCCAACAGGGAAAGACAAGCAAAGAATACTTACTCCTTCTTACAGGCTGAAGAAAACGCGTCCCACCAAGGATTCTTTCCATCTTCTATGCAAGTTACACCTTGAGGAACAGCCTGTAATACAATAACCATGTTAGACCTAGGACAAATTTTGGATAATTATTACAAACGGGTCGGACAAACCGGTTTGCATGGGTGTGGGTGGCTGTGTCATGTCTCCCCTACTGTCACCTGGGGGAGGACAAACAAGATCAGATCCACTCGGATTTCATTATAGACTTTAGGTCAGGGTTTAGTGTTGGAAAAATTCATTCTTGAGGTTTTACCAAGATGCAACTGAAAACGAAGTATTTCAAGAAGAAATCCGTTTAGACAAACTAATTTTTAAACATTGAAATGATTCATACAACAGCAAAATAAAAACAAAAAGTCAGTGAAAAGTAAAAACGAAAATAAATGTAAATTGAAATACGAGAAGAGAAGGCACTCCCATATGCTAGGTAGAGAAAGGGAGTGACTACATGATAGCAAGGGAACTTTGGCTTTCCAGGAAAATTCCCGTCGGGTATAGAGGCGTGGCACAGGACTGGGGTTGTACTAAGGAACAATCTGCTTAATAAATGCGGATTCAAGAATTGTCAGGAATTTGTCGTTCGAGATTCTGCCCAGTATCTCAAAAACATCTTATTTATTTTATGTTTACACTTCTGTACGTGATCTCGTATGTTAGAGAATTCAAGGTTCCATAGTTTAACCATTGTTCTGGATGTGAATCTATCCTCACATTCAGTATCTTCCGTGTGTAACCGACATATGACCCCCAAATCACATCTGGGTTAAGTAGATTTGTATACTACACCGGAGGTCATTAAAAGGCTTAGTCTTTCTTTATATTTAAGCAGAGAGCCAATTGTTGGTGGGTTTCTCGATATTAGCTTTATACTGATAGCCGGAATATGATGGTTATGTATAATTCAACATAATTATTTTTATGTATTAGTGGGAGACTGGCAAATAAAGGGAATTTTAAGGCAGTACATACAGTTAACTTTGGAATAATAATTTTGTTTAAAAATTCGTTGTCGTGCCTAAAACAACGGTTTGGGTGGGAAGCAGTTGTCATCAAGAAAATATTTTTGAAAATACGTCATTTCCTCATGGAATGAGACTCAACTCGAAGTGAGACTAAAAGCCCTGTGTTAAAATATCGATAATGAATTTAACTTGAAGCTAAAAAAGCAATGGAAATAAGATTTAGATCCCAGAATGTGTTTTTTTTTTCCGAATAATTCTTAAATCCTTATTTATTAAACAGGATGTTAAACCATTAAAGCTCCCAGTCCTCCGATGCGCCTCTAAACCTGGCCTTCGTTGAAGCTCCAAAGCATTACTTAAAAGTTCTTTTCAGCGTCCTTTCGGTCCTCAGCTGCCTTTTCATTCCTCTTTACATTGTACATTTGTACTGTACATTTATTATATATATATATATATATATATATATATATATATATATATATATATATATATATATATATATATATATATATATTGTTCGTTTGTGTATTTATTCACACTAATAAATAAAAATGGCCTTTAAAAATGGCCTTTTTATCTAAGTTTTCACTGAACATGAGAATGAAAGAGTTTATCGTTATGTGCAGCGTAATAAATAATCTACTTTCTAAAGTTTCCAGTAATTTCTATCCTTTATGACATCAATCGAGGATACACGTCATTCGTATCCTCAATTTAAATTTCCGTAAAATCTTACAAAACTATAAATATTTCCTGACTTCTGTTTATACGTCGATTCTTCCCGTTAGTTCTAGATTGCAAACCAGAGCAGTATTTTTGTTATTGTTATAGTAATTTACGTATTTTTCGCAAACAAACGACAAAATCTGTAATTATTTTTCTGTGCGATCTCCAGAATTTCAGAGCATTAGGTTCTGTTCGAAAAACAACCTTAAATATAAAATCTGAGCCAGCTGTTAAGAGGAGTTTTAATCTACATAAAAAAACACTAGTGTAAAAACAGATGCAGTAAGTAAAGCAGAACCTTACAAAAAATGAAAGAAAAACTTACCTCATCAACAAATTCGTAAGAAACATCGTCACCTGCTTTTTCACACCAAAGCTTCACCATTGCCTCGAATTCCTCGTAGCTAATCGAAGGAGCAAGTCTCACGTCAAATCCCACGCTCAGTTCAGCTGGGATGACGTTGTATTGGACACCACCCTGGCGCCAAAGATACAAGGTTTTTTATTACAAAAGCTTATCTAGTGAAAGGAGCAGGGGGAGGGGGAGGGAAACTGCCGTTAGTGCACCTGACCAAATTCACTGCAGGCATTAGGGGCACGCTGACCGCCGAATTATTAGGAATTATCGAATTTTAGCTATTAACAGTTTTCAACTACTTTATGTCTAAATAAACATACCCCGAAGCGATAATGCTAAAAGCAAAAATTTAGATTGGTTTATTGACAATTTTGTTCATCACTTGCGTGGCACTGTGAACAACAAATCTTGAAAAAAACATTTGATGGTTTTTATCTCGTCTTAAGTTTGGTTTTTCTCTGTTTTATTGGCTATAGTAATTCACTGAATTGTATTAGTTTGACCATAGTGTGACCTTTCTTTGATTTGTATTTTACTAGTATAAAGTTTTATGTTTTGGTGTTTTGTCTCTATTTTAGGTTGAAAATGACCTAGCGTGTTAAAGCCGAAATGTCCCAGTGGAATAAAAAGGTTGTCAATAGGTCTTATCTTGAAGATATACTGCTCAAAAAAATGTATAGATTGGTTCATGGACAATTCTGTTCATCACTTGTACGGCAATGTGAACGACAAACTGTAAAAAATCATGTAAATAATTGTAAAAAAGCATGTAAATTGTGAAAAAAAATTTATTCAAAATTAATTGTCACTTACTAAAATATCCCATTCTCTCTATGGGACATGTCAGAGACAACGAGTTATAATGATATAGGGATAACTTGGTCTAGATGTCCAGATTTTCTCAGGATTTTTGAAAGTCCAAAAATGTTTTTCTTTTGCCGTTTTCTCAAAGTCTATTTTTTTTTTTCAAAAATAAATGTTTATTTCTCCAAGAAGACTGAAGCAAATTCAATGAAATTTTTACAGAGTGTAGTATAACTATATATCTTGATTTTGTTGTTGGCAAATTCATTTTTGAGTGAAACTTTTTATTCTGCACATTATTTTTAAAATGTGACGTCATGATTTTTTCAACTGTAAAAAAATTAACTTAGAGGCCGAATTTCTACATTTCCCCACGTGAGAATTTTCATTATTAGTTGTAGAATAAGTGGTAAAAATTTGAAGTAAATCCCTTTAATCATAAGGTCGAAACAGTCATTTACTTTACAAAGGGGGCCTTATGGCATAGGCATGCCTCTTACTTAAGGTCCTTTGCACTATCTCTTCGGCTGCTAGCTGCAGCAGTTTTCTTGCATTTGACTGTATTGGAATTGGAATGTAAACTTTCTGCCAAAGGCCACATGCTGAGACCTATGAGGTCATTCAGCGCTGAAAGCGAAATTGAGAGTGAAAAGGTTTTAAAAGTTTTTCATCTCCAAAAAATTACAAAGTCAACTAAAATGATACAGCACATTTGTCAAGCTATCTAAAAACAAAAACAAAAACTTTCAAATCCTTCAAATTAATTGTTGCTGAATCCTTAATGAATGACAAAATGTTTAATATCCAAAATTATAGCACTTTTTTCGGTCACTTTGCTTGTAATGAATGACTAATATCTACATTTAACACTTTGTATCAGTTGTTTTCTCCTTACCTTCAGCATCGTGAGATTAACAGTTGTGACATCTCCGAGACGCAGACCCTTGTTGTTCTCAAGTCTCTTTTTCTCTTCTTCTCTAAATTCCATGAAGGAGTTGATGACCTTGTGCAGCTTCTCGCCAGCATTGTTGGGTAAAAATTGTGATCCATGACCTGGCTGACCTTTGCAACGTATCAGAATGCCTGTAAAAGTGTCACTTTCGTCAAGATCATCATTATTATTATTCAGAAGATAAACTCTCTTCATATGGGACAAGCCCCAGGGGCCACTGACTTGAAATTCAAGTTTCCAAAGAATATGGTGCTCAGAAGAGATTTCACTTATTAAAAAGAAAAAAATAAATTAATAAATAGATAAAAATGTATTTAAATGCAAGGAGAATAACAGGGTAGTTATGCAACGCATCTTCGCTTGAAAATTTTTAGTTCCAGTTGCACGACATCCTCAGGGAGACTGTTCCATGGGAGAAATTAGATATTTCTTTAAAGGATTTAATGAAATACTAGGGAAGTGTATGGGCCTAACAACCTCCCGCAAAATCAGTTCCTAGAAATTTGCTACAGTTCCTTAAGAGTCTGCTTTAAGAGGCAGTGGTTACAAGAAGTTTAGGGATGTTGTGCAATTAGAACCTCAAAAGTTCAAGCGGAGATTAAATCTACCATAAATTCAGAGGGGGCACAAAAATACACACCTCGAGGGCTCCGCTGTCCATGAAACACAGAGAACTTCTCTGTGGGATTTGCGTAACCTTCGTCTAGACCAAAGCCAACGTTCATTTTCTTGAATTCCAGAGTGTTGATAAACATGCCCATGCCTTCCGTACCACCCAGTTCTTCATCTGCAAAAGACGTTACAATTATTCTTTTGGTTTTCAGCCTTCATAATGACCCACTACCATTTACAGTACACTTCTAGGGTGCGTCTACACCGGGTCTGCTCAGTCCATGGTCTAGACCATGACACGGTCCAATTGTGTCCGACAGACAGCCTGCTGCCGACGCCACAGGAGAGCCATTTTTGCAGTGTTACCAGATCTGTAAAGTCATGTTCATACACTACCACCACCCTATCTGCCAGCCACTCTCCGTTGGGGATTATGGCAACTCTGTCCGTGGGACTAGTGTTGCCAGATCATTTTTCAAAAAATTTGAACTTTCGTTAAAAAATCTGTAGATAAGAATTAAAATTTTAGAATGAATTTGCAGCATCCTCTGTTTATTCATAAGGACTTTTTTCTTAGCGTATTTGCACATGATTAGGAAGAAATTCAGACAAATTAAAGAACACTCATTCAATACTACTTCTATAATCTGAACACAATAAAAATACTAGAGGGTATTTCCCCATGTCGCTACAAATAACAAAAGTCAAGGGATTATACAACTTGTTTTACTCTACTAAACATGTTCAAACCAAAACAGGTTACCGGTAATTCCTAAGGACTACAAAATTAGAGAAAGAAGTTAATTTGCTCACATACACATGTCCAACTCATATCAGTGTTTTCCACAAGACAGCAAAATTATAATTCCCACTTCCTTGCGCTTTATAGTAAATCATTTCTTATAGTAAACTCAAAACATGATGTAATCTTATCATTTGTTTTATATGGAGCAAACCTGTAAGTATTTCAGTATCTAACCTATTTCTTTATTTATTTTCCATCCAGTCTATTGTAAGAAGAATTCTTTCAACTGCATATTTTTGGCAGGGTAAACGTAACAAAGTTTGATCAACTTGGAAGGATTAATGTATTGTCCATTTGCCTAATTGATGCTACAGTACTCCAAAATAGCTATGGCGTCGCATCAGGGTTAACATCAAATCTTCCAGGAAATTACTAAGCAACGTCAGCTCTGTTCCGCTAATCTGAATATCATAGCCAAAACAAGATGCCAGATGAATTAAGGAAGGTAATTTGTCCAACTATATCCGAGTCAAAAGGAAATCTTTGGTAAGTCTGAGAGGCAGCTTTCATATAATAATGCCAAACTGTCTAGCTAAAATGTTTTAATTCTTGTGTAACATATAGAGCTTCATTTCTCAGCTCGATCCTTACTTTGATGCCAAGATGCATTTCCTCCAAAGGTTTGAAGTTCTTACGTTCCCTGATCTGTCTGTTCTGTAGCGGTGTCCAGTCCACGTAAATCTTTCTGAGATGGCATTCCAAAACTGTTTTACGAGTTGCAGCAACAGAAATGTGTAAATTGTTTGTCTGAAGTGACTGATTGCATTTGTTTGTTTAAGTCATTGAAAAGTGAACGACATTAATATTATAAAGTGATAATGCACTGCAATGTTTGTTGTGGCCAAAACCATAAACAGCACACAATCATAAACAGTGAAATCGCTTGCTACTCCTTCTGAAAATTTAAAAATGTCAACCGCCCTCCTAAGACATTTATGTTTAGGTCTGCGATTAGTTTCACACAAGAGAAAAATACTTTAGGATACTTAATTTTAAATTATTTTAAAAATATTTTACAATTTCGCGGGTCAATTCTAGGAATTTGAGACGAGAATGGTAAAAATCTGTAGATTTCACCTGTTTTCGAGGAAAATTCTGAAAATCTAAAAACTCTAAAAAAATCTTTAATTTCATATTAAACTGTAGATCTGGCAACACTGGCTCAGCCTACAGTCGGATCGTGCTGACTCACCCTAATTGTTTGTTACAAGTTTGAAGGTCATGTTTTTCATTATACTTGACTTTATTTTTTTAATTAGGATAAGAACTTCCATGACTAGCTTGTAGCTTGTCACATAGAGCAAATCAAATGCTAACCTGGAACAAAAGTTAAATGGATGGTCCGAAGAAACGTGGCGCCATCTTTCTGAAGCCTCTTCAGGGCCTCAAGGTACTGAATACTGACGCATTTCATGTCCTGCGTGCCACGGCCGTAGATATCACCTTTCTCATCCTTGTGTGCACTGAAGGGTTCATATTTCCAGTGTTCCTGTGAGGAAAATAGAAAGCAAGCAATTCACCCGTTGAAAGGAGAGCTGGAAAGGGCTAAGGAACAAAACCGAGCCCAAACTGGGATTCAATCAGTAATATACTGTGGAATTACACTCCTTGCAAGACTTCAAAGAATAAGCGGTTGGTTCTCGAACTGAAGTCTCGGTATGTTTAATTTCCGAAGACTTGACATACACTGATATCCATTAATTCCAGCTCAGTTGAGTATAAACTAACAATGTCTATCTCACAATGTATATCATAAGACCAATTATTAATAAAAACAGTGATTCAGCTGTATTAGGCTTCAGGGGAGAAGTTCAGTTCCAAAGGGGCATATAAGACACTTTAAATAAGAGGGCCCTTTAGAAAAAAATAAAATGAATGAAAAATACAGGAAAAGCATTTAAACTTTTGGAAAATTCAAAGTATTTCCTTCAAAATATGAAAATATTTGGTTAATGAGTAAATAGCCAGCAGTGAGTAATCTTTGAATCACAGATGCCATATCCAGTCTCTCCTTACATTTATACACTCATTTGTACACACACATTGCAATTGATATGTTGTGGCATTTGCTTCTATATATTACTCGTAGCTGCTTTGTTGTGCATTTGGTTGAAAGGTAGCAATTAAATAAGAGTTTGTCCTTATTTGAAATGTGAAAAGGTGACTTTTACAAAACTAGATATGAAATAGCTGTCAGCGTTTGTTGTAAGCAAACGTAAATCTTTGAAACGTAGAATGAAAACCCTCGTAATGGCAAATGTATCTTTTATTGTATTTTCGCTGCATCCCAAATGAAGTGTGAATGACTCGTGCATTTGTGGGACAAAAACAAAGATGTTAAGGCTGGGGCATTTTAACTTGGAAACAGCCTTCATCTCTTTTTACGTAAATACTCACTGGAAAAACAGGAACTACGTCAGTGTGAGAATTCAGAAGGACGGATTTCAGTGACGGGTCTTGGCCTGGAAGTGTCATTAGGACGATTGGCTTCCCTGGAACGCATTCTATCTTCTGGAACTGGGCCCCAAGCTCTTTTGCCTGGCTCTGTAAGAACTTGGCACACGCATCTGTTTAACAAAGGAGATACGTCTGAGTAGGCATCATGTATCAAATAATTCGCCTTAAAAGATTAGCCTTATCCCCGTAGGGAGGTAGTGTCTTCAGTGCACCTCATGTGGTGCACTGTAGGCATTACCAAGGCTCTTTGCAGCGTGCCTTCGGCCCCTAGCTGCAACCCCTTTCGTTCCTTTTACTGTACCTCCTTTCATATTCTGTTTTTTCCAACTTACTCTCCATCCTCTCCCAACAATTGATTCCTAGTGCAACGGCGAGGTTTTCCTCCTGTTACACCTTTCAAACCTTTTCCTGTCCATTTCCATTTTAGCGCTGAATGACCTCATAAGTACCAGCGCTTGGCCTTAGGATAAAATTCTCGTTTTGATTGCAGGATAACGCTGGAAGATAGTTTGAGAAAATGACAGTCGTGCATTGACATTTCTGAACATCATTTATAGTCAATGAAATCTACGTACCATTGATGTTTGTTATAACAAAAAGGGATCAGAGATTAGAGCATACATGGGTGAAGGATATTGTATGCAATATTCAAGACTTTTTTTTTTTTTTTTTTTTTGTAAGTTTAAAACAAATCATGAAGAATGAAGAATTGAATATTATCAAATCAACTTATAAATTTAGTTGTTTTTTATTTTAATCTTATGGGAGCCACTGATAATTTCCGAAGTTCAACCCTCAAAGGTTGGACCGGAAACTGGTCTGTGAATCATACGCAAGAATTTAGGGTGAATTTTACACCATGTAGAAAATTCTTTTGGACTAATATGACCAAGCCTTTAGTTTATATATATATATATATATATATATATATATATATATATATATATATATATATATATATATATATATATATATATATATATATATATATATATATATATATATATATATATATATATATATATATATATATATATATATATATATATATATATATATATATATATATATATATATATATATATATATATATATATATATATATATATATATATATATATATATATATATATATATATATATATATATATATATATATATATATATATATATATATATATATATATATATATATATATATATATATATATATATATATATATATATATATATATATATATATATATATATATATCAGCGCGAAGATGGACCATGGAAACGTACTCATTTCAGCATAATTCTTTATTTCCAACGTTTCGTAATAACTCTATTACATCATCAGGGAATCTGTTAAATAATGAATAAAATTACTTTAAAAATTGCTCTAGAAATCAATCAAATTCATAAAATACAGCACAGTTAGAATATAAGATAAAAAAAAAAAGCAGAAAAAGCAAAAAGACATAAAAGCAAAATCAAAGACCCCTAACCAACCTTACACCAAGAAGGCAGAAGACAGAATGCATAAATAAAAAGTTAACTCAGGTAGAGCTGAGCGGAGGAGGTCTGGGTATTTAATTGGGGAACCAGTTGTTTAATAGATAATGATTCCAGGATAGGCAGTTCGCATGCATTGGTTGTTTGGCCTATGATACAGAACCTGCTCAATTTCAGAAAGTATTCCACACATACAGTAATTGAACGCGAAGGACGAAAGTGGTTTGTTTTTCGTTTTAACTTACCGTAATCCGGATTAGGCTGAACAGTCTTTATTCGAATGTAGTTCCTGAAATTGGTTTATTTTTTTATTTTTTATTTCCTACGGATGGATCCTCGGCCATAGCAACGTTATCAGATGATGGTCTGTGCGGAGGTCTGGCGTTCACTACTCTCGGCTACGAAGGTCTTTTCGGTTACTAAACTAGTGAGCGGGCCGGTGATTTCATTAGTCCCACGACGCAGAAAGCATTTTATTTCATAATTATACCGAAATGTCGAGTCACTGCGTGTCGTGCTGTTGCATCATTAAATTCACTCCATAAACAGGTAATCATGATGACCATGTAGATTTTAGTTTATAATTTACGATGTTCCTGTTGCGAGACATGGAACTATTTTCGACGTAGTTCCCCGTTAAACTAGATTAGGCTGATTCATGTCATGATCATGCTGAAGATGATTCAGCAGTAGGAGTTTCTCTGTTTTTCTTTCTTCCACTGATCAAATTTTATTTTCTCTCTCCTTTGTCTACTAACTCTGCTTTCGTTACGACTTTGGAGCTTCTTTGGTAATGTTACAGACGAAGATGCGTTAGGAAAAAATAAATAAACGAATAGATGAATGAATGCACCAAGGAGTTAAGATTGTAACCACTTACTTAATCGTTTTGCTACGTCCCACGTACGGTGAAGGCAGAATCAGTATCGCTGTATTTTTGGAGGGAATTATTAAATCAATTTTATTTTTGGCTGACTCATGCTCTCTCTCCCGCCGGCCCCGGGGCGCCAAGGACATAACTTAAGCTCTCTATGTATGCTAGCTGTGAGAAATTCTTCTCACAATAATTTTTCTGATGTTTTTTGTTTACTCATTGTTTTCGTGCGATCTATCTCTTATTGTAGAGCTATTAGGATCGTCTGTTTCATAAGAAATTATTGATTTGAGTTTTCGTTGTGAATTGCCGTCTGTCAGGTCATCGACAGACAAGAACTATGTTACTGTATTTGTATCTGTATTCGTGTGAAATCCAAATATATTCATTCGCATGCTTATGTATTTTGTAGAAATATTTACGTCTCTATTGCTTATCGTAATAAGGGTGAAAGAACCACATCTAATTCGAGAATGACACTCTTACATTATTTTGCCTGATTTTTATTATGATTCTAGCATGAAGTCTGGAGTACTGTTTTAGTTATAATAATTCATTTTTATGTTTGAAATAACTCTTAGTGAATGCACTGCACCACGTATAGTGATAGTTGAAGGTGTTAGTAGATCTTGTTTGTACCTCCCGCCAGAGAAGCCATTAACCGAGGTCAAGAGTTCGGGAGAGGGGAAAGGAAGGGTAATTGTTCCCCCGCCCTCTTCGCGCCCCTCCGCGGTCGTGTATGCGTGTGTGCGTGCACTGTATGGGCGTGACGTCGCCCAAAATTGTATTGTCACACACCACCAATTAATTCACTACATTTAACCAATATGTTGAAATTGCGCAATATTATATTTGGAATTTATTTTTGATAACGAACTTGGGATTTGTCTTAAAGCTTTTTATGTACATGTAAACTTTGTAAATCTGTTTTGTATTCGTGGTTATTGTATAACTTGTCTCTTTTTCCCCAATAAAACCCGAATGCAGGACGGAACGTACAGCTTCTTGGCTCAACTTCTGAGTAGACCTGATATCTAGTGTAGTGTAGTGATGTGTGTGTGGACTTTGAAAGGGTGATTGCCCTTAGCCTTTGAACTTTGCTGTAACTTGGTTCATTTGAGTGCCATTGAGTTATAATCCCCTTTTGAGTAATTCATTTTATTTGTCTCTTATGTAATTACTCTTTGAGACGTTTAACCTTTAGTTATTAAATTAGTTTAAATTTAAATTCAACAAATGCGTTTCAATATCCCCATTTTATTTCATTTCCCTGTGTTTCAGTTTTTAAGAATGGCGAATAGAATTTGATCTGATAAACTTGCATTGTGTTCATACTTTAAGGTTACGCAAGTAACTTATAGAAACGAGGTAACATGCAGCGGTCCTCTAAGGTCTGAAAATCAACCCGTGAGTACTCTTCCAAGATTTTGAGAAAGAGAGAGAGAGAGAGAGAGAGAGATTAGGCGCGTACCTCTCGTCGTATCTTGCAGCAACTTATGATCTGAGTTCATGTCTATAGGGACTGCTCAGTAAGTAATAGTACTTAATTGTGGTACTAATCAGTGATGATATTAGTGTGTTATCCTCGTTAGTAATGAATTGGGTTGAGAGATATCTCCCCGTAATTTAGAAACCGCAAAGGGGGCGTGGTGTTGTTACGTAAGACTTTTAAATCAATTTTTTTTGACCAAGTAACAACATTAAGCATACAGTCCACTTTGTCCGTACAATCACCTTTTTCGCCACACTAGCTGTCATTCTACTGGGAAACAATGCACTGTGAGTCATAACACAGTTAAAGAAGTGGGATCGCCGACATTCAGTCTGATTGTCTGAACTATAAAAACTGCAGAACAGTTCTGCTGAATTGGAAGACTGTAGGACTGTGTTGCTGAATTGTAAGAGCATAGAAATGTACTGCTGAACTGTAAGACCATAGAACTTCACTGCAGAATTGTAAGACTGTAGAATTGTACAGCTGAAACGTATACTGGAAAACTGTAGATCTGTAGCCTACAGCTGTCGACTTTTACTGTGGCACTGTACAACCGTATTATATTAATAATTATCATAAACTGTGATAAAAAATTGATGTTATTGGGGATTTATTGTTGCAGGTTAATCATACCTCTGACAGCGCCTGGAAGAAAACCTGGAGTGCTCAGGCGAAAAAGACCATTACCCCATACAGCACCTGAAGGAAAACCTGACGAAATCGGTAAAAAACGAAAATTTCATTCAATTTGTCTGTGTTTGATGTCTGTCCTGGGAGTAGGGATTTGATTTTGAGTTATAACCTTCACGGGGCGAAATTTTGTCTGGGTCTGTCAAGCGGTTGAGATTTCTATAGTGCACAATCATTCAAACATTCACTTGTAATTATATATATATATATATATATATATATATATATATATATATATATATATATATATATATATATATATATATATATATATATATAATTTCTCAACACCCTTATCATCATTGTTATTATCTATAAATATACCAATACATAACTGAAAAACTAGATTAAGTAATAATTATTCCTTTCCCATTTCATAAATCATGAAAGGCAACACAAAGCACTACTATATGACATATGCGATAATTACTAACACAACACTGTGATTCAATTTCCCTCATGTAAGATAAAACAGAAGTGATATTTTACTTAAATATTAAAATTCAGTTCAATTTAATAAGTTGATACACTTTTACACATCGGTATTCTTCATACGATATCAGATTAAAGAAACTAGAGGTGTGGTATTCTAATAAAGAGCAAAAATGATTAAAAATAAAGTATTGTGATGGGTTACTCATACTTTTTCTGGGGGCGGGCGGTGTGGCGAAAAAAAAGAGTTGATTGTATGGACAAAGTGGACTGTATGCTTAATGTTGTTACTTGGTCAAAAAACCGCTATAAGCCTTACGTAATAACACCACGCTCGCTTTGCGTTTTCTAAATTACGGGGAGATATCTGTCAACCCAATTCATTACTAACGAGGATAACACACTAATATCATCACTGATTAGTACCACAATTAAGTACTATTACTTACTGAGCAGTCCCTATAGACATGAACTCAGATCATAAGTTGCTGCGAGATACGACGAGAGGTACGCCCCCCCCTCTCTCTCTCTCAAAATCTTGCGAGTACTCACGGGTTGATTTTCAGACCTTAGAGGACCGCTACATGTTACCTCGTTTCTATAAGTTACTTACGTAACCTTAAAGTATGAACACAATACAAGTTTATCAGATCAAATTATATTCACCATTCTTAAAACTGAAACACAGGAAAATGAAATAAAATGGGGGATATTGAAACGCATCTGTTGAATTTAAAGTTAAACTAATTTAATAACTAAAGGTTAAACATATCAAAGAGTAATTACATAAGAGACAAATAAAATGAATTACTCAAAGGGGGTTATAACTCAATGGCACTCAAATGAACCAAGTTACAGCAAAGTTCAAAGGCTAAGGGCAATCACCCTTTCAAAGTCCACGCACACATCACTACACGACACTAGATATCAGGTCTACTCAAAAGCTGAGCCAAGAAGCTGTACGTTCCGTCCTGCATTCGGGTTTTATTGGGGAAAAAGAGACAAGTTATACAATAACCACGAATACAAAACAGACTTACAAAGTTTACATGTACATAAAAAGCTTTAAGCCAAATCCCAAGTTCGTTATCAAAAATAAATTCCAAATATAATATTGCGCAATTTCAACATATTGGTTAAATGTAGTTAATTGGTGGTGTGTGACGATACAATTTTGGGCGACGTCACGCCCATACAGTGCACGCACACACGCATACACGCCCGCGGAGGGGCGCGAAGAGGGGCTATCAGAGGGCGGGGAAACAACTACCCTTCCTTTCCCCTCTCCCGAACTCTTGACCTCGGTTAATGGCTTCTCTGGCGAGAGGTACAAACAAGATCTACTAACACCTTCAACTATTACTATACGTGGTGCAGTGCATTCACTAAGAGTTATTTCAAACATAAAAATGAATTATTATAAATAAAACAGTACTCCAGACATCATGCTAGAATCATAATAAAAATCAGGCAAAATAATGTAAGAGTGTCATTCTCGAATTAGATGTGGTTCTTTTCACCCTTATTACGATGAGCAATAGAGACGTAAATATTTCTACAAAATACATAAGCATGCGAATGAATATATTTGGATTTCACACGAATACAGATACAAATACAGTAACATAGTTCTTGTCTGTCGATGACCTGACAGACGGCAATTCACAACGAAAACTCAAATCAATAATTTCTTATGAAACAGACGATCCTAATAGCTCTACAATAAGAGACAGATCGCACGAAAACAATGAATAAACAAAAACATCAGAAAAATTGCTGTGAGAAGAATTTCTCACAGTTAGTTTTATCACAATATGAAAGAAAAGTAGTTATTCTAAAACTCGCGGGGTGTTTTGGCAGGTGGGTTGGGTAGATGACCAGTTCACTTAGCTCTCTATCTCTCGTCCTTGGTGTTTGCAATCAGAGGAAATGACTGTTGTGTCATGTAAATAATTCATTTACTCCTCACTTTTGTATAATATTAATGACTCACATCCGAGAAATTCATTAGAATTTCGTAAACAAAGACGCTTTTGTTCTGTTCTTCAGTATTTCGTAAATTACTTAGGTCACAATTCTAAGAAATATGTTATTTGTCATTCAGGGGTTTCCCAGTAAACTAACATTATAAGCATCATTAGTAAAAGGAATACTTTACGCTTTCTCTCTCTCAGTAGCCAACTGTCGTCTCTCTCTTCATCACTAGTATCAAATAGCATCAAACAAGGATACTTTTAGACTTAGTCTGAGTCTACATGAGTCCTTGTTTGATGCTATTTTGCGTCCTTACGTAAAGGTTATTTATTGATAACGTCCATACCACTAGGGTATAATATGAATTTCATAAATGCTGCAAGATAATGTTAGTATAAATTAGTGAACAAGTTCCTACCTACAGATTAGTACACAAATCTAAGAACTTGACTCATTTGCTGCATCAATGTCATTATTGAATTATTTCTTTTGTACAGGATGTTCATGATGCAATGGAAATCACCTTTAGTAGTGACAGTGGTATTAATCTTGAATTTCGAGAAGGTTTCTGCTTTCCCAAAATCTCAGATTCTATGGTTTGACGTCGGACCACAAATTCGTAACTGCCGAGATGTACAAAGACAAGGCAACACCACTAGTGGAATCTACTTGATTTTCCCTTACAGATGTTGCCCTGATGACCCTCTTCAGGTATGTATCATCAGCATAAATGCGTTAATTAGCTGTTTCATTAGACTGCATTTGTTGTTGCTATCTTCGAGAATATTTCAAATTACCTTTTCAATCAGGTCTTCTGTGACATGGAGACAGATGGTGGTGGATGGACTGTCATTCAACGTCGGGCTGACATTGAACCAAGAGAGAACTTCTATCGTACCTGGATGGAATACGCCCTTGGATTTGGTAACCTGGAGGGAGAATTCTGGTTAGGAAATGACAACATCCACGCCTTAACGGATCAGACACTGAATGAAATAAGATTCGATCTAGCTGACTTTAAGGACAACACACGATGGGCCAATTACAAGTTCTTCTATGTCCACGACCGAAGTTCGTCTTACAAACTGGAGGTTGTGGAATATAGTGGAGACGCTGGTGATTCCTTTATACCTCACAGTGGAGCGAAGTTTTCGGCCAAAGATGTCGATAACGATGCAAATATTCCAGAAAGGTGTTCAGTTATGTAAGTTCATTGCTATACTGCTGTGAAAATTGCTTTTATCATTCCTTTTAATGTGGAACAGAACGATCTTGTTTTCTCTAAGTAAGTCATTTATAACTGAGTAAGAAGGTGAGACATGATAAGTAGTATTTTTACCACCAATATCTATTTAAATCTCACTTGAAAGGATCAAGTTAATAAAGTTCTCATGATTTAAGTCTTTCTGTTCTCTACTTATCTTTGGTGCTTATTAAGTTGGTGTCAATATTTTCAGGTACAAAGGGGCCTGGTGGTACCAGGCATGCCATAAATCAAACCTTAATGGGAAGTATCTCTCTGGAAACCACACATCACATGCCGACGGGGTAAACTGGGGCGCATGGCTTGGTCATTACTACTCTCTTAAGAAGACAGAGATGAAAATTAGACCTGTTTATTAACACTTGCATTTTTCGTCTTGATATATTCATCTCATGAACGCATGGGAGAAACTATTACCTTTAATATTCATTTCGCTTAGCTCTTCTAACACGTGTGTGCTAAAGAACTCTCACATGGTGTATGAAGACCAGCCGACATTAATTCACAAGAATATTCCTTTCATTTTACTAACAGTAGTGGATAAATAGCTTCTAGCAGACAGTTACACTGACAGAATAATCGCAGACGTTTCTTTTAGGATACTGACGACAAAAAATAATGTTATCCATCCTTTTCCAAAACCTCTAATATGTTACAATGTGTTATTTCTGATAATAGTAATGTTTATGGTGAAAATAATATGATGACCTGGAAACACTATATTAATAAAAAGAAGAAGAATATTTATTTATTTTGTCTTCCCTAAAACTGTCAACAAATAGCCGAGTGGTCAAATATAGTCAGAGTTGCTTTCGATTCCCAATGACGGGGTCATTCTCAATATAGCTCTTATGGATCAGTGGTTACCGTCGACTGGAGTCGTTGGAAAGGTACTTTTCGGGTGTTCGAGAGACTTTAGTACCATTCCATTTATCACTTTAAAAATTCACCTTCGGTTATAGTTCCCCTTCAGGGTTGTTCCCGAAGTAGCGTGAATTGAATTGGCCTAATGATTGTATATAAATCAATAAAAATTTCATTTGTAGCTTAATAATTATATATAATATATATATATATATATATATATATATATATATATATATATATATATATATATATATATGTGATATATATATATACGTATATATATATAGAGTGTATATATATACATTTTATATATGTATATATATTATATATATATATATATATATATATATATATATATATATATATATATATATATATATATATATATATGTATAAATGTTCTTTAATATCCAATGTGTTACCGAAGAATATTTTGAGTATAACCAGATAGTTACCGTGTGACGTGTGTGTGGACTGTGACTGTGTGTAGTAGTATAGTCCTCGGTCGTCACTGGTTACATATATTATCAACTAAGTATATATATAAATATATTATAAAGCTGAATTAGATATAAATATTTCTGATTGTATATGAATATATGATATATATATATATATATATATATATATATATATATATATATATATATATATATATATATATATATATATATATATATATATATATATATATATATACAGATATAGATATAGCCTAGATATACGAAGGAGGGAGCAGACACTCAGACAGTAGACATAACGGAGTTACGGAAAAGCATTTTATTTTCTATCCATTATTAAACTGCCGACGTTTCGTATCGCTTGATACATATTCCAGGATGAAATAGCGATTAAAATAAACAGTATTTGCGTATAAAAGATAAGATATATATACACATTGCATACTTATTCACACCATATTAGCTGTTAAAAAACAGAAACTAAACTAAATCCCCCACCCACAGTTCTCAGTGCCCCTAAATTACGTCTATATGCTAGATTCCCTTATTTACCAGACAACAGATTCAAGAAAAATGTATTAGTTTATTCAATAGACAATTACCTGCACTCAACCTAAAGCTAATCCCGATGAACCCCCGAACTATCGGGTCCTCTTTCATTTCAAGGATAGAATCAGCCTCCTGCTTACCTCCGGTGTAATCTACAAATACACCTGTCCCAGATGCAATCTAGACACATACATCTCACCAGGGGATTAGCTATAGAACAGGTAGTCGACTATCTAATCCTGATCAGTCGAATGTGAGAAACCATAGCAAGACTTGCAAAACACATATAGACGCCAAGGACGTTAATATTTTGGGAAGATCATGGAGTACAAAGGAACTTGAACCACCCTTGAATCTGTAATGATCAAACTGACAGTCCCTACCCTCAATCACCAATCAGCATCAACCCAACTGTTCATTGCATAGCTTGCTTTTGTTTTTGGCCTCTGTGTCTGTGCTCCACCCTCCCCGCCCCCCTCTCTCTCTCTCTCTCTCTCTCTCTCTCTCTCTCTCTCTCTCTCTCTCTCCCTCCTGTTCTACATTTCTTGTTAGTCTGGTTTACGCTACCATTATGGGTAGGTGTTTTGCGCTTCTTGCCTCTGCTTTTGGTTTTTCCCCTTGTTCTGTTTTTAACCGCTATATGGTGTAAATAAGTATGTTTTAATCGCTATTTCAGCCTGGAAGATGTATCAAACGATACGAAACGTCAGCATTTTAATAAATGGATAGAAAACAGAATGCTTTTCCATAGCTCCATTATACATATATATATATATATATATATATATATATATATATATATATATATATATATATATATATATATATATATATATATATATATATATATATATATATATATATATATATATAATATAGACACACACACACATATATATATATATATATATATATATATAATATATATATATATATATATTAATTCTAGCATGTCAAATGCAGCTCAGTCTTGGTCCATTCCTAATCCCGGAAAACTTCGGGACTAGCAGTAGATATTGCTGCCGACATAGTACATGTTGGGTTAAATAAATACATGATGTTCAGTATATCTCGTGAAAGGCTTTATAAAATTCTTTATCAGAGCTTTGATAATGTTCATTAACACAATGATAAAGGTGTAACTCTTATACAAGAAATATAGCTGCTATGGATTTAGTAATAAATTTCAACAACAATAATTATGAGAAATTGTAATTTTTCAACCAATAGGTTGTGAGTGATTGGTTGTCGGCGCCTGGCTGACTGATGAATAAAACTGACGGTGTGCTATCATTTGATTTGTTGAGTGGACAAGAATTACGGATATGGTGATCCAGCTACCGTTTGGCAAATGACTGTAATGTTTGTTATCCGATGACCATGAGAAGAATAAGACTAAAAGTTTTGGCACTCCTGTAGTATGTGTTATTCCGCTGGGCATTCTTACATTGGTTGTGTAATGAAATCGATATTAAACGATATTGTGGCATAATGTTTGTGAAGATATATATTGTGTGTAATTTCCTCTAACAAGAAGTGTTCTAATTAATACTTTGTTCTTCTATTTTGATCACGTAAGATATATCCAGACTTTAAACTTTTCATCATTCCATGTTTATTCATCCTACACTAAGAAACGCAATCTTGAGTGCATTAACTCTGCAAGCATCTACTTAAAGAAATGTATGCATTCTATTCGCTTCATTTCTAGGTGCAAAATAGTTTTTATTATTGTTATGACTGTCGAATATAACCACCTTGATATACATAAGCAAGCCATCAAGGCCACAAAATTTTGTGGAAGCGGACATCATTATTTTATATATAAAGGTTTTCATGATAAACATTGCCTAAGAAAAACAACATATCAACAAACTAACCCCTCATTTACTCACTAACGTAAATTAAAACGTTAAACAGAAAGAAAGATGAAAACAGGCAAATAATTTTACAGGAATTCATCGCAAGTCGATATCAGGTTACTTTTAATCATGAAAGAAACGTTGTCCTTTTCGCGATAGTAATCTGATAGACTACTTACTGAGAATATAAGTGCCTTGAAACTTTACAGAGTAAACATAACAGATTAAACAGGCTCTGTTCTCAATGGGAGGCGGGCTATGAGAGAGCACCATCAGCCATCAGTTTAAGGGTGTCACGGTTTAAAACTAAATAAACAAGTGTGAAATAACAGAAAAGTCTGGAAAGGTAAACAATTTTGTTTATTTCTTAGGGCATATAAAGAGCATCCTGAGGCACAGCCTCTCAGTACGATTCTGTTTTTGGCCGAAGTTCTGCACCACCGGGGTTTGAGCATCTGAAATTTACTTGACAACTAGACGTATGTATATCTTCATTGTTATTCACAAGCAAATAACAAGCTTCTTATTCAAGACGGACAATAGTTCAGTTTCATACTTTATTCACCGTAAAGACATAATGGCAACCAAATTTTCTTTTTAGATAGCAATGACATAACTGATTATTTGACAAAACTTCATTAATGCCAGAGTAAATGAGTTCCTGGCAAGTGTCTGCGTGGCACGTTTAGATGAGGGAAAGTTGAAAAAAACCGAACTAGTAGAATATACAGTTTCTATTACGATAGAAGTAATAAGAGCAACTGTGAGAACTTTAGTATACTTGGTGAACATAGGAAGGAGTAAGTTAGTATTTTGACTGAGAACGTAAGATGAGCAGCAGAAGGATTGACTTGTATAGAGCACGGTTTTGTTAGACAAGATATTGGTGAATGTGGACCATATCATCATCAGAGCATCAGACACCCTGTGTACACAGTATTTTAACTTATTTTGCATGTACTGTCTAGCTTGCTGGATGTTTATGGTTCCCTTTAACACACTTTTAAACATCCTGCCATTCTCCACTCTTTTCACATAAATGAACTCTCAAAACATTGATCCATCCCTTTCTCATCAACATTTCGTTTTACCATTTCTGCATATCTCATCTCTTACTATTGCAGTGCTTATGTCATATACACTTCGTAAAAAATCACCTCTATAGCTTCCACTTTTCCTTTCATTTACCTTCGAATCCATGTCGTACTTACATAGGAAAAGTTGATGCAACAGCCAGTTCATACATTCCAACCTTGTTCTCCTCAGTCGTTCCAATTTACCTCCCAGTCTTTCGCAAATATGCTACTACTCTCCTTTCTTCACCTGTTTGCGATCCTCATCTTCTCTCATCCAAAATAGTTACCCTCAAATTTCTTCACCCATTCACATTATTTTGTATTGTATCATCTTCCCGGTTACCATTTACCATCGTAAACTTACACTTGCTGACATTTCCTATCAACTTCCTCCTCATACCAATACTTTCAAATCCATGTATGCTACGCATCCTCAGCATCATCCACATTGCCTTTTCATCAATTGTCATATTTATCACATCTATTAATTTCACCCTTACATGACTGAACTATTAATCCTCTCACCCATTCAATCAAAACTTTTCTCTCATACATACATACCTTAAACAGCCTGGTCAGCCTTTCAATCTCACCTTTCACCACTCTACCACAACCGGTCACCTGTAATCATCACTCCTAGTGTCCAGTCTTCATCCCCTTAATTGCCCACCCTATGTCTTTAACAATACCTTCCCATAGCTTTCTTAAACTTACGCTAACCCCAAATACTACATCAATAAGCTCAGCCTTTTTTTCTGTCTTTTGCACTCATGAAATCTAAAATACTAACTCCAACCTATGCTACATTTTATTCAGACATCAGCTCTCCATTTCCATAACTTATTCTGATTTTTTCTGTCTGGCAAAATGCACGCCGAAATTATTTTTTATTTTTTTTTTTACTAAACTTCTCATTTCCTAATCTTACTATTCACAAACACGTCCTGCTGCCTCTATGACACTTGCAGTTTCACATACTTCTCATATTGCATAAATATTTTTTTTAAAATGTACAGAAGACATATGTATATGAAATATACATATTTCATATGTATATGAAATAGTCTTCTTTGGTCCCTCTTTCTGCCTCCCTCTCTCTACCACATTAGAGACACAAACATTACACCAAATCAACTATGTGCTATTCTACCTCTGATTTTAGGTATACAAATAGTCCAGTGCTTAATGAATTATTCCTCGTTACCAGTTGCAGTTGAACAATAAGTTAGGAAAACATCCTTTGTAGAAGTGTGCTGTAATAGGTCTATGAATACAAGAATAGTTTTAATATATGAGGTTTGTGAATACATAAAACCATGCCGTTAAATTAGCATTAATTGAGCAGGAAGTAAAATAACAAAGATTCAATAGAGCGACCAAACTCTGTTTGCTATCATAAATGTGTATGGAAACATGCCAAAATAGTCAGCGATCAGAAAAGATCTAAAGACATTCTTTGTATTAAATATAAACTTTCTGAAAACTCGCAAAGGCTCAGAGATTTCATAAATTAATGGAATATTTATAAACTAAAAGGGAAATAAACACATGTTATCACTACGATACTGCTATTATTCGTTTAGAAGATTTTACCTAAGGGTAAATGACAGGACAGATTATCTAAATATTGCATTTATTTCATCTATTGATCTTAAGGAAAGGATTAGTATGGCTCAGTCACAGGATTCAAAAAACTTCATTCGTAATTTGTGGAGACTATAATGCAAAGCACACCGAGTGCCTAAATTCAAATTCCACAGATCAACATGGCCGGTCTGCTCTGGAGTTCTGTGTATCCTCCGATTTTGTCCCGTTATCTGAGGAACCCACGCACTTTTCTGGCAAAAGATTAAACCTCATATTCACAGCTGTTATAGCTATTGTGAAGCTCAAGGTCTGTGAATATATAGGCATTTCTGATTATTGTACCACTGAGCTGGACATATCTGCCAATCAGTACATTCCTAATGCCACCATTGGAAAAAGGGTCTGCCTGAAATCTGGAGCCAGTTAGGATCGCATCATTGAAGCTTGTCAAGCACTTAACATTTCAGATATATATTAGGTCCTTATCACCAAAAAAAGAAGTTAAATGAAATGCTGATGGCTATTTTAATAAGATATGTCCCTAGAAAGGTCATCAAATTTAGGACAAATGACCAGCCATGGTTTGATGATACATGATGAAGAGCCTTCCTTGACAAACAGACTAAATTCAATGCATGTAAATGAAAATCACACCCTTCTTTCCGAGTCTCACCGTGCTGCAAATAGAACTTACCATACAGCCAAGAGAAATTACAATAATTCCTTAAAGAGGAAACTTGAAGGAATTACTCACCCATAACTGTGGTGAACCAAATTGTCATCATTTATCTTTGGGTCAGGCTCGTTTTCCATTCCACCACAACTAACAGATGATGGTAGATTGGTTACTCGTCCTAAGAAAAAGGCTGAACTGATTCATCGAGCTTTTGAAACTAAGGATGTCCCTCTCCCTGACAATAGTCATCCTCAACCTATTATTACAAAATTTGCATTTCACTCCAGGGATGTTAAGAAAATTCTGGATAATCTTGATAGCTAGGGTGGAGAAGATCTTGATGGTTTCCTGCCTTTACTTTTTAAAAAAAAGTTTCTACTGTATTGTCTCCCAAGATTAGTAGATTCCATAGATTATTATGCTGATGTGGTATCTTTGTGGATGAGCACAAGCTTAGTAATACAATGCCTGTCCCAAAGAGTGGCATATCTGCAGACTGCAGTAACTACAGGCCTATCTCTATTCTCCCTGTGCTCTCCAAAGTTGCTGAGAAACTTATTTTTAAGCCACTATATACGTATGTGGAATCTAAAAGATTGTTAGCTGAATGTCATTATGCATATAGAATGCAGTTAGGTACCTGTGATGCTCTTTTAGTCTTCACATGCCATTTGTGAGACAAACTTGATAAGGGTTTTGAGCGCAGAGTAATTCAAATAGATTTTAGTGCTGCTTTTGATTTAGTAAATCACAAGCACTTTATTTATAAACTTCAGAATCTTGGAATGAGTTTATATGTTTTAGGATACTTCAAGATTTCCTTACAGGTAGGCAGCAGCGAGTTGCTGTCGACTGGATCTTTAGTGAACCAAGACCTATTGTGTCTGGAGTTCCACAGGTTAGTTCTTGGTCCACTGTTGTTTTTAGTGTATACAAGTGATATGGTTGTTGGCCTGTTAAACAAGATTGTTCAGTTGGCCGATAATGCAACACTTGTGGGTGTAGTAAAGTCTCCACTTATGAGAAATGAAGCTTCCCTCAGCCTAAATCAGGGAATGGTGTAGTCCGTGGGGTATGAGGCAGAGCTTCAATAAAACAAAAATACTATTGATTAGCAGACCTCGTACAGATTTTCCAACCCAGCCTCCCCTTCAAGTGGATGGAACTCTGCTGAATGGTTCCGAAGCTTTAACTATTATAGGTGTAACTTTTGACTCACATCTTACTTTTGAGAAACAACTAATGAAAGTTTCAGCAATTACTGCATGACAGTTAGGTATTGTTTGTAAGGTCTTATATATTTATAACAGTGACATAATCATTGCAACCTGTTTTAGGTTATTCGTGCTTCCTTTACTAGAATTCTGTTCTCTGGCATGGATGTCTGCTTCTGCCAGAGATTTATCTCTTTTAGATAGAGTGGTTCGTGGTGGTAGATATCTTTCTACTAATATTACGCAGTTATGAATTGGACCATCGACGGATGGTCTCTTGTTTGTCACTTTTTCATAAGTTGTATTTTAACAGAGATCTCACATATTCACAATTGGTTCCTGATCCCCTTTCCCTACCGAGAGCAACCAGATTTGCTGAATAGTAGCACCAGTATGCGGTAAATGTGCCTCTTTGTTGAACTTCTCAGTTCCAGAGTTTCAGGAGTTCAGGCGAAGATGCAATACATTACTACTCTAATACTAGTCTCCTTGCATTTCAATATATTTTTATATATTTATTGATTTTTTATTTGTTTTCTTTTTATAATAAGTGAGATCTCTTCTTTCTGTATTTCCCTTTACCTCTTCTTACTTTTTCCTAATGAACACCAGATTCTTTGGAGCATAAATTCCAAGTCAGTAGCTCCTGTGGGCTTGTTCCATATGAATAGGTTCCATCTTCTGAATAATAATAATAATAATAATATAATAATAATAATAATAATAATAATAATAATAATAATAATAATAATAATAATAATAATACCATAGAGTTAAAAACTTACCTCACTTAGAGCCACATACCAGAACTCTCGTATCAAAAAGAAAAAAAAAATACGGCTGAATACTCTA
>NC_089781.1:41052578-41075078 GCF_040412425.1 Macrobrachium rosenbergii
TTGATAACGTCCATACCTCTGGGGTATAATATGAATTTCATAAATGCTGCAAAATAATGTTAGTGTAAATTAGTGAACAACTTCCTACCTAGAGATTAGTACACAAATCTAAGAACTTGACCTGTTTGTTTCATCAATGTCATTATTGAATTATTTCTTTTGTACAGGATGTTCATGATGCAATGGAAAACAGCCTTAGTAGTGACAGTGGTATTAATCTTGAATTTCGAGAAGGTTTCTGCTTTCCCAAAATCTCAGATTCTATGGTTTGACGTCGGACCACAAATTCGTAACTGTCGAGATGTACAAAGACAAGGCAACACCACTAGTGGAATCTACATGATTTTCCCTTACAAATGTTGTCCTGATGTCCCTCTTCAGGTAAAAGAATTGCAATATATCATCAGCATAAATGTGTTAATTAGCTGTTTCATTAGACTGCATTTGTTGTTGCTATCTTCGAGAATATTTCAAATTACCTTTTCAATCAGGTCTTCTGTGACATGGAGACAGATGGTGGTGGATGGACTGTCATTCAACGTCGGGCTGACATTGAACCAAGAGAGGACTTTTATCGTACCTGGATGGAATACGCCCTTGGATTTGGTAACCTGAAGGGAGAATTCTGGTTAGGAAATGACAACATCCACGCCTTAACGGATCAGACACTGAATGAAATAAGATTCGATCTAGCTGACTTTAAGGACAATACACGATGGGCCAATTACAAGTTCTTCTATCTCCACGACCGAAGTTCGTCTTACAAACTGGAGGTTGTGGAATATAGTGGAGATGCTGGTGATTCCTTTATAAGCCATAGTGGAGCTAAGTTTTCGGCCAAAGACATCGATAACGATGCACATCCTCCAGACAGCTGTTCAGTTATGTAAGTTCATTGCTATACTGCTGTGAAAATTGCTTTTGTCATTCCTTTTAATGTGGAACAGAACGATCTTGTTTTCTCTAAGTAAGTCATTTATAACTGAGTAAGAAGGTGAGACATGATAAGTAGTATTTTTACCACCAATGTCTACTAAATCTCATTTGAAAGGATCAAGTTAATAAAGTTCTCATGATTTAAGTCTTTCTGTTCTCTGCTTAGCTTTGGTGCTTATTAAGTTGGTATCAATATTTTCAGGTACAAAGGGGCCTGGTGGTACAAGGCATGCCATACATCAAACCTTAATGGGAAGTATCTCTCTGGAAACCACACATCCTTTGCCGATGGAGTAAACTGGCACGCATGGCTTGGTCATTACTACTCGCTTAAGAAGACAGAGATGAAAATTAGACCTGTTTATTAACACTTGGATTTTTTGTCTTGATATATTCATCTCATGAACACATGGGAGAAACTATTACCTTTAACATTCATTTCGCTTAGCTCTTCTAACACGTGCGTGCTAAAGAACACTCAAATGTTGTATGAAGACTAGCCGACATTAATTCACAAGAATATTCCTTTCATTTTACTAACACTAGTGGATAAATAGCTTCTAGCAGACAGTTATAGTGACAGAATAATCGCAGACGTTTCTTTTAGGATACTGACGACAAAAAACAATGTTATCCATCCTTTTCCAAAACCTGGAATATGTTACAATGTGTTATTTCTGATAATAGTAATGTTTATGGTGAAAATAATATGATGATCTGGAAACATTATCTTAATAAAAAGAATAAGAATGTTTATTGATTTTGTCTTCCCTAAAACTGTCAACAGACAGCCAAGTGGTCAAATATAGTCAGAGTTGCTTTCGATTCCCAATGTCGGGAGTTCGACATAGCTTAGCTCTTATGGATCAGTGGTTACCGTCGACTGGAGTCGTTGGAAAGGTACTTTTCCGGGTGTTCGAGAGACTTTAGTACCATTCCATTTATCACTTTAAAGAATTCACCTTCGGTTATAGTTCCCTTTCGGGGTTGTTCCCGATGTAGCGTGAATTGGATATTAAACAACATTTGTAGCCTAATGATTGTATATAAATCACGGTGTGATAAAAAATATATATATATATATATATATATATATATATATATATATATATATATATATATATATATATATATATATATATATATATATATATATATATATATATATATATATATATATATATATATATATATATATATATATATATATATATATATATATATACATATATATATATATATATATATATATATATATCAATGGGGAGGTGGACATAAAGACTTGCTAAAAAGGGTCAATTTATTCCCGACGTTTCGTAATGGCTTCATTACATTTTCGAGGGCTGTATAAAATAAATAACATAAATTACAAAAGGGTACAAATTAATTTAAAGATTAAGCACAATGGATTACAAAATAAAAAAATTAAAAATAGAAGGGACAATTAAAAAGGACAACGTAAAAACAAAACAAAATCTCTCTAAAAATATACAATATAAAAAAATATATATATAAAAAAGTAAGAAGATATGGACCAACCTATTCAGTGGCAATGTTAAAACTAAACAGAAAACGAAAGACTAAGAGAGGTACAGTGTGCCGGCAGAGGTTTGGCTGTTTAGCAAGGGGACGAGTCGTTTAATCATTAATGATTCCAAAATGGCCAATTCATGGCTGCTAGAGGCTCGCCCTAAAACAGAAAAATCCTTATTTTCAATTGAAGTTTTACATATTCTAGAGTGATTTCTGATATTCGAAAAGTCTGGGTTTGTAATTTTACTGCCTGTCCTATAGCTTACTCCACGATGAGAGTCTATGCGTACTTTCAGAAGCCTCCTGGTGGATCCAATATAAGTTCCTAAATTACATTTAGGACACGTATAGCTATACACACACCCGGAGGACATATAAGGGCATAAACGATCTTTGTACTTAAATAACGACCCGATGGTGAGAGGATTAACAGGTATCAGGTGGACCTTAATGGCTCCAAACTTACTTTGGATCTGTTGCGAAAAGTTTTTTCTAAAAGTATTATCAAATAAAAATGGAAATTTAGCATAAAAATTCAATTTAGGAACACTGTAAATTGTAGGTTTGAGGGAGAAGTACTTGTCTAGAAGCGTTCGAAGTATCTTAAAGACCAGTTCAGATGGGAAGCAGTTTTCCTTAAAATATTTACATAAAAGGTATCTCATCTTGGAATAGGTACCAATCAGAGGTTAGCGTTAGAGCCCTGTGGAGGAGAGTAAAACAGAATTAATTTTAAAGTTAAAAGAACAAGAACTATATATATATATATATATATATATATATATATATATATATATATATATATATATATATATATATAATATATATATACAGAACATTGATCAGACGCCTTGGGCGCTCATTCTACGATAAAGCAGATAAATTGCAGTCTATACGATGCGAACGCATTTTGTTTTAATCCTATGTTTCGTGACAACATCGCCACATCTTCAGGATTTTCTACAAAATAAAATATAATATGTTAACATAAAATAAGAGCTGATTATAGGATCAGTAGTTGAAAAAAGCTAAAACAATTTTAATGGTAAAATTACAACTCACAGACTTAAATTACATTCACTTGATTAAAACTGAGACTATGGTACAAAAATATATATAAAAACAAACGAACATTTAAATATCTCGGCAAAATTATATATAAATAAAAAGAACGCCAACAGGGCAATAAAAGCAAAAATTATTACTCTCATAAAACTACAGCTGAAGACAGGTACACACAACCAACCTTTCAGCATCAAAGATAAAAACAACTAAAGTAAACAACGTCAAGCGGTACAAAGATGCGACAGAAAATTTTGGCAAAACAACGGGACAGCAGAGGAATGGTTCTTTAGAGTCGGAACTTGTATATTTAACGTTTCCAAAATCAGCAGTTCGTTGAGTTCCTTTGTTTGGCCAATAATTTTAAAATCTTCGTATTTGATGGTACTTTTACATTTGATAATGTGGTTCCTTATATAAGAAGTTTCCGGGTTAGATTGCTTACAACCAGTTCTATAACTAACGCCCCGATGAGAATCGGACCTGATCCCGGAAACTTCTTATATAAGGAACCACATTATCAAATGTAAAAGAACCATCAAATACGAAGATTTTAAAATTATTGGCCAAACAAAGGAACTCAACGAACTGCTGATTTTGGAAACGTTAAATATCAAATTAGGAGTTCCGACTCTAAAGAACCATTCCTCTGCTGTCCCAATGTTTTTTATAGTTAAATTTTCTGTCAGTCTTTGTACCGCTTGACGTTGTTTACTTTTAGTGTGTTTTATCTTTGATGCTGAAAGGTTGGTTGTGTAGCTGTCTTCAGCTGTAGTTTTATGAGTGTATAATTTTTGCTTTTTATTGTATGTGTTGGCGTTCTATTTATTTATATATAATTTTGCCAAGATATTTCAATGTTCGTTTCGTTTATATATATATATATATACTTTTTTTTTTTTACCTATAGTCTCAGTTTTAATCAAGTGTGCATGTAATTTAAGTCTGTGAGTTGTAATTTTACCATTAAAATTGTTTTAGGTTTTTTCAACTATTGGATTTTATAATCAGCTCTTATTTTATGTTAACATATTATATTTTATTTTGCAGACAATCCCTGAAGATGTGACGATGTTGTCACGAAACGTAGGATTAAAACAAAATGTGTATCGCATCGTATTCCTGCCCTTTATCTGTTCATCGTATATATATATATATATATATATATATATATATATATATATATATATATATATATATATATATATATATATATATATATATATATATATATATATATATATATATATATATATATATATATATATATATATATATATATATATATATATATATATTTTTTTTTTTTCATGATATTGCCTTGTAATACGTATATCCTCCTATAATTTTGACATATTTACTTTTGTCATGTGTTATGTTCAATGATAATGATTGTTGAAGTATCATATTTAGTTTCGCATCAGATCTCAAAAGTACTAATGATAACTTGATAGTGTAATTTAGAATTGTTAATACAATTTTAATAGTAACGTAATTTTGAACGAATATCTTTCTTGGTAAAAGCGTAGCTTATGAACACGTGTGTGTGCACCAGGGCTTGTTTCATTTCAGTTGTCATCAGTTCAGATAAGAGTGAGCGCTTTGTTTTAGGCTAGCGATGACAGGTTTGCAAAACAAACGCCGATTCGTCCCATACGGGCTCAAGACGAGTGATTTCATGTTGTTACATGCGTTGTTCGAGTCACGTATGCCACTTGGAGAGAAAGAATACATGTCCTGATCAATTACGTCATGTTTTGTAAGATTGCGTTCAAAACGTTTTGCTGGGATGACGTAACTTTCTTCTAGAAGCTTCTCCATTGTATCTCGCACCCAAAATGCTTTAGTGACGGCACTTCCCTGCTTCTAGAAGCTTCTTTAGTATCTCGCACCCAAAATGCTTTAATGACATCACGTAATTGTTTCACTGTTACTGGAATCCTAAAATTTGTTTCATTCTGATTTCTGAGACCAGTCGATTTGGTTCCATCTCTCTCTCTCTCTCTCATTCCTAATTAGGAAGAGATTACTTTTAACGTAATTTTTTGTGGTCACTTTTAACATTAACTTTTGAGATCTGAATTTAGCAAAGTTATTTAGTTCGTAACGGCGCCTGATAAAAAAGTGTGTATTGTGTAACGCAGCTGCAGCAAGTGATTTACAGAGGTTTTCACAAGTTGTGTAAGGTAACGTGAAATTTTACTTATTGATACCATGGTATGATAAGTTAGGAAGTTGTGGTATGATAAGTTAGGAAATTTTGAACAAGTGAGATCATTATTGATAAATCTTACGTGTATTTTTGTGTGTTTTTCTATTTACAATTTCTTTATATTTTCACATTTTTTATGTTTGTGATGTAACATTTATTTACATAGCATTGTAAATATTTCTTGGTAATTTAACATTGCATACTTAATTTAACATTGCATACTTAATTTAACATTGCATACTTGATTTCATTTATTGAGATTTTCTTTTTAAATCTTGAGTAATTCTTGATAGTTTAAATTTTGCTTGATTAATTTAAATTCCTGATAAAGTTTTTGTGAATTAGATTTGTTTCATAATTTAATTCAAGAATTCATTGAGTTTTGTGTTATTTTCAACTAATAGTAAATTTGTGAATTCTAATTAATTGTGAATTCTAGTTATAAACTTTGAATCTGAAAATAAATTTTTTTATTTAACATTTTTAGAAAAACAGTGTTTCATTTATTGATCACCAGTGAATAGGATTGATTGTGTGTGCATAAGGCAAAGTGATAAACATGTTTTGTTCTTTTAGTTTTGCTAAAGTGAATTAAGACCAGGGAAACAGTTAGAGTTTTTTGATGGAGTGATGCCCTTTTATTCTAGAAGATTTCTAGTTTAATTTTTGATACCTCACACATATTCTGATGAACTGAGTTTGATTTTTCAAGTGATTGATAAATAAGTTTTTTCTTAAGGGATCACTGTTACCTTTAGAGTACTCAGTCGTAACAATTAATGTTATGAGAGTTCAGGTATCTGGCTGAAGTGAGGTATATTTTTGAATCTTGAGATTAGTTGTGTAATAACCAGGTACTTGATACGCATCGTGACATTATATTGTTTGGTGCCCAGACCCGGGAACAAAACAAAATATCACTCTGGTTTATGGTTTATACTGGTGGTGTTAGGGATATATTTTGATAGGAGAGTGACCACATAGTTATTTTTTGCTTTGTATTGTGAATGATTTAGTTGAGTAACTTAGAGAAAATGGCTCTGTTCAATGTTCAGAGGTTTTTAGCAACTCCTTCCATCCAAGAGTTATCTGAATCCAACCTGACTAAGGCACAGTGGATTGCTTTAGCAGTAGCATGTGGGGGTAATGTGTCTAGTGGTATGATTAAGGCACAAATCAAATATATTGCAATCCAAGCATTGATGGACTCTGGTAAAGTAGATGAAGAGTTAGGAGAGGCACAGGAATTGTTGAATGCAGCTGAGGCAGAATTTACAGATAAACATGAGCAAAAGAAAGAGAAAAGTGATGCAGAAGTAGAGCTTAGACGTATAGAAGCAGAAGAAAATTTGATTAAGCTGAGGATACAGGCTGAAAGAGAGAAAATGCAAGCAGAAAGAGAAAGAGAACATAGAGAGAAAAGAGAAAGAAAGGAAAGAGAAGAAGAAAAAGCAGCAAAAGAGGAGAGAGAAAGAGCAAGGAAACAAGAAGATTATGAAAGAGAGATGAAATTGATAGAAGCCCGCTCCAAGTTACCTGTAACACCGTCTAACCCTACTCAAGGTACTTCAGACCCTGTATTTGATGTAGTAAGAGTGCAGAAGTTAATTCCGAAATTTACAAAGAAGCCCCAGATGAGTTTTTTGATCACTTTGAAAAAGTAGCTTCAGGTATGGGATGGCCAGAAGATAAATGGTCGGTCTTGTTACAGAGTGTTCTCATTGGTAAAGGAAGAAGTGCCTATTTAGCCTTATCAGCTGATCAGTGTAAAGAGTACAAGGTACTTAAACATAATGTGCTACAAGTTTACCAGATGACCCCTGAATATTATAATGAAAGACTCAGATCTTTGAGAAAGGATGACAAGATAACTTTCTTGGATTATGCCTACAAGGTAAGACGATGTTTTAAACGATGGTTGGAGGCTGCTAAAGTTAAATCTATGGACGAACTTGAGGAGTTAGTAGTTCTAGAACAATATCTTAGAGGAATTCCTGAACACATAAGAGCCTATTTAAGAGAGAGAGAGGTTAAGAAACTTGACAAAGCTGCTACATTGAGCGAAGATTTTAATATAATTTCTAGCAAAAGAAATTATAATGTCAAGTACCAGAACCAACAACGCACAGGTTTCAGATCTCATCCAAATTTCAGGAACATTACAACTGGAAATCCTTCTAGTGGCTATGCCAATACAAAGTCAGGTAACATCCCTCAGCAATTAAATGTTAAATCCTCATCATCCAGTCAGTTTTCAAGACAGATACAGAAGACTAATGTTGTCTGCTACAAGTGTGGAAGAGTAGGACACTACAGTCGAGATTGTTATCAGACACAACAGCAGACCAAACCAGTTGGTCAAGTGGTTAAAGGTAACCAGGTGAAGCAAACTACGAAGAGCAGTGTGGGGAACGACTGAGACTAAACAAGCAGAGTGTTTAGCAACCAGTGGAAATGTAACTTCAAGCAGTGAGTGGCTGAGCAGCTTGGAGGCTTTTAAGCCATATATCTATGAAGGTACGCTGACAACTCAAGGAGGAAGTGTGCAGGTACCAGTCAAGGTATTACGTGATACGGGGAGTAACCATAGTGTGGTAGTTCGTGGTGCTCACCCACAGTTGGAGAAGAATCTCACCGGAGATTCAGTTATTTTGAAGGGTATAGGAGGAGAAGAGGTAACTCCTATATGCCGCTTGCATTTGTCCTGTGAATTGGTGACAGGAAATGTTGATTTTGCTGTAAAGGACTCACTAGCTGTTGAAGGTGTACATGTTTTACTGGGTAATGAAGTTGGTAGTGTACCATTTGTTCCTTGTCCTATAGTGACAGACAAACCGTTAAGGATAAGCCCTACGGTAGATTTAGAGAAGAAAAACCCCCACCTGTTTCCAAGTTGTGTAACTACCAGGAGTATGAAGAGAACTATGTCTGCAAGTGAAGATACTGAGGATTTACCTGCACCAGAAGAATCAAGTGAAGGATCTCTAAGCTTAGAAGAACTGTTCCAGGAAAGTGAAGTTTCCCCTAGTGTTAGTAATGAAGAGATTTCCCAAGAAGAAGAGGTTCCTGTTGTTATTGAAGAGACTCCAAGTAGTCAAAGAGTTCCTGAAGATAGTAGTGAAACTACAGAAGCAGAATTAGCAGATATGGAGAGTTCAGCCCTTGAAGTTGGTCAAGTGACAAGAGAGAAGCTAATGAAACTGCAGAAGAGGGATACAACGTTGGCTGATTTGTTCTTCAGAGTTGTTGATCAAGAAGAGATGCAACAAACTCCTACCTGTTATTATCTAAAGGAAGGATTGCTAATGAGGAAGCATCGACCTGCAGATATACCAGGAAATGCTGAATGGGGTGAATATCATCAAATTTTGATTCCATATCCATTAAGGAAACAAGTTGTAGCAGTAGCGCACGAGTCTGGACATATGGGAATCAGGAAGACTGTTGAGAAGATTATGAAGTATTTTTTCTGGCCTGGACTTCACAAGGACGTTAGCAAATTTTGCAGAATGTGTCACACATGCCAGATAGCTGGAAAACCGAATGAAACCATTCAGAAAGCACCCCTACATCCCATAGAAGTTAGAGGAGAACCCTTTAGCAAGGTAATTATAGATGTGGTTGGGCCACTTCCGAAAACAAAGAAAGGAAGTGAATATCTGTTAACATTAATGTGTCCAGTGACTAGGTATCCTGAGGCGATTCCTGTAAGAAGTATAAGTGCAAAGGTAATTGCTGAGAAGTTGGTGGAGTTTTTCTCCAAGTTTGGAATACCAGAAATTGTGCAAAGTGATAGAGGAACGAACTTTACTTCAAAATTATTCCAGGATGTGATGAACTTGTTAGGAGTAAAACAACAGTTATCAACTGCTTATCATCCAGAGACTCAAGGAGCCTTGGAAAGGTTCCACCAGACATTGAAAAGTATGTTAACTAAGTATTGTAATGAATCAGGAGGAGAATGGGATGCTGGTTTACCTTTAATGTTATTTGAAGTTAGGAATGCTTATCAAGAAACCATGGGATGTTCACCAAATGAAATGATTTTTGGTCGAGACATTAGAGGTCCATTGAAGATTCTTGCAGAGAATTGGGAAGAAAATCAAGAGGAAATCCAAGGAGAATATGTGAAGAACTTGAGGAAAAGGTTAAGAGAAATTAGAAAGTTTTCTTTAGAAAATTTGAAAATAAGTCAAGAGAAAATGCAAAGGAAATATGATGCTAAAACTAAGCTAAGAAATTTTAGTATTGGACAGCAAGTTCTAGTGTTCTTACCAGTGAAAAGATTTCCCCTTACCAATAAGTTTCAAGGTCCTTATAGGATAATAGAGAAGTTAAGTGATCGAACTTATGTGATTGAAACACCAGGAAGAAGAAAACGACAGAGGAAGATACATGTGAATCTTTTGAAACCTTACTTCTCAGAGACTAAAACTGAAACAGTGCCAATAAAACAGACAACTTCATCTACAGAGGACGATGATGGCTACAATTGGGAGCTGAAAACAAGATGAACAATTCTTCAATATTAGAAAATTTGGAAGATAAACTAAAACATCTGAGTGTTGAGCAAAGTAGTGAATTAAGTGAAGTTATTCAAAGTTTCCCTGAAATTTTTGCGGATGTACCTAGGTGTACCAATCTGACAAAGCATGAGATAAAGATCAGAGAAGATCGAAAACCTTTTAAAATGAGAGCTTATCACTTATCGCCTTTTCATCGAGATGTTTTGAAGAAAGAAGTTGAATATTTGTTGCAGCATGGATTAGCAGAACCCAGTTCAAGTCATTATAGTTCTCCTTGTGTGTTAGTGAAGAAACCAGATGGCTCATTTAGGATGTGTACTGATTATAGGAAACTGAATTCCATCAGTGTGGCTGACAATTATCCCTTGCCTCTTATTGATCAGTTACTTGATAATATTGGGCAAGCCAAATTTGTTTCCAAGATAGACTTGTTGAAAGGATATTATCAAATTCCCGTAGATGAGAATGCTAAGTTGCTGTCAGCTTTCATTACTCCTTTTGGACTGTATCAATACACTGTTTTGCCATTTGGTCTGATGAATGCACCTGCAACATTCCAGCGAGTGATGGATCAACTACTAGGATCAATAGAAGGAGTAGGTGTATACCTTGATGACATTGTGATTTATTCTAATACATGGGAAGAACATCTGAAGATATTAAGGAAAGTGTTCAAGAAACTTCAGGAAGCAGGACTAACAATCAACTTACAAAAAGTGAGTTTGGAAAGGCAACTGTACAGTATCTAGGATTTGAAGTTGGAAAAGGCCTTCTCGCTCCTATTGACGCTAATGTAGAAAGTATCCGTAAGGCTACCCCTCCTGCTACAAGGAAACAGCTACAAAGATTTTTGGGCATGGCTGGATTTTATCGCCGATTCTGTCCAAATTTCTCAGCCGTAGTAGCTCCCTTAACTGACTTAACCAGTCCTAAAAGAAAGTTTGTTTGGACTCCAGAATGTCAAGAATCATTTGAGAAGGTTAAAGCCATATTAACTTCAAGACCAGTGCTTCAAGCTCCAGACTTCAATAAAAAGTTCGTGATACAAGTTGATGCATCTGACTGTGGAATTGGAGCTGTTCTACTTCAAGAAGATGACGACAAAATCTTCCATCCAGTATGTTTTATGTCTTCAAAGTTGAAAAAGCATCAGAAAACTTACTCAACAATCGAAAAAGAAACATTAGCATTAATCACAGCATTGAAAAAGGTTGAAGTGTATGTGAACCGACCTAGGAATGAAGAAATTTTAGTGTTGCCGGATCACAACCCAATCTCATTCATCAATAAGATGAAAAATGATAATATGAGACTGACCAGGTGGTCTTTATGCCTGCAACCATATAATGTAAGTGTTAAACACATTTCAGGAAAAGATAATGTCATAGCAGATTATTTATCCCGTTGTGAATCGTGGGATTCAAACCTGGGATAAGTAATCTTCTCGGGGGAGGAATTTCATGATATTGCCTTGTAATACGTATATCCTCCTATAATTTTGACATATTTACTTTTTTCATGTGTTATGTTCAATGATAATGATTGTTGAAGTATCATATTTAGTTTCGCATCAGATCTCAAAAGTACTAATGATAACTTGATAGTGTAATTTAGAATTGTTAATACAATTTTAATAGTAACGTAATTTAGAACGAATATCTTTCTTGGTAAAAGCGTAGCTTATGAACACGTGTGTGTGTCCACCAGGGCTTGTTTCATTTCAGTTGTCATCAGTTCAGATAAGAGTGAGCGCTTTGTTTTAGGCTAGCGATGACAGGTTTGCAAAACAAACGCCGATTCGTCCCATACGGGCTCAAGACGAGTGATTTCATGTTGTTACATGCGTTGTTCGAGTCAATTATGCCACTTGGAGAGAAAGAATACATGTCCTGATCAATTACGTCATGTTTTGTAAGATTGCGTTCAAAACGTTTTGCTGGGATGACGTAACTTTCTTCTAGAAGCTTCTCCATTGTATCTCGCACCCAAAATGCTTTAGTGACGGCACTTCCCTGCTTCTAGAAGCTTCTTTAGTATCTCGCACCCAAAATGCTTTAATGACATCACGTAATTGTTTCACTGTTACTGGAATCCTAAAATTTGTTTCATTCTGATTTCTGAGACCAGTCGATTTGGTTCCATCTCTCTCTCTCTCTCTCTCATTCCTAATTAGGAAGAGATTACTTTTAACATAATTTTTTGTGGTCACTTTTAACATTAACTTTTGAGATCTGAATTTAGCAAAGTTATTTAGTTCGTAACGACGCCTGATAAAAAAGTGTGTATTGTGTAACGCAGCTGCAGCAAGTGATTTACAGAGGTTTTCACAAGTTGTGTAAGGTAACGTGAAATTTTACTTATTGATACCATGGTATGATAAGTTAGGAAGTTGTGGTATGATAAGTTAGGAAATTTTGAACAAGTGAAATCATTATTGATAAATCTTACGTGTATTTTTGTGTGTTTTTCTATTTACAATTTCTTTATATTTTCACATTTTTATGTTTGTGATGTAACATTTATTTACATAGCATTGTAAATATTTCTTGGTAATTTAACATTGCATACTTAATTTAACATTGCATACTTAATTTAACATTGCATACTTGATTTCATTTATTGAGATTTTCTTTTTAAATCTTGAGTAATTCTTGATAGTTTAAATTTTGCTTGATTAATTTAAATTCTTGATAAAATTTTTGTGAATTAGATTTGTTTCATAATTTAATTCAAGAATTCATTGAGTTTTGTGTTATTTTCAACTAATAGTAAATTTTTCAGATTGTGAATTCTAATTAATTGTGAATTCTAGTTATAAACTTTGAATCTGAAAATAAATTTTTGTATTTAACATTTTTAGAAAAACAGTGTTTCATTTATTGATCACCAGTGAATAGGATTGATTGTGTGTGCATAAGGCAAAGTGATAAACATGTTTTGTTCTTTTAGTTTTGCTAAAGTGAATTAAGACCAGGGAAACAGTTAGAGTTTTTGATGGAGTGATGCCCTTTTATTCTAGAAGATTTCTAGTTTAATTTTTGATACCTCACACATATTCTGATGAACTGAGTTTGATTTTTCAAGTGATTGATAAATAACTTTTTTTTAAGGGATCACTGTTACCTTTAGAGTACTCAGTCGTAACAATTAATGTTATGAGAGTTCAGGTATCTGGCTGAAGTGAGGTATATTTTTTGAATCTTGAGATTAGTTGTGTAATAACCAAGTACTTGATACGCATCGTGACAATATATATATATATATATATATATATATATATATATATATATATATATATATATATATATATATATATATATATATATATATATATATATATATATATATATATATATATATATATATATATATATATATATATATATATATATATACATATAAATATATATATATACAGTATATATATACAGGTATATATATATGTATATATATATAGGCTATATATATATATATATATATATATATATATATATATATATATATATATATATATATATATATATATATATATATATATATATATATATATATATATATATATATATATATATATGTATATATATTCATATAAATATATATATATATATACATTATATATATACAGGTATATATATGTATATATATACATATATAAAGAGTATATATATATATATATATATATATATATATATATATATATATATATATATATATATATATATATATATATATATATATATATATATATATATATATATATATATAGATAGATACAGATATAGATATAGCCTAGATATACGAAGGAGGGAGCAGACACTCAGACAGTAGACATAACGGAGTTACGGAAAAGCATTCTGTTTTCTATCCATTATTAAAATGCCGACGTTTCGTATCGCTTGATACATATCCCAGGATGAAATAGCGATCAAAATAAACAGTATTTGCGTATAAAATATAAGCTATATATACACATTACATACTTATTTACACCATATTAGCTGTTAAAAAACAGAAACTAAACTAAATCCCCCACACACAGTTCTCAGTGCCCCTAAATTACGTCTATATGCTAGATTCCCTTATTTACCAGACAACAGATTCAAGAAAAAAATGTATTAGTCTATTCAATAGACAATTAATTACCTGCACTCAACCTAAAGCCAATCCCGATGAACCCCCGAACTATCGGGGCCTCTTTCATTTCAAGGATAGAATCAGCCTCCTGCTTACCTCCGGTGTAATCTACAAATACACCTGTCCCAGATGCAGTCTAGACACATACATCGGATGTACCAGGAGGCTGCTAAAGATCCGAATCTCCTCTCACCAGGGGATTAGCTATAGAACAGGTAGTCGACTATCTAATCCTGATCAGTCGAATGTGAGAAACCATAGCAAGACTTGCAAAACACATATAGATGCCAAGAACGTTAGTATTGTGGGAAGAACACGGAGTACGAAGGAACTTGAACCACCCTTGACTCTATAATGATCAAACTGACTGTCCCTACCCTCAATCACCAATCAGCATCAACCCAACTGTTCATTGCATAGCTTGCTTTTGTTTTTGGCCTCTGTGTCTGTGCTCCCCCCACCCCCGTCTCTCTCTCTCTCCCCCCCGTTCTGCATTTCTCGTTAGTCTGTTTTACGCTCTCATTGTGGGAAGGTGTTTTGCGCTTCTTGCCTCTGCTTTTGGTTTTTCCCCTTGTTCTGTTTTTAACCGCTATATGGTGTAAATAAGTATGTTTTAATCGCTATTTCAGCCTAGAAGATGTATCACACGATACGAAACGTCGGCATTTTCATAAATGGTTAGAAAACAGAATGCTTTTCCATAGCTCCATTATGTATATATATATATATATATATATATATATATATATATATATATATATATATATATATATATATATATATATATATATATCAAATGCAGCTCATTCGTGGTCCATTGCTAATCCCGGAAAACTTCGGGACCAGCAGTAGATATTGCTGCCGACATAGTACATGTTGGGTTACAAAAATACATGATGTTCAGTATATCTCGTGAAAGGCTTTATAAAATTCTTTATCAGAGCTTTGATAATGTTCATTAACACAATGATAAAGGTGTAACTCTTATACAAGAAATATAGCTGCTATGGATTTAGTAATAAATTTCAACAACAATAATTATGAGAAATTGTAATTTTTCAACCAATAGGTTGTGAGTGATTGGTTGTCGGCGCCTGGCTGACTGATGAATAAAACTGAGGGTGGGCTATCATCTGATTTGTTGAGTGGATAAGACTCACGGATATGTTGATCCAGCTACCGTCTGGCAAATGAATGTAATGTTTGCTATTCCATAACCATGAGAAGAATAAGACTAAAAGTTTTTGGCACTCCTGTAGTATGTTTTATTCTGCTGGGCATTCTTACAGTGGTTGTGTAATGAAATCGATATTAAACGATATTGTGGCATAATGTTTGTGAAGACATATATTGTGTTATTCCCTCTAACAAAAAGTGTTCTAATTAATACTTTGTTCTTCTATTTTGATCACGTAACATGTATCCAGACTTTAAACTTTTCATCATTCCATGTTTATTCATCTTGCACTAAGAAATGCAATCTTGCGTGCATTAACTCTGCAAGCATCTACTTAAAGAAATGTATGCATTCTATTCGCTTCATTTCTAGGTGCAAAATAGTTTTTATTATTGTTATGACTGTCGAATATAACTACCTTGATATACATAAGCAAGCCATCAAGGCCACAAAATTTTGTGGAAGCGGACATCATTATTTTATATATAAAGGTTTTCATGATAAACATTGCCTAAGAAAAACAACATATCAACAAACTAACCCCTCATTTACTCACTAACGCAAATTAAAAAGTTAAACAGAAAGAAAGATGAAAACAGGCAAATAATTTTACAGGAATTCATCGCAAGTCGATATCAGGTTACTTTTAATCATGAAAGAAACGTTGTCCTTTTCGCGATAGTAATCTGATAGACTACTTACTGAGAATATAAGTGCCTTGAAACTTTACAAACTAAACATAACATATTAAATAGGCTCTGTTCTCAATGGGAGGCGGGCTATGAGAGAGCACCATCAGCCATCAGTTTAAGGGTGTCACGGTTTAGAACTGAATAAACAAGTGTTAAATAACAGAAAAGTCTGGAAAGGTAAACAATTTTGTTTATTTCTTAGGGCATATAAAGAGCATCCTGAGGCACAGCCTCTCAGTACGATTCTGTTTTTGGCCGAAGTTCTGCACCACCGGGGTTTGAGCATCTGAAATTTACTTGACAACTAGACGTATGTATATCTTCATTGTTATTCACAAGCAAATAACAAGCTTCTTATTCAAGACGGACAATAGTTCAGTTTCATACTTTATTCACCGTAAAGACGTAATGGCAACCAAATTTTCTTTTTAGATAGCAATGACATAACTGATTATTTGACAAAACTTCGTAATGCCAGAGTAAATGAGTTCCTGACAAGTGCCTGCGTGGCACGTTTAGATGAGGGAAAGTTGAAAAAACCGGACTAGTAGAATATACAGTTTCTATTACAATAGAAGTCATAAGAGCAACTGTGAGAACTTTAGTATACTTGGTGCACATGGGAAGGAGTGAGGTAGTATTTTGACTGAGAACGTAAGATGAGCAGCAGAAGGATTGACTTGGATAGAGCACGGTTTTGTTAGACAAGATATTGGTGAATGTGGACCATATCATCACCAGAGCATCAGACACCCTGTGTACACAGTATTTTAACTTATTTTGCATGTACTGTCTAGCTTGCTGGATGTTTATGGTTTCCTTTAACACACTTTTAAACATCCTGCCATTCTCCACTCTTTTCACATCAATGAACACTCTCAAAACATTGATCCATCCCTCCTCATCAGCTTTTCGTTTTACCATTTCTGCATATCTCATCTCTTACTATTGCAGTGCTTATGCCATATACACTTCGTAAAAAATCACCTCTATAGCTTCCACTTTTCCTTTCAGTTACCTTCAAATCCACGCTGTCTCCTCAGTCGTTCTAATTTACCTCCCAGTCTTTCGCAAATATGCTGCAACTCTCCTTTCTTCACCTGTTTACGATCCTCATCTTCTCTCATCCAAAATAGTTACCCTCAAATTTCTTAACGACTCAGCTGCTTCCATTCTTCACCCATTCACATTATTTTGTATTGTTTCATCTTCCCGGTTTCCATTTACCATCATAATTTCCTGTCAACTTCCTCTTCATACCAACACTTTCAAATCCATGTATGCTACGCATCCTCAGCATCATCCACACTGCCTTTTCATCAATTGTCATATTTATCACATCTATCACTTTCACCCTTACATGACTGAACTATTAATCCTCTCACACATTCAATCAAAACTTTTCTCTCATACATACACACCTTAAACAGCCTGATCAGCCTTTCAATCTTACCTTTCGCCACTCTACCACAACCTCTCACCTGTAATCATCACTCCTAGTGTCCAGTCTTCATCCCCTTAATTGCCCACCCTATGTCTTTAACAATACCTTCCCATAGTTTTCTTAAACTTATGCTAACCCCAAACACTACATCAATAAGGTCAGCCTCTTTTTCTGTCTTTTGCACTCAGGAAATCTAAAATACTCACTCCAACCTATGCTACATTTTATTCAGACATCAGCTCTCCATTTCCATAACTTATTCTGATTTTTTCTGTCTGGCAAAATGCACGCCGAAATTATTTATTTAATTTTTTTTTACTAAACTTCTCATTTCCTAATCTTATTATTCACAAACACGTCCTGTTGCCTCTATGACACTTGCAGTTTCACATACTTCTCATATTGCATAAATATTTTTTGAAAATGTACAGAAGACATATGTATATGAAATAGTCTTCTTTGGTCCCTCTTTCTGCCTCCCTCTCTCTACCACATTAGAGACACAAACATTACACCAAATCAACTATGTGCTACTCTATCTCTGATTTTAGGTATACAAATAGTCCAGTGCTTAATGAATTAATCCTCGTTACCAGTTACAGTTGAACAATAAGTTAGGAAAGCATCCTTTGTAGAAGTGTGTTGTAATAGGTCTATGAATACAAGAATAGTTTTAATATATGTTGTTTGTGAATACATAAAACCATGCCGTTAAATTAGCATTCATTGAGCAGGAAGTAAAATAACAAAGATTCAATAGAGGTATCCAAGGTTAACCTAGGAGTAAATGGCAAGAATTTAGATTAAACATTATGATAGTTATAAAAATTTGTAAATACTGTTAATGATATAAAATGTAGTTCAGAAGAAATAACGCACTTCGTAAAGGATAACAGAAGAGTGTATAGTATTCTAAAATAAACTCTAATGCAGACTTAGCTGGACTAAATTTCGAATAATGCCAATTTTTTATACGACTTACGACCTGCTCTCTGGAATCTAACTATGCTGGTTAGTATGGAGTAGATTTATACTAAACATCTATATTATCATCAAATGAACTCATGCTTTGTTTGTAATAAGGCCAGTTATTTACTTTCCTTTGGCTATTTAGTCCTGCAGTGATGTCTTCTTGACCAGTGATGACAGTAACAACTTTGTTAATAGATGGCTGCTATTGTTCATTTAGAAGATTTTACCTAAGGGTAAATGACAGGACAGATTATGTAAATATTGCATTTATTTCATCTATTGATCTTAAGGAAAGGATTAGTATGGCTCAGTCACAGGATTCAAAAAACTTCATTCGTAATTTGTGGAAACTGTAATGCAAAGCACACCGAGTGCCTAAATTCAAATTCCACAGATCAACATGGCCGGTCTGCTCTTGAGTTCTGTGTATCCTCCAATTTTGTCCCGTTAGCTGAGGAACCCACGCACTTTTCTGGCAAAAGATTAGACCTCATATTCACAAATGTTATAGCTATTGTGAAGTTCAAGGTCTGTGAATATGTAGGCATTTCTGATTATTGTACCATTGAGCTGGACATATCTGCTAATCAGTACATTCCTAATGCCACCATTGGAAAAACGGTCTGGCTGAAATCTGGAGCAAATTAGGATCGCATTATTGAAGCTTGTCAAACACTTAACATTTCAGATATATATTAGGTCCTTATCCCAAAAAAAGAAGTTAAATGAAATGCTGATGGCTATTTTAATAAGATATGTCCCTAGAAAGGTCATCAAATTTAGGACAAATGACCAGCCATGGTTTGATGATACATGTAGAAGAGCCTAAATTGACAAACAGACTGAATTCAACGCATGTAAATGAAAATTACACCCTTCTTTCCGAGTCTCACCGTGCTGCAAAGAAAATTTACCTTACAGCCGAGAGAAATTACAATAATTCCTTAAAGAGGAAACTTGAAGGAATTACTCACCCATAACTGTGGTGGACCAAATTGTCATCATTTATCTTTGGGTCAGGCTCGCTTTCCATTCCACCACAACTAACAGATGATGGTAGATTGGTTACTGGTCCTAAGGAAAAGGCTGAACTGATTCATCGAGCTTTTGAAACTAAGGTTGTCCCTCTCCCTGATAATAGTCATCCTCAACCTATTATTATAAAATTTTCATTTCACTCCAGGGATGTTAAGAAAATTCTGGATAATCTTGACAGCTGGGGTGGAGAAGATCTTGATGGTTTCCTCCCTTTACTTTTTTTTTAAGAAGTTTCTACTGTGTTGTCTCCCAAGATTAGTAGATTCCATAGATTATTATACTGATGTGGTATCTTTGTGGATGAGCACAAGCTTAGTAATAAAATGCCTGTCCCAAAGAGTGGCATATCTGCAGACTGCAGTAACTACAGGCCTATCTCTATTCTCCCTGTGCTCTCCAAAGTTGCTGAGAAACTTATTTTTAAGCCATTATATACGTATGTGGAATCTAAAAGATTATTAGCTGAATATCATTATGCATATAGAATGCAGTTAGGTACCTGTGATGCTCTTTTAGTCTTCACATGCCATTTGTGAGGCAACCTTGATAAGGGTTTTGAGCGCAGAGTAATTCAAATAGATTTTAGTGCTGCTTTTGATTTAGTAAATCACAAGCACTTATTTATAAACTTCAGAATCTTTGAATGAGTTTATATGTTTTAGGATACTTCATGATTTCCTTACAGGTAGGCAGCAGCGAGTTGCCGTGGACTGGATCTTTAGTGAACCAAAACCTATTGTGTCTGGAGTTCCACAGGTTAGTTCTTTGTCCACTGTTGTTTTTAGTGTATGCAAGTGATATGGTTGTTGGCCTGCTAAACAAGATTGTTCAGTTGGCCGATAATGCAACACTTGTGGTTGTAATAAACTCTCCACTTATGAGAAATGAAGCTTCCCTCACCCTCAATCGAGGGTGTAGTCCGTGGGGTATGAGGCAGAGCTTCAATAAAACAAAAATATTATTCATTAGCAGACCTCGTACAGATTTTCCAACCCAGCCTCCCCTTCAAGTGGATGAAACTCTGCTGAATGGTTCCGAAGCTTTAACTATTATAGGTGTAACTTTTGACTCACATCTTACTTTTGAGAAACATCTAATGAAAGTTTCAGCAATTGCTGCACGACAGTTAGATATTGTTTGTAAGGCCTCATATATTTATGACAGTGACATAATCATTGCAACCTGTTTTAGGTCATTCGTGCTTCCTTTGCTAGAATTCTGTTCTCTGGCATGGATGTCTGCTTCTGCCAGAGATTTATCTCTTTTAGATAGAGTGGTTCGTGGTGGTAGATATCAGTCTCCTAATATTACGCAGATATGACTTGGACCATCGACGGATGGTCTCTTGTTTGTCACTTTTTCATAAGTTGTATTTAACAGAGATCTCACACATTGACAATTGGTTCCTGATCCTTTTTTCCTACCGAGAGCAACCAGATTTGCTGAATAGTAGCACCAATATGCAGTAAATGTGCCTCTCTGTTGAACTTCTCAGTTCCAGAATTCCTTTATTCTTTACACCGTTGCACTGTGGAATAGCCTCGCAGAGGATGTCGTTCAACTGGGACCTCAGGAGTTCAGGCGAAGATGCAATACATTACTACTCTAATACTAGTCTCCTTGCATTTCAATACATTTTTATATATTTATTGATTTTTAATTTGTTTTCTTTTTTTAATAAGTGAGATCTCTTCTTTCTGTATTTCCCTTTACCTCTTCTTACTTCTTCCTAATGAACACCAGATTCTTTGGGAGCTTAAATTCCAAGTCAGTAGCTCCTGTGGGCTTGTTCCATTTGAATAGGTTCCATCTTCTGAACAATAATAATAATAATAATAATAATAATAATAATAATAATAATAATAATAATAATAATAATAATAATAATAATAATAATAATACCATAGAGTTAAAAACTTACCTCACAGCAACTTACCAGAACTCTCGTATCAAAAAAAAAAAAAATACGACTGAATACCCTAAAGGCAACCAGTCATCCCTTAAAAGACTTATCAGTAATGTGAAGTTTCAATATTTAAAAATAAAATATACTATAGTATATTAAAGGGTATCACTCTTTTAAGTTCTGCAATTCACAGTAAATCTTTTTCCTCGATTCGAGTCACTTCAAGAAAAATTGAAGGAACAAAACTATCTCTCTGATTCATTTATAAATATAATCAATCCTACCACTGGTTGTCAGCAAATGAAAAAATGCTGCATAAAATTCTAAATACAAAAATTTATTCTCAATATATTAAAGATTCACAATTGCACTTACATTAAATTACTATAATTTGGAAATACAATCTTAATTAATTCTTGAATTTAATTCTGAAACAAAATGTTAAATAATCAAAGCAAAAATTTTAAGATTTGAAGGAAAATTAAATTCATCAGACAAACAATTTGAACATTATGACAAAATAAACAAATACACAAAATATGAAAAATTCAGATATATCGAAATCATCAAAGTAGTATCAAATAAATAACACTCACAAAAGATTGATCGATCTAAACAAAACTAAAGAAATAAAACCATTGTGTTAAAGGTAATTATTACAGTACCTGAAATGCTGCAGCGGTGCCGTTACACACTTACACAACTCTATCTTGTTAAACTTCACAATCAACCCCAGTGAGTGACCACAGCAAAGTACTTTATGTTACAAACCTTAAATACGCAAGAGAGTGAGACAGAGAGAGGGATAACTTACTAATTGACCAACACCACACGGCCCCTCATCTCAGAATCAAAATTCTTACTTGGT
>NC_089781.1:41077578-41090078 GCF_040412425.1 Macrobrachium rosenbergii
CTACCTACAGATTAGCACACAGATCTAAGAACTTGACTCATTTGCTGCAACAGTGTCCTTATTAAATTATTTCTTTTGTACAGGATGTTCATGATGCAATGGAAAACAGCCTTAGTAGTGACAGTGGTATTAATCTTGAGTTTCGAGAAGGTTTCTGCTTTCCCAAAATCTCAGATTCTATGGTTTGACGTCGGACCACAAATTCGTAACTGCCGAGATGTACAAAGACAAGGCAACACCACTAGTGGAATCTACATGATTTTCCCTTACAAATGTTGCCCTGATGTCCCTCTTCAGGTAAAAGAATTGCAATATATCATCAGCATAAATGTGTTATAATTAGACGTTTCATTAGACTGCAAGTGTTGTTTATATCTTTGAGAGTATTTCAAATAATCTTTTCAATCAGGTCTTCTGTGACATGGAGACAGATGGTGGTGGATGGACTGTCATTCAACGTCGGGCTGACATTGAACCAAGAGAGAACTTCTATCGTACCTGGATGGAATATGCCCTTGGATTTGGTAACCTGGAGGGAGAATTCTGGTTAGGAAATGACAACATCCATGCCTTAACGGATCAGACACTGTATGAAATAAGATTCGATCTAGCTGACTTTAAGAACAATACACGATGGGCCAATTACAAGTTCTTCTATCTCCACGACCGAAGTTCGTCTTACAAACTGGAGGTTGTGGAATATAGTGGAGATGCTGGTGATTCCTTTATAGCTCACAGTGGAGCGAAGTTTTCGGCCAAAGACGTCGATAACGATGCAAATATTCCAGAAAGCTGTTCAGTTATGTAAGTTCATTGCTGTACTGCTGTGAAAATTGCTTTTGTCATTCCTTTTAATGTTTAACAGAACGATCTTGTTTTCTCTAAGTAAGTCATTTATAACTGAGTAAGAAGGTGAGACATGATAAGCAGTATTTTTACCACCAATGTCTACTAAATCTCATTTGAAAGGACCAAGGTAATAAAGTTCTCATGATTTAAGTCTTTCTGTTCTCTACTTATCTTTGGTGCTTATTAAGTTGGTATCAATATTTTCAGGTACAAAGGGGCCTGGTGGTACCAGGGATGCCATAAATCAAACCTTAATGGGAAGTATCTCTCTGGAAACCACACATCCTATGCCGACGGGGTAAACTGGCACTCATGGCTTGGTCATTACTACTCTCTTAAGAAGACAGAGATGAAAATTAGACCTGCTTATTAAGACTTGGATTTTTCGTCTTGATATATTCATCTCATGAACACATCCGAGAAACTATTACCTTTAATATTCATTTCGCTTAGCTCTTCTAACACGTGTGTGCTAAAGAACTCTCATATGGTGTCTGAAGACTAGCCGACATTAATTCACAAGAATATTCCTTTCATTTTACTAACAGTAGTGGATAAATAGCTTCTAGCAGACAGTTACACTGACAGAATAATCGCAGACGTTTCTTTTAGGATACTGACGACAAAAAATAATGTTATCCATCCTTTTCCAAAACCTGGAATATGTTACAATGTGTTATTTCTGATAATAGTAATGTTTATGGTGAAAATAATATGATGACCTGGAAACACTATCTTAATAAAAGAAGAAGAATATTTATTGATTTTCTCTTCCCTAAAACTGTCAACAGACAGCCAAGTGGTCAAATATAGTCAGGGTTGCTTTCGATTCCCAATGTCGGGAGTTCGATTCTCACTGGTGGCGAATAGCTTAGCTCTTATGGATCAGTGGTTACCGTCGACTGGAGTCGTTGGAAAGGTACTTTTTCGGGTGTTCGAGAGACTTTAGTACCATTCCATTTATCACTTTAAAAAATTCACCTTCGGTTATAGTTCCCCTTCAGGGTTGTTCCCGAAGTAGCGTGAATTGGATATTAATCAACATTTGTAGCTTAATAATTGTATATAAATCACGGTGTGATAAAATTTCATATATATATATATATATATATATATATATATATATATATATATATATATATATATATATATATGTATATATGTATATATATATATATATATATATATATATATATATATATATATACATATATATATATATATATATATATATATATATATATATATATATATATATATATATATATATATATATATATATATGTATATATATATATATATATATATATATATATATATATATATATATATATATATATATATATATATATATATATATATACATTATATATATATATATATATATATATATATATATATATATATATATATATAATATATATATATATATATATATATATATATATATATATATATATATATATATATATATATATATATATATATATATATATATATATACATACAGTAGATATAGCCTAGATATACGAAGGAGGGAGCTGACACTCAGACAGTAGACATAACGGAGTTACGGAAAAGCATTCTGTTTTCTATCCAATATTAAAATGCCGACGTTTCGTATCGCTTGACACATATTCCAGGATGAAATAGCGATCAAAATAAACAGTATTTGCGTATAAAATATAAGATATATATACACATTACATACTTATTTACACCATATTAGCTGTTAAAAAACAGAAACTAAACTAAATCCCCCACACACAGTTCTCAGTGCCCCTAAATTACGTCTATATGCTAGATTCCCTTATTTACCAGACAACAGATTCAAGAATAAATGTATTAGTCTATTCAATAGACAATTAATTACCTGCACTCAACCTAAAGCTAATCCCGATGAACCCCCGAACTATCGGGGCCTCATTCATTTCAAGGATAGAATCAGCCTCCTGCTTACCTCCGGTGTAATCTACAAATAAACCTGTCCCAGATGCAGTCTAGACACATACATCGGATGTACCAGGAGGCTGCTAAAGATCCGAATCTCCTCTCACCAGGGGATTAGCTATAGAACAGGTAGTCGACTATCTAATCCTGATCAGTCGAATGTGAGAAACCATAGCAAGACTTGCAAAACACATATAGATGCCAAGAACGTTAGTATTGTGGGAAGAACACGGAGTACGAAGGAACTTGAACCACCCTTGACTCTATAATGATCAAACTGACTGTCCCTACCCTCAATCACCAATCAGCATCAACCCAACTGTTCATTGCATAGCTTGCTTTTGTTTTTGGCCTCTGTGTCTGTGCTCCCCCCACCCCCGTCTCTCTCTCTCTCTCCCCCAGTGTTACCAATTTAGCGCTTTTCGCGTTAGATTTGGCGCGCTTTCAATGATTTCGGCGCCCAAAAATTTTCGTTTGACGCTGGCGCCTTTTTTAGCGCCTTTTAAGGAAAGAGGTTTTCTACATTAAATAGTATTCTTACCATTAAATATGGATTGAAGAGGCGCGGGCAATGTTGCTATCAATGTGAACTTCCAAGTGATGTTGTCAAGAAAATTGGAAGCCTCGAAGCTTATGAAAATGTAGATGCGGATGAGGACTTTATTGGAATGTTAGAAGACCTCTAAATTTAGCAGAACCACGTATATAACCTTTAATGATGACAAGCACACGTAAGTACAGCATAAGCTTTATTAATTACTGTTTATTTTTTATTTGGCGCTTTTTTTAGTGCATTAATTAGAAAGTCTATCGCCTTTTTAGTGCCTTTGCCATCCACTTTTAGGGCTTTACTGTCAAATCGAGTTGGCAACACTGCTCTCCCCCCCTCCCGTTCTGCATTTCTCGTTAGTCTGTTTTACGCTCTCATTGTGGGAAGGTGTTTTGAGCTTCTTGCCTCTGCTTTTGGTTTTTCCTCTTGTTCTGTTTTTAACCGCTATATGGTGTAAAGAAGTATGTTTTAATCGCTATTTCAGCCTGGAAGATGTATCAAACGATACGAAACGTCGGCATTTTCATAAATGGTTAGAAAACAGAATGCTTTTCCATAGCTCCATTATGTATATATATATATATATATATATATATATATATATATATATATATATATATATATATATATATATATATATATATATATATATATATATATATATATATATATATATATATATATATATATATATATATATATATATATGTAATTCTAATAGCCACAATGCCCTCTTAACTTCTCGAATTCTTCGCGCTTTTTTGGATGTGCTTGTAACTACGGCCGCATATCCAGACGCAAGAAATTGAAGACTGTGATTGCCGGTCGCGGGACACGAACCCGCGTCGCCTTAAGGCCTGTTCATACATTCACGTATCAGCCCACGCATGTTCACGCATGTGAAACGTGGCTATACTGTAGGGTTTGTCGGCGCGATCAAGTGGATACGTGTCAAAGGCCGATGTCCGTAAGTCAACATAACGACGCCATAACGTAAGTACGGAGTAATGCGTGTTAAGGCTACGCACTGCGCAAGATAGACGGGATGCTTACGTGAACTGCCACGACAATAGGCCACACCCCCACATGTAATGCGTGGCAGAGCAAGTAACACCCACGAACGTATACCGTATGTGTAACGTTGTGCGTTACGACCTCACGACACCCTCACAACATCCCCACGTACATCGGCGGGTATACGCCATGTACAAAAGGGTTGTGCTGTGCACATGCGTTTGCAGTGCCATTCAGCGCCTCCCTGTAGCAAGAAGTATTCCCTGCTGCTGAATCAACATGGAGAACATTGAGGACATCGTTGCCCTTATAACAGCACACAGACAACAAAGAGACATAATGGAGGCCGTCATGGAGTATGTGCACTACATGGTATTGGTGGAAGCTGTGAAGGCCTACATTGCAATTGAAAATAAGAAAAAAAAGAGGAGGCTGAGGAGGGTTTGGGCTTGGCCGTACTTGCAAAGAAGAGTGGAGCTAGGCCACTATGACAACCTGATGGAGGAGCTGGCAACCAAAAACCCAGAACTATACAGGAATTTTACGCGAACTGACAGAGACATATTCAGTGAAATAGTTGAACGTGTCACACCCTACATTGAGAAGCAACGCACATTTTGGAGGGAACCCCTTAAGCCAGGACTGCGTGTGGCTATCACCCTACATTTCCTTGCCACGGGTGACTCATATAAGAGCCTGCAATACGCATTCCGGGTAGCCCACAACACCATAAGTTGCATTGTACCCGAGACCTGCAGGGCCATTGTTTCTGCCTTTGGAGATGAGGAACTGCAGGTACCACAAACACCAGAGGCTTGGAAGCAGGTTGCCCACGGGTTTGAGGAACGGTGGAACTTCCCCACATAATTGGAGCACTAGACGGTAAACACATCAGGCTCCGTAACCCTCCCCCTTGGTGGTACGATTACTACAATTACAAGAAGTTCTTCTCCATGATTCTACTTGCCATTGTCGACGCTTCATATAAGTTCCTCTACGTGGACGTGGGTGCCGTTGGGTCAGAGTCGGACGGTGGTGTATTTGCCCAGACCCGTCTGTGTGAAATGCTGGCAAAACAGGAAGCAAACCTTCCCAACCTGAGGCCCTACCAGATGCAACAAATGGAGCTCCTGTAGACTACTTCCTGCTTGGCGATGATGCCTTCCCCCTGCGGAACTATCTCATGAAGCCCTACCCCAAAAGAGGCCTGTCCAAGGAGGAGCGGATCTACAACTACAGGTTAAGTAGGGCACGGCGGACGGTGGAGAATGCCTTCGGGATTCTGGCCAGCAAATTCAGAGTACTCCACACGTCAATGTGTATCAAGCCTGACCGTGCAGAGTCAGTAGTGCTGGCCGCGTGTGTTCTGCACAACCTTATAATAAAAAGAAATCCACGCAGGCAGGAAGCAGATCAGGAGAACCCCATCACACATGATTTCATACCTGGTGCCTGGAGGAGTGACCCACCCCTAGGAGACGCTCTTCCAACCATGGGAGGCAACACTGCAACCAGGAATGCCAAGGAACAACGCAACATCCTGAAAGACTACTTTTCATCTCCTGGTGGTTCCGTTACTTGGCAGGAGAACTACTGTTAACATACATTTATATTTGTTATAATAATTTCTCTTTGTATGTCGACTTCCAAAATTTTTAATATCCATACAGTTTACTTTTCCTTTGTATTTGTGCATTTATTTGTTTTACATATGTCTTATTTGTGCTATTATTCTTACTTCATTTTATTAGTGTAATGGTTTTTAGTTCATTGAATAAAAGTTTTTTCAATTATATGTTTATTGTTTATACCAATCATGATATATACACTGAAACATACAATACCAAAAATAAACATTTGTTATATAAGTTAATTTTCAACTATATATTTGTTTGCATATGTTTTTTTTAGTACTGGATCATACACTCTGACATTTTTAACGCAGAAGCAAATACATGCATTGCAATGTGGCTAAGTGCATTACTCCAAGGCGTGGGAAGATTATAACTTTGAATATTTTGAAATGGTTTAATAAAGGCCATTACCAAGCAGTAGTGAAGAACAACTTAATAATATGAAAGTACAGTTTTTTTTTATTTTTTATTTTAATATAATATACCTTCACTTACTCCTTATTTTTGTTGTTATTCTTACTTCATTTTGTTACTTCCATGGTTTGTAGTTCATTGAATAGAAGTTACTTTTCTATTATATGTTTATTGTTTATACTAGTGCTGATATATAGATGGAAACATACAGTAATACAAAAAATAGATATTTGTTTCTATAAGTTAATTTTCAACTATATAGTTGTTTGCATATGTCTTAATTGTGTGATTATTATTACTTCATTTTGTTACTTTGATGGTTTTTAGTTCATTGAATAAAAGTTATTTTTCAATTATGTTTATTGCTTATACTAACGCTGAAATATTTACAAAATATATACATTTGTTTACATTGACACATACACAAAATAGATATAAAAAAATGTTGCCTTAAACTAGAGGTTCTCTAGGAAGCTGCTCGTTGGCAACGACACGTTGAGGTCCCTGGGTGTGGACGCCACTGCAGGTGCAGACAGCTCGCGCTGCAGCATTGCCACCTGTTGCGCCGTGAGGTTGAGAGGCTGCGCCATGGCACCACTAGGTGTAGCAAGTGGCACATATGTAGCAGGAGCAGGAAGGGGAGCTGGGGCCGCAGGCAGACCATCCCAGAGGGCTTCTGCTTGGGTGTGGGGTATCAGATGACGTGGCGGCCTCGTGATGCCCTCTTTGGTAGCCCCCTCACAAAGCGCTGTATGGCGGAGATGAGCTCCACCTTCAGCGCCATCCTCAGCTCAGGCCCCACATCTGCACAGTCGGCGGAAAGCTCCTCCAGGGCGTTCCGCCAGTACACCAGCCTGGGGTCACACAGAGGTCTTATGGCCCCTGTAGCCTTTGCCGAGCTGACTCTGCTTGTTGAAGCAACACGTCCAGGACCCCACTTCCAGCCTTGTACTCCTTCCGTGACTTCCTTTGTGGTGCAGGATCATCAATGGTGGAGGACCGGTCATCGGACGAGCAGGGGACTGGAGTGGCACTGCCAGCAGGATCACAAAGGGCAGGAACATCAAGGGCAGGACCATGGCCAGGAGGGTTGCTGCAAGCAACTGCAGCAGACGCAGACTGTAAAGAGATGGAACATGTATGAGAGAATGTAAATGTACTGTGAATGACAAGGTTGTAGTTCCATTAATTAAATAAACTGTGCATTAAAGTTTCAGTCACTGATTTACTAAACAGCGAAACAATAAAATAAGACATACCATCGGAAGTCCCAACACCTTGGGCTTTTTTTGGCGGACAATGTGGGGCTTGAGGAAGTGGAAGATGTTCAGTATCCACTTCTCACGGTCCGTCAGTCGTCTGCTGGCCCCTGACCACTTTTTTTCGGCTGTGAGGCGTCCAAAGCGGGTCCTGAGGGGAGGTGAACCAGGTCCGGAGTTCAGGGCCTGACACAGGAGGAGCCAGTGACCTCCCCTTCTCCTCAAATGCCCTGCACACCCTGGCCTTGTCCTTGTTTGCTGTCATGCCCTTGTTATATATAAATTCGGCCTCCTGCTCCAACCACTCCCCTACCAGCCTCTCATTTTCATCTGAGAGGATGACAGAGGGTTCTTCTTTCGGCACGCGTTTCCAGTCCCAGGGGCGGTGCCGCCAGCAGCTTCATTGTTCCCGTCATCATCGGGCGGAGTCGACGTCATCCAGGCCGGCATCCTCGTCCGTTGAAGAGGCTATGGTCACTGGCCATGTCCTCGACCTCGTCAGCCTCTCCAAGGTTTATGACAACATCCTCCTCCATGGTGACTGCAGGGGTGTCTGCAGCAGGTGGCTGCCACGTAGAGGCCGTCTCCGCTCCCTGACTGGGATGTTGGAGACTTGTAAGCCCCCTTCCGCTGTCTGTTGCTGCTAACTTTCGGCATTTTCTGCTGACGAAGGCGCTGGAGGGGGCGAGAAACGGTGTTGCTGCTGTCTGTCTGGGAGAAGAACTGATGCCAAATCCGCACCGCAAGCTGTTTTATACACCCGACACAGCGCTGCCTCATCGTCTCAGGTCCTGGGGAGAGGCGCTGTTGCCACGTTACTCCCGAACCTCGTGGGGACCCACGCGTTCTTGGCGGAACGGGAAAGCAGCGGGGGCCACGCCGTCATTGCCCGGCAGGCGTGCAGACCACGCCACGGATGCACCACGTGGTGCGTGTGGAACCACGCAAAATGACGGATGACGTGAACAGACACGTATCTTTTGAACATGTCGAAACATACGTGGCTCCCCACGCATGCTGGGATGGTGCGTATCGACCTCCCGACTCTGCCCCGCATGTCCACGATCTTAAATACGCATTACGGAACTTTTTCGTAGTACTTACGTAAGCTGTTGCCAACTACCAGTTTCCATTCATGCGTGAACATGCGTGGGCTGATACGTGAATGTGTGAACGGGGCTTTAACCACAAGGTGGTCAGGCCGACCGGCAATCACAGTGTTCAATTTCTTGCGTCTGGATGTACGGCTTCGTAGTTACAAGCACATCCAAAAAAGCGCGAAGAATTCGAGAAATTAAGAGGGCATTGTGGCTATTAGAATTACATATGTGTCTGGTAAAAGTGACCAGTAGATTCTGCATATATATATATATATATATATATATATATATATATATATATATATATATTATATATATATTTATATATACGTATTATAGTTCTAGCATGTCAAATGCAGCTCAGTCGTGGTTCATAGTACATGTTGGGTTAAAAAAATACATGATGTTCTGTATATCTCGTGAAAGGCCTTATAAAATTCTTTATCAGAGCTTTGATAATGTTCATTAACACATTGATAAAGATGTAACTCTTATACAAGAAATATAACTGCCATGGATTTAGTAATAAATTTCAAAAATAATAATTATGAGAAACTGTAATTTTTCAACCGACAGGTTTTGATTGATTGGTTGTCGGCGCCCGGCTGTTGATGAATAAAACTGAGGGTGTGCTGTCAGCTGATTTGTTGAGTGGATAAGACTTACGGATATGTTGATCCAGCTACCGTCTGGCAAATGAATGTAATGTTTGCTATTCCATAACCATGAGAAGAATAAGACTAAAAGTTTGTGGCACTCCTGTAGTATGTGTTATTCCGCTGGGCATTCTCACAGAGGTTGTGTAATAAAATCGATATTAAACGATATTGAGGTGTAATGTTTGTGAAGACACATATAGTGTGTTATTCCCTCTAACAAGGGCCGCTCTATTGAAAACTTTTTTCTTCTTTTTTGATCGCGTAAGGTTTATCCAGACTTTAAACTTTTCATCATTCCATGTTTATTCATCTTACACTAAGAAATGCAATCTTGCGTGTATTATCTTTGCAAGCCTCTACTTAAAGAAACGTATGCATTCTATTTACTTCAGCTTTAGGTACAAAATCGTTTTGTTATCGTTATGACTGTCGCATAATACCACCTTGATATACAAAGGCAAGCAATCAAGGCCACAAAATTTTGTGGAAGCGGACATCATTATCATATATATAAAGGTTTTAATGATAAACATTGCCTATGAAAAACAACAAATCAACAAACTAACGCTTCATTTACTCAATAATATCAGTTAAAAAGTTAAACAGAAATAAAGATGAAAACAGTAAATAATTCTATAGGAATTCATCACAACGTCGATATCAGGTTGCTTATACAGTAATCACGAAAGAAACGTTGTCCTTCTCTCGATAGTAATCTGATAGACTACTTACTGAGAATATAAGTGCCTTGAAACTTTACAGACTGAACAGATGTTCTCAATGGGAGGCGGACCGCAGTGTTTACATAGCAGGCTATGAGAGAGCACCATCAGCCATCTGTTGAAGGGTTTCACCGTTTAGAACTGAATAAACAAGTGTGAAATAACAGAAAAGTCTGGAAAGGGAAACAATATTGTTGATCTCTTAGGGCATATAAAGAGCATCCTGAGGCACAGCCTCTCAGTACGATTCTGTTTGTGGCCGAAGTTCTGCACCACCGGGGTTTGAGCATCTGAAATTTACTTGACAACTAGACGTATGTACATCTGTATTGTTATTCACAAGCAAATAACAAGCTTCTTATTCGAGACGAACAACAGTTCAGTTTAATACTTTATTTACTGTAAAGACGTAATGGCAACTAACCTTTGTTTTTATATAGCAATGGTATATATGATTATTTGACAAAACTTGATAATACCATGGTTTTTTAGATGAAGGAAAGTTGAAAAAACTGAACGAGTAGATTATACAATTTCTATTGCGATAGAAGTAATAAGAGCAACTGTGAGAACTTAAGTATACTTGGTGCACATGGGAAGGAGTGAGGTAGTATTTTGACTGAGAACGTAAGATGAGCAGCAGAAGGGTTGACTTGTATAGAGCACGGTTTTGTTAGACAAGATATGGTGAATGTGGACCATATGATCATCGGAGCATCAAACTTAATGTGCAAACAGTATTTTAACTTATTTTGCATGTACTGTCTAGCTTGCTGGAAGTTTATGGTTTCCTTTAACACACTTTTAAACATCCTGCCATTCTCCACTCAATTCACATGAATGAACACTCTCAAAACATTGATCCATCCCTCCTCATCAGCTTTTCGTTTTACCATTTCTGCATATCTCATCTCTCACTTTTGCAGTGCTTATGCCATATACACTTCATAAAAAAATCACCTCTATAGCTTCCACTTTTCCTTTCATTTATCTTCAAATCCACGACGTACTTCCATAGGAAAAGTTGATGCAAAAACCCGTTCATGCATTCGAACCTTATTCTCCTAAGACCTTCCATTTTACCTCCAGTCTTTCGCAAATATGCTGTTACCCTCTTTCTTCACCTGTTTGCGATCCTCATCTTCTCTCATCCAAAATAGTTACCTTCAAATTTCTTAACGACTCAACTGCATTGTATCGTCTTCCCGGTTTCCATTTACCATCGTAAACTTACTCTTGCTGACATTTCCTATCAGCTTCCTCCTCATACCAACACTTTCAAGTTCTCTCATTAGCGTAGTTTATCTTTGCTATCCCCAGTCACTACTGTGCCATCCACAAATATCAGCCATTCCACATTCGATTCCTGACCCATCGTCTTGTCTCACAACTATACACCTACATCTGTTCTTTCTCTGGCTTCAAACATCGTTCTCTTCATAAAGATATTAAATTACCAAAAATACATAACATCCTTATCTTACCCCAATTCTTACATCGTACCAGCCACTCTTCAACATACAAACTTTAACTCCTGCTTAATCTCTATCATAAAAATATTATTTATTTAGCAACTTATCATGTATGCTATGCATCCTCAACATCATACACATTGCCTTTTTATCAATTATGTCATATTTATCACAACCATCCCTTTCACTCTTATATGACAGAACTATTGATCCTCTAGCCCATTCAGTCAAAACCTTTCTCTCATACATGCATACCTTAAACAGCCTGGTCAGCCTTTGAATCTCACCTTTCACCACTCCATAACAACCTCTCACCTATAATCATCGCTCCTAGTGTCCAGTCTTCATCCCCTTAATGGCCCACCCTGTGTCTTTAACAGTACCTTCCCATAGCTTTCTTAAACTTACACTAACCCTAACAACTATTATATCAAAACTTCTGAATCTTTTTTCTAAATTTTGCACTTAGCAAATCTAAAATACTCACTCCAACCTATGCTACAGTATATTCAGATATTATCTCTCCATTTCCATAATTTATTCTGATTTTTTTTCTTTCTGGCAATTGCTCGCCAAAATACTTTTTTTTTTTACTAAACGTCTCATTTCCTAATCTAACTATTCACAAACATGTCCTGCTGATTCTGTGACCCCTGCAGTTTCACACACTTCTCATAAATCATTAAAAAAAATTGTCTGGAAGGCATATTATGTATCTTAAATAGTTTTCGATATTCCTTGAATCTGGATTTGTCTTCTTTGATCCATCTTCCTGTCTCCCTATCTCTACCACATTAGAAACACAAACATTAAATCAAATTACCTATGTGTTACTTTACCTCTGTTTTTAGGTATACAAATAGTCCAGTGGGTTAAT
>NC_089781.1:41097578-41230078 GCF_040412425.1 Macrobrachium rosenbergii
ACGAAGTATTAAGGAATAATTGGTGAGTTTTCCTAGATAATTATTTTTTGCTTTATTTCATTATTATTTTCACTGTAACCATTTTTTTACTGACCGCAGGTGGCAAAAGTGACCTTGAAATATCAAGTGACGTTGACATATATAGACAAGCATGTACATATGTTTATATACATTAGAGTAAGATTGTGAAATACAGGGATTTTGCAAAATCCCTAACATTTTCAGGGAATCTGTGAAATAACCAATTTGCTTATGAACATTTGATCCCCAAAGGCTAATATTAAACACGGCGTAACAGTGATTCATTTACGCAGTTTTGCCGTGTTTAGTACTTGCCCCTGGGGGTCAAATGTATTTTGCTGTGTTTAGTACAGGTCTCTGGGAGATCAAATGTCCTTAAGTTCATTTGATCCCCCAGGGGCTAGTACTAAACATGGCAAAACAGTGTGGGTGAATCACTATTTCACTGTGTTTACTACTAGCCCTCAGGGATCAAATGTTCCCAAGGAGATTGGTCATTTCACAAATTCCCTGGAAATTTCATGAAATCCTTGGTTTCACAATCTAACTGCAAATATATATATATATATATATATATATATATATATATATATATATATATATATATATATATATATATATATATATATATATATATATATATATGAAATTTTTATCACAATAATATATATATCTCCGAGGTAGCGTGATTTCGATATTAAGTTATTTTGTAGCTTTCATGATATATATATATATATATATATATATATATATATATATATATATATATATATATATATATATATATATATATATGTATATATATGTATAGTATATAATATATATGTATGAAATTTTTATCACACCGTATATATGTCGTTTAATATATATGAGATATATAATATATATATATGATAAATACCACTACGCGAACCCTTGACATGGACCCATTCAACGACTCCAGTGGCGTGGTAACGCCCACTGGAGTCGTAATGGGTCCATGTCATTCGCGTCCCAGTGGTACCTGTTCATTTATCACTTATATAAATATAATTCTCCATCGGAGATACTAGGTAGCGTGAATTTGATATTAAACGATATATGATTGTATATATGCTTATATGTTACTAAATAGCCCGTAACAATATATATATATATATATATATATATATATATATATATATATATATATATATATATATATATATATATATATATATATATATATATATATACTGTGTATATATGTTGCCCAGTCGAGAGGTAATTTCATTGCTTATCTTTTACTACAAAGCTGAGACGTCCCATCTATTGGCAGCATTGACAGTGACCGCATCAAAAGGCTACTGGTAGTGCATATCTGTACTTACTCAATCTGCATTCTCTCTCTCTCTCTCTCTCAAGTCTACAGCAAAACAAGCTTTACCCAAAATTAATTTATTTGACGAAATCTAACATAACTAGTTGTAAGAAATAAGAGATGAAATAAAATGGAATATTAAAGATTCCAAAAGATCAAACATATTACAGTTTTTACACTGTAACTCGCAATAGGTCAAAATAAGTCAAAGTCCAGTACGTTCCCAATGAGTATATCTTCAACCTCTTTCTCAGCGAAACATCTGAAGAAGTCAAATAAATCTTTTATTAACCCAAAATGCATAAAAATAACGATTTGGAATTCCTCCCATGTTACTTATAAAGTACACACAATAAAATACATGCTTAAAAAAGAGAAAAAATATAAATGAAGAAAGCAATCTACAGTTTTGGAAACTTAAAGATGGCACTAGATGGAATAGCAACGCTTCAAGAACTTCACAAAAAACGAAGGTAGTGAAATATTCGGATAGGAAGGCTTAGTGACTGAAGTGGCTTTAGTTGTATACGTGATATTTTCGTAAGTGCCTACCAAATATTGATTTTTATATTAATGATCAAACCTCTATGAAGGCGTTTCCGTTCTTAACTAAAAACTTCATCTTTTTGATTTTTGTATGTCATCAACGATCCATTTCTACTCTACAGAATGTTTGTGATGACGTGGAAACCAGCAGTGATGTTATTACTAATTTTTACCGGGGAGAAGACTTCTGCATTCCCAAAGTCTCATGTTCTTTGGTTTGATGTCGGACCACAAATTCGAAACTGTCGAGATGTACAAAGGCAAGGCAATACAACCAGTGGAATCTACTTGATTTTTCCCTACAAATGTTGTCCTGATGTTCCACTTCAGGTAAGAGGATTGCCATGCAGTATATTTGTCTTATGCGTCAATCTGCAGCATACATGTATCATGTAGTGTAAGTAGATGTCTCATAATACTTGTTATTGTGTATGTGTGTATATATATATATATATATATATATATATATATATATATATATATATATATATATATATATATATGTATGTATGTATGTATGTATATATATATATATATATATATATATATATATATATATATATATATATATATATATACTATATACCTGTCATAAGACTATATGCAATTACATTTTGAATTAGGTGTTCTGTGACATGGAGACAGATGGTGGTGGATGGACTGTCATTCAACGTCGGGCTGACATTGAACCAAGAGAGGACTTCTATCGTACCTGGATGGAATATGCCCTTGGCTTTGGTAACCTGAAAGGAGAATTCTGGTTAGGAAATGACAACATCCATGCCTTAACGGATCAGACACTGAATGAAATAAGATTCGATCTAGCTGACTTTAATGACAATACACGATGGGCCCAGTACAAGTTCTTCTATGTCCACGACCGAAGTTCCTCATTCAAAATGGAGGTTGTGGGATATCGTGGAGATGCGGGTGATTCCTTTACAAACCACAGTGAAATGAAGTTTTCGGCCAAAGACGTCGATAACGATACAAGTACTACATCAAGCTGTTCAGATATGTAAGTTCATCTTTACGGTACAACGAATTTTTTTTTTCATCTTTTTATTCACTCTCATATTAGACAGACATGCATACTATACTTATTTACTTATTATTTTGACAGTGGCATTACAGCTTTCTCTCAGAATCAGTAATCTGCAACCGAAATGTTGTTAATAATGCCTACTCTTTGGTCATTCGCTGGATGATGTTTTATTGATATAGTATATGAAAAATTTTACTTTTGTTTTATATCTTTATTTTCTCTGCATAGTTTTAGTGCTGATTTAGTTTTTTATTGATATTTACAGGTACAAAGGGGCCTGGTGGTACAAGAGTTGCCATTCATCAAACCTGAATGGGTTGTATCTCTCTGGAAACCAAACTACCCGTGGCACTGGTGTTATCTGGCACTCATGGCTTGGTTCTTATTACTCCCTCAAGAACTCAGAAATGAAGATCAGACCTGCTTATTAGTAATTATTATGTTTAGTCTTTTTAATTTGTTATGAATGTTCCAATTGCGCCTCTTCTAAAGGGGAAGCTAAACCCATCTAATAGCTCACGCCACAGACCCATAGCTACAGCGACGACGGTTTTTGAAATGGTTATTTCTGAAAGACTACGAAAATATTTGCTCACCTTCGACAATCAGTTCGGCTTCAAGCCTAACCATTCCTCGGAAGTGCGCATTTATGCGTTGAAGGAGGTTATGCGCTGTTGTGTTTTCGATCGAGTTAGTTATTGGAAATTGTTAACAAGGCTTGTGAATCGAGGTACGCCATTGCCTATTGTAATATTGCTTTTATACTGATTCCGTTCACAGCCTTTGCGTACTGGTTTGGGAAATTCTTTCTTTGGAATTTTTTAAAAAGAAAAAATTTTATGCGCCAGGGATTAGTTTGTTTTGAATCCTCATCTATTTAACATATTTATAGATGAGCTTAATGGTCTTGAACCGGAGTCGGGTTGGCTGTCACGTTGCTAATTCCCCTCTAAATAATTTTTCTTATGCAGATAATTTAGTTATCATTTTGCCATCTGAATCTGCACTGAATGATTGTTTAGATCTCTGCAATTCTTTTGCCACAGAACACTAAATTTTTTAGTATAACCAAATCTGTTCACAGGCTAATTTTACCAAAGCATCTCAAGCTGAATGCCTGTTTTGCTTTACATTTAGGCAATTAGAAAATTATTTTCGTTGATTCTTTTAATTACCTTGGCCATACCGTTACTTGTGATTTTAATGATGATGATGATATGCGTAAGGTAAAGAGGAAGCTGTGTCACCGTGGGATTGTTTAGCTAAGAGTTTCAAGTTTTGTAAAGGCGTTGAGTTTATACTTTAGACATTCTGTTACTCTCACTGCTCTTCTCTCTGGTCAAGTTATAAAGTGGCTACTTTTCAGAGGTTTAAAGTTAACCATAACAATATCATGCGAGGGTTGATGAATGTCCCACCTTTTGATATTTCTTCTTTTTTTTTACTTGGGACTATGGGAGTAACACAGACATAAAATGTAACGGGCGTTCATTGTCCAATTTTATTCTTTTCGTGCATAACTAAAAGTGATTGTAAAGTCTTTGATAGAACTGCAGAGAATTAATCAGCATAGCTTATTGAAAAGAGCCGAGAACAACACAAATGCCTTGATTGTCATCATGAATGCAGTGGTGTGACTCGACTCTAAAATCCTCTATTAGACAGCACTGGTCCAACTCCTTGTTTTTGTTGTAGCATAGCTCGGTTTTCCACTGAAAGTTTTTAGACTGAGATTTGTGTCTTATTTTTAGTTTTTTGTTGTTATGCATTTTGACTGCAGATCAATTCTCGGAATGAATATGCTCACTGTGACCGTATGATTTCTTGATATAATAAAGTTTTGTGAATAAATCTTGTTTAAGAATTAATTCAATCTTATATTGTTTTCAAGTATTGGTAAATTTTTGTTCAGATTGTGAATTCTAAATATAACTTTTGAAGTTAGAAATAAATTTTTGAATTTAAAGTTTTAAAAACACAGTGTTTCATTTTTAACCGCCAGTTATTTGTGTATGCACAAGGTAAGTGATAGACATGTTTTGTTCTCCTCTCCTAAATGGAAGTGACTGAAGACCAGGGAAACAATTATAGTTGTTTGATGGAGTGGTGCCCCTCTTTATCTAGTATATCCCAATGCCTCACACATAACTTGATAAACTGAATTTGATTTTTCAAGTGATAAGCAAGTTTTAAGGGATCACTGTTACCTTTAGAGTGTTCAGTCGTAATTTTATTGTTATGAGGGTTCAGGCATCTGGCTGAAGTGGGGTAAATTTTTGGATTTTGTGACTAGTTGTGTGATAACCAGGTACTTGGTCACTTCTTGACAGTATACAGTACATACAAAAGGAAGAAGATTGCCTTTGTATTCGAAGTCTTTTGAGTGTTGGTGAAATTGATACTTTTTGAGTCAAGATACTTTTTGAGGCTTCGTGAAAGTTTTTATCATACAAAATACTGTGCCACTATATTGCCCTGTCTCAGATAAAAGTTAGTTGAAGGAGGTTTGCTAGTTCTCAGTCATTGTGAATTTATGGCTTATGCTTTCGGAAGCCATGAAGTTGACGAGATGTCTCTATATTAACAAAAAAAAAAAATCGATGCTGTTCCCTTCCCAATTAGTTGCGTAATTGCTGATTACAACAGATACAGGTCAGTCTATTTTTTCGGTATTTTTTGAGTTAGACCTGTTTTATTAATTTTTTATTAAATCTTTCTGTTAGAATATTCGTTACGGGATAGTAAATGGCATCATTTGTTACACGAGAATTCCACTGTTTAAATTCCTTACAAACCCTGTTGTCTGTGTTTTTCTACCATCACAGTATCAGGGATGCAATATTTAATAGACATTGATACCCATTTATCCTGTACAGTGATATTATGAAAATATGTAAATGACAATTCATTTTAGAAAATCTGACATCTTTTACCATCCTGGTTAGCAAGACTAAAATTTAATGGCATACTTCGTAAAATAATGTAACTAACATTTCTTGAACCCTTTATCGCTGTCTTCAGAGATAACCGTTCTGTGTCTGCGTTAACCACAGTTCACGCGCTTTTTGCAATAATATTGACAGAAAATGATTATTATAAACAAGTTCATTTTAGGAGAATCTGCCATTCTTACATCCCAGTCACATGAATCTATTTTATACTGTATAACCACTGTGGCCTTCTGATTTCCCACATGCCCCTTCCGTCTTCCATTTTCTTTGCAGAATTACGGCCTTGTTCATGATAAAAGTGGTAAGTCGTCAAAACATGCAACGCAATAAGAACAGAAGTTTAGCCAAAGGGAAGAGTGAGGAAGAAAACATTGCGCTTTCTTTGCCTCAAGTTGTCCGTTACCTCCACCAGTAACTGATCGCGATAATCATTTCGACTTCCGACTAAACAGCAACCACCAACAGCTTTCCATCCTCAGTCCCTGCTCCCACAGTTGGTATGAATGTCACTCCCCTACTAGTAGATGACTCTGTGATGTAACCACCTCTTAATCTTTGATGACAGGAAAAAGAACAGGAATTCATGAGAAATACAATGAAACTATATGACAACAAAGCTTCAGTAGCTAGACACTTATGCGAAGGTGACATATGATATTTACCTACCGGGTAAAACTACTGGAGCATAATTTTAAATATAATGAGGTAAACTCAAAAACCGAAGCCATCGGAGAGCGAAAAAGTCCGCAAGTGAAGACTATGATAAAAGACCGTCAAAGCAAACGTTAAGAATAGCAGACAAGAAATTCTCAACGCATAAAACAAGAATATAAAGAATTCTAGTGACCTTGCTTCTCACTATAAATACAAATGGAAAAAGAAACACCTCTACCCTAATTATTTTGTCATTCATACATACCTTTTCCTCAAACCCCCTTCCCTATCCCCATCCTCGGTATTATATTTGAACGTTTTTATGTGACTGGACTCGACGTCTACAAGAAAGAAATCTTCCACAGACCATATTTCAAAAGCAAGGTTTTCGTCGAGGATCTTTTAACAACTGCTTACAAATTTAAATGCTTCCTCGAAAAGAGGAGAACTTTCGTTTAAAATAGTGAGCTTTTTTTATTTTGAAAACCATTTTTTATATATTTATCCTTTTGAACTGGATAAAATATTAAGAGACAATGTGGTTTCAACTACACAGATAAAAGAATCAAGGAAATATTCACAATGGTTTTTAAGAGTTCGCGTAGCAATTTTTTCAAGTATTCGGTTTTCGGAAATAACTTGATAACTATTCATGCCAGTGATATAATCTTATTACATTGCTGAAGGAACATGCCTACGCAATATGAAGAAATTATTACGGGCCTTCTCTTTGAGGTCTACTGGTCATATACAAGACTATCTCAGCAATGAATATGAGTCTGGACTTGTTCAAAGTGAGTTCTATGCTGCCTTGGTTCTGAATACTATACAGTATAGGGGACTTAGACTATTTTGCAGACTTTATAGCTCAGGGTTTGGAGACTAGGTGCTTAATTTCATTCACAATTTTCTGACAGGAGAGAACTGTTGATGGCATTTTTAATGAGCTTAGACCTATGACGTCATGTTTTCCACACGGTAATGTTTAAGCGACTTTAACCTTTTCACTGCGAAATCTATTTTCACTCTCATTCTCAGCAATGTGCACATTCTACATAAAAAAATTAAATATTTCTAGTATAATCAGAATTTTTTACTACATCTTTAAGCACTATATTTTCAGGATTGAAAATTATTGTAGCTTGCAAGTAGCACATTTTGTGTAAAAAAAATAAATATAAAAAACCGGAGAAAGCAGAACAAGCAGAAATTCGTTGGATTCTAGGATCTTTCTTATTGGCACTAGCAGCTGTCCTTTTAATACACTATCAGTGCATGATGTATTAATTTTCCATATCCGAAACGCTTCTTGCACCTTCTATGAGTAAATGCTACTGTATGCTTCAAAATAATATAGATGTAGCTTCTATATGAATAGTTTGCAAAAGGGAAAAGCTTGGAAATATTCAAATGTTTTTGTTCTTGGATATTATTATTAGTGATACTGATCATCCTTTTTCTAGAGTTGATGATGCTGATGATGATGATGCAGATACCCCTACAACAGACTCTTGTATTGATGGTGCTGTGCCATACACATGCAATAAAGTTGAACTGAATGATAATAATCCCAAACAATTGCGTTATATAATAGATTATACAGACTCACATAAGGTTACTGGATTGTAAAACTTGACTCCTTTGGAATGCTTTGCTAACTTTTTCCTGAAGAAATCTCATATCATGTAGTAAGACAATCAAAATGAATCTTCCTGTTTAATAATATCAAAGAAGCAGCTTTGCTTAAAGAGCTTTTAGTTAAAGGCCACACACACACACACACACACACACATATGTGTGTGTGTGTATAACTGAATCACGAAAATATGGAACGTGATGAATATATGAATAAAGACAAAATCCACGAAGGAAAGGGAAATAATGGAGCATTGCAAGGCCTTTCGACATCTTGTCCTCTACTTAGCAGACTGCTAAGTAAAGGACAAGAAGTCGAAAGGCCTTGCAGTACTGTACACCATTGTTTCCCTTACCTTCGTAGATTTTATCTTTATATATATATATATATATATATATATATATATATATATATATATATATATATATATATATATATATATATATATATATATATATATATATATATATATATATATATGTGTGTATGTATGTATGTATGTATATTGGTAATACAATTACTTCTAATTACGTTAATCCTAAAAATAATATTCTTTATAACGCAACAAATGTATCTTGCCATCATAAAACATAATTTTATATCATGAATCAAACTTTGCATAAAAAAAATTACCAGAAACCTATTAAATTCTGCTACTGATGTGGAGAATTTTTCCCATAAAGACTGTAGGCCAGAATTTCTTAAAATCGCCTACAGATTGCAGTGGTAGACGACCAAATGTCATCTGTATGGTAGCAGAGAGCTAATATTTTTTTTACATGGAGAAGAGATAAGTCGCTCTTCTTAGCGAAGTGCTACAAACACTAGCTTGACTAAAATCTTCCATCGAGGTGAAAGGGTAATAGTTTTAGTTGAAATTTGTGATATGATTGTTAGCCTTGAGGAAAAAGAGGTCACAGTATGCAGATGATGCAACTCTTGTTATAATTATTTGTTCCGCTAGATACAAAGTAAAGTTGTTGCTATCTTTGATAGAGATTTAAGAACATATCAGTACTCTGCAGTCAGTGGAGTATACGATGGAACACCATAAATCAAGTCTATTGATTAGCATATTTCATAACATTTCCTACTCCATGATTTGCTGAGCATAGGACGCTGTAACTTTGTTGAATTTGAATTTTTGAGGACTTGATGAATTACTTTTGACTAAAACCTCTTTTTAACAGCGCGTAAAGAGTGTTTATGCACTTCATTGAAGTGCATAAACACTCTTTAATTAGACTCCTTTTTTTGTTTGCGTTTTGAACAGTATTTTGGGTCTAACTGTGGGTGCAAGGCATGGGGATGTGGATGTAAGATGACTCTCACACTTTGAGGCAAGTCTTGAATACCATCGTTGTTTGGGTAGGAATCCTATGATCCCCTGGGTTAATGGTCACCATTATTTGTATGCAGCAGAAGTGGAATTCCCTATGGATTATTACTTTGCCCTCAGTTGGTATCTAGAGGGAAGGTGTACAGTCTTGGGAATCTACAGAAGTTTAAATAGTTCCATGGTTGTGGTGAGCATGTCAATGTTCTTAGAGTCATGGTAGCATGTTCAATGTGCCAATTACTGAGAGATTGAAATATCCCTATGGTACATTTGAATTATTATTTTACATTAGTCAATTCTCCAGCATGTCTGTAAGGACCAATGCTGTTCCTCAAATCACGAGGGCATTGATCAGGTTCTGGCAACAGTACTCATCTGTCTCAGGCAATGGGCATGACTCTAAGCAATTATTCCTTTCATAACCACCCCTTGTCTCGTCGTACAGTGTTACATTTAGTTCAAGCAGTAGAGGGCGATGTTACATCCTTTATCTTCAGACAACATAACTAGAGTTCTTGCATATTCATCATGCTGTTTATAGATATTTCTGAGAGCTGTCTGACACACATTATTTCTGTGTGTTAGCCCTTCCACACACATCGCAGTGTTTACAATCATTTTACAGAGGCAGTGACAACGGAACACCTGTTCGGGCTCAGTGCATTCTCAACTGGCATTCAGGTATCAATTCATGTTACAGGCTTCGTGTATACTATGATGTTGTATTGAGTTCCGTTCTTTTCTAAATTAAAATCGGAGAATGAAGAGCAACACTGTAGACAATGCTGAATAGAAATATCACAATAAAGTTTCTATTAACAGCATCCTGCAGAAGGGTAGCATTATCATTCGAGTTGATCACAATGAAGGTCCCATCAATATATCTGGCAAATAGCCTAAGTTTTAGGATGAGCATTGAAGGACCTCATCTCAACGTAAGCCATTTACATATTGGTGCAACAGAAGTCCAGATGGATCTCCATTGCAACCCCATCTACCTGCCAAAAGAGTTTCCCTAATACTACATGATGGGAGCTCCTGTCGTGTCCATCTGTAGAATGCACCAAATAGTGTCCTCTGGGATGTCCATTGGAGTGGCATCTGAATGGTAAATCATCTTAAGGAGTATCTCAGTAGCCTCATCAATCAGTACTATATACCCAAACTCTCAACATCTAATGATTCAATGGTAGAACTGGAGAGTGTAATCCTTAGTAGATCTATCAATTCCACAGCTATACCACCATATATAGTCTTTGTAATGCCATAGGTCAGTGAAGTTACGTGTCATTTAATGGGACACAGGGGATTACTGAGCAACTTAGCAGTACAATAGCAATAACCTGAGTTGTGGTCACTGATAATGCTGCTTGACAATGAGGCTATCACAGTTGATTTTCTTAATTAAGGTATTTAGGTTTTTCTTTCCTTTGGTTTTTATAACTAAGCCTTTAACTTCAAAGTGTCATTTAGGATGTCATCCATTTCCACATCATATTCGTCTTTGTTCATTGTCACACTAACAATCTCTTCATTCCCCATTCTTATGATGAAGTTTGGACATTCAAATAGTTGAAGAGACGCTTCTTTTATGTTGAGAGTGACGATCCTACTTTTTTTATTCCCCAAGTTTTCAAGTTTAACCAATGAGTTCCTTTTGGATGGTACCAAGTTGATCTTCCCCTAGATCTGAAAAGAAAGCAAATTTATTGATGAAGGTCTTTATTTCTATTTAATCTAATCCTCATGTGACTTCTTATTGTAGTGGTGTTGAAGACCAAGTTTGAAGAGTTCCCTTTGCTCGCAGTTAGGTCTTTACTTATCAGGCTACTGAGCTTATCAGAGTCTGTCATCCTAACAACGTGTTTATTTAACCATGTGAACCTCCTCTGTAGAAAAAAGTAAGTTATCCATGTTTGTCATCAGTCAGCATCTTGTAGAAAGTGATGTGCCTACTGAATTCTCAAACCTGAGTTTGTAGATACTTCTTTTTCTGTAAGATGAGTTTTCTCTACCCATATCTAGAGTAATTAGCTTCTATTTGCTCATTGTGTATTGCAAGTTAGTGTGTTGTCTTGGGAATGCCATCCCTGTGTGAAGGTGATGGAATCTCAAAAGGGAAGCAGTCCTTCGACTTATGCTTTCCCCAAAAGTACAATCTCCGGTGGTGCTTTGCAAACAATGAAAGACTGGGTAGGAAAATCTGGTTATCATTGCCAATTCCTTGGCCCAGTCCCCTTAATGTCTCCAAGCTTAAAATGCCATCTATGGCTCGCTCTGAGATACTGCCTCTAAAGGTCTCATCCCTAATTATATAAATCAATAGTGAGCTGCAGCAGAATTACCTTGAATAAGAATATTATTGAAATCTCTATCAGCTGCTACACTTTCTTCCAGTGACGGTTAACCTACTGATAAGCTTTTGGGTTGCATTTGAAAGGGTTTCACTTTGGATATTGAAAATAAAGTAATCAGAATGCCCCAAATCCTGTGCCTTAAATGCAGATGTCAACGGCAGAAGGGCGTTAACACTCAATCCATCTTTTTTCTGTCTATATTTATGGAGGTTCGTATAAAAGAAAGTGTTTTTCTTTCCCTATTTATAACTACATTTCTTGCTGTCTTATCATAAAAGCATGTCAGATTTAGCCATAAATATAAGAAAGCAGATTCTGATATAATTCAAAACTGAATTTTTAGGAGGTTACATGCAAGATCAGATGGAGCAAATGCCTGCGTTTGTTCACAGTAATTGGTTATTCTTTTCATGCTGGGAATACCCCCCCCATCCTGTTGAAAAATATACTTTTTTTTTTTTTTTTTTTTGAGGGAGTAGGGGTCAGTGAATTAAGCAGAGTCGAATCCCTGTATCGTTTACTGAATCGATATTTCTGGACTTATCTGATCTGACGGTGGTGGTAATTTTGCCACAGTGGAGAATGCTATGCCAACTTGACACTGAAATTTTCCAAGCCGTCAGTGGATAATGGAATAAGATGTATGGTGCGTTTATTCCCTTACCCGTGGGACAAATTAGCCGTAGTTTGTACTATCCCCCAATCGCTGGGGAATAATGCTGACAGTGTATAATACTCCTCAAAATTTTGAGTCGGTTGAAATCAAGAAACAAGATTCCATGAAAGGTCAAAGCCGCTCATTGTCGTTTTTCAATTTGAGCATATAAAGTATACTTATACGCTTTATGTTTCAAACATTTTCACTTTACAAAGAGTACTGTTCTCTCGCATGTAGTGTTTCTCTAATTATCTACACTAAAAATATCATGCATCATGTTTTCTCCACTTGAGGTACAAAATGATGAGTTATTATTATTATTATTATTATTATTATTATTATTATTATTATTATTATTATTATTATTAAAAAGGATGGCTGTATTATGCGAATTTATCTTATATAGTGTCTTTTCTATCTTCCTTATGATTCGCTTTTCAGGCTCAGCGATGTTAGTCAGCAACTGGCCGATATTCATGTTGGAAGAGGATAGTGTGCGGAATATGGGAAGTCTTTTATTAAAATATCCAATCAGAAATCGTTCGCCTGGATTCAGGTTCTATTTTAGGTACCGTCGACATGTTTCGACCAGCTCGTTGGTCATCCTCTGGACGTAGTTGCAGAAGGTCTGAAGAAACGAGGTGCTCAGGTTGGTATTTATAGGGGGTCAACTTGATCAGTGCTGAATTATGATTGGCTGCCCGGGGCATGTACCCTCGGGGAGTTTGAGCCTTTTTCCCAGGACGATGTGCGAGCGGCGTTGTCGTGCTGGGGATGAATGGAAGAATTTCGATCCTCCGATGCCGAATTTTGATTCGCACGTTAGCTCGCTACGGGGATCGCCGGTGCATGTCTCCTGGCTGCCGTGGGGAGGAGAAATATTTCTGCGTGATGTTGAGGGTTGGTTTCTCCTTCCCAATGTGCAATGCTTCCAAGAGGCGTATTCGGTGGTCAGTAGTTTGGTCAATTATTTCGATGTTCGTGATTATGTTTTTTCTCTCTATTCTCTGGTTATGGACGGTCCTGGCATGATTAAAGATAGCCCCTCTTTGGCGTGGCAGGAAATCCTCTTGGAGAAACGCATGGTGGTCATACCGATGTAAGAACCGAGGCATCCTCGGACGGGCATGAGTACCGTATACCACGTTGGTTTTCTTCATGCCAGGACCGTCCATAACCAGAGAATAGAGAGAAAAAACATAATCACGAACATCGAAATAATTGACCAAACTACTGACCACCGCTGCCTACGCCTCTTGGAAGCATTGCACACTGGGAAGGAGAAACCAACCCTCAACATCACGCAGGAAATATTTCTCCCCCCCACGGCAGCCAGGAGACATGCACCAAGCGATCCCCGTAGCGAACGTGCGAATCAAAATTCGGCAGCGGAGGATCGAAATTCTTCCATTCATCCCCAGCACAACAACGCCGCTCGCACATCGTCCTGGGAAAATAGGCTCCGCCCGAGGGTACATGTCCCAGGCAGCCAATCATAATTCAGCACCAGTCAAGACCCCCCCTATAAATACCAACCTGAGCACCTCGTTTCTTCAGCACATTCGCATCAGCATTGGTGGAGAGCAGACGTTCCCAAGATCCTCCCAGACAGCTTGAAGAACTCACTTGCTTCCCATTAGCCTGAGGCAGTGTGAGCAGCACAGTCATTGGCTGACTCGCCTGAATCACAAACTGCGCCCTGATTGGCCGACGCTCAGCTCCCAGAAACCGCTTCCTGATTGGCCGACGCTCAGCTCCCAGAAACCGCTTCCTGATTGGCTTGAGCTTCATCGGAGACTCTAGCATCTGTGGAGGGGTGCTTGTGTGAGCCAGCCAGAGTTGGCTGACCAAGGACAGGGTCCCCCATCCTCATCCTTGCCCCCCTACCTCCACCCCTAACCCCCTCACACTTCTTCCCCCTTACTCTACCAAACCTCAAGCTCTCAAATTCTACTTACTAACATCATCAGTAGCCCTTTGCCCTTGGAGTAGCCGTTGTGGTCTTAAAACTCTCTAGGGGCACTGGGAATGCTGCACCGTCCAGGCTCATACTCCTACAGTAGTGCCTGCATAGAGTATTAGGAATAAGTCACTGTCTCCTATAAAGTGGCCACTAACATCTGTTTTTTCCAACTTATTACAAAACAGTTTTTTCATCCCCTGTTGCCGCATCTCATTTCTCTAAAAATTCTCAAAAAGGTTGTGCAATCCCTTAGACTACATTTCCATGCCTAATACTGAGGAGTGAAATAGATTGTAAAGTGGGTAATGTTAATTGACTTTACCATGACATAATGGGCAAAGTTAAAATCAAGGACACTAGCCAGGGACTTGATGAAGAATCCCGTCGCCTGGCTATCTGGAATGTTCTTCAGAACAGGTCATGCTTCATTCACAAACTCATTAAAGCCAATAATGCCTTCTTAGCTATCGCTGATGATTCTACCATCGAAAAGATCATTCATCCAGACACCAAACAGGCTCTCCATGCCAAGAGCTTTGAAGTCATTGACCCCCCTCATTTGAATGCCTCACGAGCTCTGGTTGTACACCAGGCTGACAGTCTGATATACAATCTATCGGAAGTTGACCTGAAGAATGAAATAGAATCACGGAAAAATGTCAAGGTTTCTGCTATTATCAAACTCCCCACCACCAAAACTACATTCAAAGTGAGATTAGAATCCTCCCAAATGGTAAGAGACTGTCTCACCAAAGGACTTCTCATTTCTGGACAATCATTTCCGCCTTCGTTCCTTAGCCAGGCGACCTATGTTAACCCCCCACAGTGCATGAGATGTTACAACTATGACCATATAAAAAAGAACTGTCCCAAACCTTCCACCTACAAAATCTGTTCAATCTGCGCATCGGAGGACCACTACTGGACTAACTGCTCCAACCAGGACAACCATAAGTGTATCACCTGCAATGGGGATCACCCAACCATGGCAGCAAGGTGTTCAACAAGGAAAACCATGATTAAGGATCAGGCCAAATTGATCAGATCCCAACAATCTCAAACCACTCCCAATAAATCCTTTGCCCAAGCCACAGCCACATCCGCACAAAGTAGCAATCCCATTACCAATAACATCTCACTCCAACAAATCACGGCTATGAACACTGCAATCATAATGACAAACCTGAGCGAAGCGGTTGAACCTGGTACCTTCCAAGCAATGATTGATTCCTTTTACAAAGCCAATGGCCTTCCTTTGATCAAGATCCCTACTGAGGCTATCAAGTTAGCCAAGAAGGTATCTACATTGTTCAAAACAAACAATGGAAATAACACCAGCCCTGATCAGACTCTCACAATCAATGACATGGAAACGGATGAAGCCAACAGGAAACGAGTCCTTAGCGACTCTGACTCCGAAACTGATTTGCCATCAAACCCAGCAAAAAAGCAGCCACTGCAACAACCACAGCCATCAACCTCAACCTCCAATCCTGTAGACCCTGAAGTACAAGGAGCTATGGCTCTCCCTATCCTCCCTTCCATCTGCCAAACTAAGAACCCCAAAGTTGATCTAAAGTTGTATACTTCCATTAACACGGCTCCCCCAAAACACCCAACCCACAAGGCCCTTAAGAAGATGATCTTCGAAAGCAAAACCATGAAGTACGTCTTCACTGAGGTAATGGATAATAACAAGGTAATAGAACTCATCCAGGATGGGACAATAGAACTCAGTAAATACAGGATTGCGAGGATCCACGAGGGTAAATTTCAAAAACTAAACACAGGTTACTTTGACCTAACTAAAGGTAAATTACCATAATGGACACTCTGACAGTTATACAACATAACGTCTTAAAGTGGACATTCCTTCATAGCAAGGAACTCTGCAACATCTATTCCTCTTTCTCCCCTCATCTTATACTTCTTAACTCAACAGGGATACCTAACTCCACTCGTATCAAGATCTGGAACTACAACGTGTTTCAGTGCAAGAACTCAAACGAACAAAATGCCGGGACAGCAATAGCAGTTAGACGGGATATTACTGTCAAATTAATTGACAGGTTTAATCATGACCTAATTGCAGTCGAACTGCAAACTGTAAGGGGACCAGTAATAGTAGCAACTACTTATTTGCCCCCCAGGAACCCAGTTTTTCCTCAGGAAAATATCTTATCATTAATGAGGCGTAATATACCGGTCTATCTTTTAGGTGACCTAAATGCTAACCACCCGGCCTTGGGCCATAATAGCACTAACCCAAGAGGCATCTTAATACAACAGCTTATGAATAGAAACTTGGTTAACTTTCTAGGTCCAGATTTTGATACATACTTAAACAGGAGAACAACGGGTAAACCAGACATTCTTCTGTCCAACAGATTTCATATTTTTAACTACTCAATTGCACAGGGTCCTTTAACCACTTCTGATCACCTACCCTTACTATTAAAACTCTCTGTGAGACCCATTATGGTAGCTAGCAACCCAACTCTAGATTTGAACAATGCCGACTGGGAACGTTTTAAGGATATTCTCGATGACTTTCTCTCTAATTATGACGCACCTGATAACATCAGAAAAGACAAAGCATACATTGACGAGAAAATAACTTTTTGGTATAGGATGATTAAAGAAGCCTCAGAAATTTGTATCCCCCTCAAAACTTTCAGGATCTTACCATATACCAAAGGAACAGATAATCTTAAACAGTTGCAAAATTATTACAAACATGCTCTTGCCCTACTAAATAGAGAAGGTCCATCACATCACCTTTTAGTATTCATTCACAATGTCCAAGAACTCATCAAAATTGAAGCACAAGAACTCATAAACTCCACCTGGGAGACATTATTAAATAAAGTTGAAGGCATCTATCGAGACCCAGGAAAGTTCTGGGGAATGATCAGAAGACTTCTGGGATCAGATTCTCAACCTGTAGCCTACATCCTGCACAACAACTTAAAAAAATTTATTCACCACAGGAACATGAACTAATTTTCAGAGAATTCTGGTCTAACATTTTCAAAATTAATCCATGGGAAAATCTAAGGTTTAACTTGCAACATGAACAACTAGTTCTTGAAACTCTTCATGAACATGATGGGCAGATTATACCTTACGACACAGTCGATCTCAACAGGCTAGACGCTGAAGACCAATTCCTAAAACCAATTCAGTTGCAAGATATCATCAACATAATTAATAATTTCAAAAACAAAGCACCTGTCCACTCTAAAGTCAACAAAATTATTCTCAAGCACCTGCCCAACTCCATGCTGGCCTTTTTAAAAGATATTTTCAATGAAACCATCAGTATGGGATACTGGCCTGACCTTTTTAAGAAAACACTTCTCCCTTTGTGGGGAAAAAGGGCAGAGATCTCACTTCAGTGTCTAACTACAGACCAATATCTCTACTAGAGACACCTGGTAAGATCCTCGAAAAAATAATCCAATTAAGATTCAATGAGTTTCTTGAAGAGAACTGGCTGACCAATAGTAACCAATATGGGTTTACCCAGGGCAAAGGAACTCAGCTTGCATTGACCAGGCTCTATGAGTTCATAGCAGTCAAGAAGAGTCTTGGGTACAGCTGCAACCTTATCTCTAGGGATGTCAGTCGGGCCTTCGACAAAGTCTGGCATGAAGGTCTAAAGTTCAAAATACTGGAGGCTCATTTGCCAGATTTAGCAACTCGACTGCTATGTAACTTCTTAGACAACCGTACTGCAATGATCAAAATCAAAGATTTCATCGGACCAGAGTTCCAACTGCAGTCAGGTGTTCCTCAAGGTAGCATTCTCTCCCCATCTCTCTACAACTTCTACGTTAAGGATACCCTCCTCCAACGCAAGGTTGCCTTCAAATCATGTTTGCTGACGACCACACCCAAGTCATTACATACCCCACTAAATCCAAGCATATGTTGCAAAGGAAGACTGTCAGAGAAATTCAAAAAATTAATGACTATGAAAAGAAATGGAAAATAACAACAAATATGAATAAATTTCAGCTCCTTTCAATATCTGCCCGAAATCCCTTGGATATAGCAATTAATAACAGAAGAATTCCATTCAAACAGCATGCAACCATCCTTGGGTGTAAATTTCAAAAATCAGGCATCCTTCCCCATGTCCAGGCAAGAATAGCTACCACGAGGAAAACTATCAGTAGGCTGAAAAGGTTCCGAGGGCTCTCAACAAAAACTCAATTAAAATTATATAAATCACTAGCCAGACCGCAGTTAGAGTACCCAGCCATCATATTCGGTGCACTCAGCAAAACATCCGTCAATAGAATGCAAGCAATTCAAAACAAATTTCTGAGACAAGCCTATAGGGAAAGTCCCCCCTACTTCAACACAATAAGGGATTTGCACATCCGCTCCAAATTGGAGCCTCTCAACACAAGGTTCCATAGGCTAGGTCAAAAGACCTGGGACAAACTCAGTACTGAAGATGAAGAACTATATACCACAACTAGGGAACTCACAACCAACCGCATCCGTTCTCACCACTGGTGGAATAGGCTTGAGCCCAAGGTCAATTGTGACCCTCCAAGACCTAGATTTATATGTACTGATTAAATATATATATATATATATATATATATATATATATATATATATATATATATATATATATATATATATATATATATAATAATAAATAAATAAAAGTATGTATGTATATACATATGTAAAAAAAAAAATCAATAACAAATAACAAAACTCATAGTCTCTTGTGGTGCTACAACCTCCCAGTCCATCATTCATCCCAAAATCTTATTCTTTACGGGTGTTGAGCCAAAAAAAACCGACTCCTTCGAGCCTCTCCTCTCTTCCTAGCCATTGCTTGGTGGCTACATCAAAAACAAACTTCGCAAGGGGGTCTGCCCCCCTCTTTATTTCTCTTCAACTTTACTTCACTTTCACCCCTTTAGTCCTATGCCTTTCCCGTCCCGAGTGCCTGCCGTTAGGCTTCATCTGGATTGTATCCAGGGCCACTCTTCCTTTCCCCCTATTCCCCACTTACCTGTCCTTATCCTAGTCCTAGTCCTAGTCCGTTTCTTCAGACCTTCTGCAACTACGTCCAGAGGATGACCAACGAGCTGGTCGAAACATGTCGACGGTACCTAAAATAGAACCTGAATCCAGACGAACGATTTCTGATTGGATATTTTAATAAAAGACTTCCCATATTCCGCACACTATCCTTTTCCAACATGAATATCGGCCAGTTGCTGACTAACATCGCTGAGCCTGAAAAGCGAATCATAAGGAAGATAGAAAAGACACTATATAAGATAAATTCGCATAATACAGCCATCCTTTTTAATAAGACCTGTTTAAAAGAGGGTCTACTCCCTTCATATATTATTATTATTATTATTATTATTATTATTATTATTATTATTATTATTATTATTATTAATATCATAGCTACTGAGCACAAGTTATATCGAAATACATATTGAATAAAAGCTTCTAAATAATTCCAAGGGAATGTATAAAAACGCTGACATCAGGGTACTTATCATTATTAAGAAAAATGGCTTATATTTGGATGGGGATAGTGATCGGATAAGATTTATTCATTGCGAATTTCAGTATATTAAAGTACTTTAGTCGGTAAACAATAGAGGAATCGACGTAACAGATCTCAATTAGAAGTTTGCTGAATCATTTACATTGAATATATAAGAGACAGCTTTGCATTGGAGCACCATCAGTCCTTGATTTTAAAGGCTCGGCGATTGTAAAGTAAATAAATAGCGTGCTTAGGACAGGAGAGCCATAAATAAAAAGCTCTTGCTCAAGAAAGTATATGAAGAGCGTCCGGTGTCGCATACTGTCAGTACGATTTTGCTCTCGGTTGATGCTCTTGAGCAGAGCAATTTAATAGGTTGGAACTCATTCAGCAGCTGGGAGTATGTATATATTATTTTACTTTATTTCGGAGTAAAATTCTACTAATAAGCTTCTCATAAACGACTGACATTTCAGGTTAATATTCATTTTAATAGTAAGATACAAAGGCCCTTACCTTTATTAAATAACACAGTGATTCATGACTAAATACTAGCAATACTTGGCGATATTTGGATTACGGTCTTTCCTTTTTGCGATCTATCACAAACATATCATCTAATACTGCATGAATATCAGACACTATTTGCAAGGCTTCGTGTACCTTCAAAGACTAGATGGACAGAAAATGCTGCATAATTCCGATATTTTATACAGCTATGGTTGGAAAAGTGTCCTGTCAGGAGATCAGCCGTCTCCTGAATCTTCATTTTTTATTCAGTATTGCTCTGGGTAGTGGTTTCCTTTTTCTCAAACAACGGTAATTGTCATTTAATCCTTCATCAAATATGTGTAGTTTGATCATCTTCCAGGATTTTTCTTTTTTTTTTTCTTTTAAGGACTTTCCACTATTACCTTTGACACCTGAGCTTTTGACATTAGTGCTTACTACTCACTTTTGTACATGTTCTGTTGATGTGCCGACGTCCTATTGCTCAGAGTGAGAAGTCTTCATTTTCTTTCTGTAGAACCGCGCGACAGTTTACCAGTCAGTGTCACTGATACAGATCCTCGTGAAGTCAAATGAAACTGTGATGCTCCTTTAAAGAACTATGTGCTTGTCTCCTAGTTTTTCTGACTTATATCACAGTTTAGCCATCACCACATTTATCCTTTAAATCATTAAATTATTTTTTATTGGTTTTTCTACAGGTACATTTTTAGAATTTGTTATATACATCCATAGAGTCCCTTGATATATGAAAATGTTTCTGTATTTTGAATAATGGCAATATCCTTAATGATAATTATTACAGTAAGCTAACATTTTAAATACATTTCTACAGTACAGATTCAATTAAGTTTTTAGCAAAAATTATTAAATATAAAGACAGCTCTGAGTAATGCAGAAAGTGAATGTGATTTTGCAAGCTTTAGAAAGCCTAGAGGTAGTGATTTGTTAATGTAAACAGTGCAATTAAAATTAATTTTTAAAAACGGACATTTACCTGTAGCTAATAAAATTGTAAGAAAAATACTGCTATATGTTAATGTTTCTCTAACTGAGTAGGTGACTAGGGAGAGTTAGGTATACTTCAAAGAGGAAAAGTTTCCAAATAGATTGACCAAATGGAATAACTGTTCAGTCCCAGTTGGGAAAGAGTGTCGCATTATTTTCTCTGATAAAATAAAGCAAACCACAGAAAGACTGACTGGGAAAGAGTAAGGTTGGCTTAGACAGGAAAGTAGGTATATGGATCACATGTTTATCCATGGTCCTAGAGAATAATAAAGATAGAAGCAATGAAGAGATGGATATTTAATGCAAAATGTGCTAGGGATTCATGTTACAGAGGGTAATTTGCTGCATGAATCTGAATTTTTTATGACTGAAGCAAAGTCCCATTATAATTTCTTAGTGGGATGTTCAGTTATTTAAAGCAAAAGGAGAATTCAGACAATGTTTTATTGTTTTCAAAGTTATTCAGATTTCCTTTGCAGTTATTGGTGCATGAGGTTATGGAAGGAAAAGAAAATGCAGGCTTGCGAAAAGTTTCAAAGTATTTGGAAGCAGAGTAAGCTCAAAATGAGTAACCATAGGTTTATTATGAATACAAATGGCGGCTTGGTAGAACGAGAATAACTGATAGGATGAGGGGAAGGGTAAATTACAGAATAGTTGTGGCAAGGAAGTTAGTAAGGGCTTTGTGTGAATACACAATTTTAGGATTTGTGTCGAAGTCCTGGACTTTTCAACAACTCTGTTTGCAAATGGAATGTCTATTGATTTATGAAGTGATAGCGGAAATGTTCTCATCTACTGAAAAGAAAGGACAACGTTTAAATTAATGTGAATTAAATGAAAAAGTGGAAGCTTTTGGGATAAAATGGCTGCACAGTGCGGTCTGTCAAGTAAGAATGGTGAATAAGGTGAGAAATGTAGAGATACAACACATATGAAAAGTTAGCTCTGATGAAAAGGATTAGGGTATTTTCAGTTGCCTAGCCGGAAGGAGAGAAGGTGAAAGATGGGTTACGGGCAAAAAAGAAATTTGATTCACTGGTTTTGAAATGAAGGACAAGAGGGGGATAAAGTGCCTCCCGGTGTTGTTGTAACTGAAAGTCTTAATATTTTGGAAATGTGTCTGAGCGGTGTAGTGTGTGTGTGTGAGGGGTAGTTGGGTCGACACTATAATAAGGTAGGTTTCAAACTCGTACCCCCTTCCCCCGCCCCCCTTTCCCAATCTTCCTTCCCCTTCCCTTCGTAACTTGTGTGGTAACAGCTTTTCCGATCTAGACAGTAGTTGCCATTTCTTAATTTAATCCCTATTTACAGCTAATACATTTACCCTCCAAGTGCCTTTCGGAAAAGATTTCCAAATGTAATGATCTACATTCCTGTAAAGTTTCAATTTAGAATTTTCAGTCACTATCCTCCAGGTAATCAGTACCAAGCAACGTGAAAAGAAACTTACTTCATATGCAGTGAAGTTTTTTGCCAAGTCACACAATAATTAATTCCAACTGTTGGAGTGTCCAAGGTGATATTTCGATTATTCCAGCACAGCCAATAACATGTTGTTCTTCCTATACAAGATGTTGGTGATCATGTAATAAATGACGTAGGATCGTGTGTAGGACCATTTTAACATCGTACTCGAAAAGGAAATGTGCTTATTTACTTATTATATCATATAACGTCTTCAACCATATGTATGAAAGGGTGGGGCAAATGACTTGTGATTATTGCTTTTTGCATGATGAAGCGGTTGCCAGATGTCACGTATGCAAGATTAACAGCTATTTTTCAATATATATTCCTTTTATGGTTGCTTGCTCTTGCAAAGAAGTAGGTATTAGAGTTATGGAATCATTTGAGGTATAATGATACATCACCTCTACTTCTATACTAAATGTACCAGAAGTTGCCGACTAATGTTTTTTTCGTTCCTTATGCAGACACTGCCCTCCACTTTCTTGAATTGTAAATTGTTGCTGTTCTCTCTATCTAATAATTTAGTAATAAACCTCGTAGATAGAGATAGGTTTCACTCCAAAGTGTTTGAGAGAGAGAGAGAGAGAGAGAGTGAGTTTGGTGGTGGTTTCTGCAGGTTGAAATTGTTGCATTAAGCCACTACTACACATGCATGGACTTGGCTTCACTTACTATGGAAAGAAATTATTGATTTAGGTTTTCAATGTAGATTTTTTCGAGGTAATAAACAATTATATTAATTATTATCATAAATTATGACCAAAATTCACATAAATCCTGATCAAAAATGGATGTTATAGGGGATTTATTGTTGTAGGTTAATCATACTTCTGGCAGCACCAGAAAAATAGATGACGCATCAGGTGAAAAATTAGAATAAACCCAGAAAACTGGAGGAAAAAATGACGTAAAAACGAAAATTTCATGTTTTGTCTGTTTGTATGTCTGTTACGGCATAGGGGTTTGACTTCGAGTTAAAAACTTTTCTGGGGTGACATAGAGGCAGTGTGCAAAATTTTGCCTGGGTCTGTCAAGCAGTTTGGATTTTTATAGTATATATATATATATATATATATATATATATATATATATATATATATATATATATATATATATATATATACATATATATATATATATATATATATATATAGTATATATATATATATATATATATATATATATATATATATATATATATATATGAATATAGGTATGTCCTATTTCTAGAATACGTCACTTCCACTTAGCCAATCAGGCCTCTGCTATTAAATGTTTCTTCCATGCATTTTATATGCAGCTTGTTTAATGGTAAATCATATAACTAAATAACTTTTTATTTATTGACATCAATCAGATTACTGTAGTATAGTATGATCTTCGAAAATGATACTATTTTCTTTAATTTGTCCTAATAAACGAACCAGAATAAAAATTTACTACACTTGTCTAAAATCACATTTAATTTTCTTTTTTGTTTTTTACTGAATGCCATCAATTAATTTCTTTTGTACAGGATGTTTATGATGCTATGGAAAACAGCCTTTACAATGCTAGTGATACTGATATTGAATTTCGAGAAGGTTTTTGCCTTCTCAAAGTCTCAGATTCTCTGGTTTGATGTCGGACCGCAAATTCTGTGGTTTGATGTTGAACCACGCAACTGTCGAGATGTGCAAAGACAAGGCAACGCCACTTTAAGTGGAATCTACTTGATTTTCCCCTACAAATGTTGTCCTGATGTCCCTCTTCAGGTAAGACAATTTTACCAGTTATCAACATAAATGCGGTATGACAAGGTGTTTCATCAGACTGCGTATGTTGTTACTATCAACGAGAGTATTTATGATTATATTTGAATCAGGTCTTCTGTGACATGGAGACAGATGGTGGTGGATGGACTGTCATTCAACGTCGGGCTGACATTGAACCAAGAGAGGACTTCTATCGTACTTGGATGGAATATGCCCTTGGCTTTGGTAACCTGAAAGGAGAATTCTGGTTAGGAAATGACAACATCCATGCCTTAACGGATCAGACACTTAATGAAATAAGATTCGATCTAGCTGACTTTAATGACAATACACGATGGGCCCAGTACAAGTTCTTCTATGTCCACGACCGAAGTTCCTCATACAAAATGGAGGTTGTAGGATATAGTGGAGATGCTGGTGATTCCTTTACAAGCCACAGTGGAGCGAAGTTCTCGACCAAAGACATCGATAACGATATACATCATAGTGAAAATTGTGCGGTTAGGTAAGATTATTGCCGTAATGCACATTATTTGTTTTCAAGTGAGATAGGCACAAAAACCTTTAATGATTCTTGTAATAATGGTGTTAAAACCTATTCTATACACTAGTACTCCATATGTGTGTAGTGTTCGAGACGGTTCGTCAAATTTCAGTTACTTGTCTTCAAGTTACGTTACTTTGAGATTAAGTTGAAAAGAAAAAAAAAACAATTTTTTTGCTGATTTTCATCTGTCCTTTCTATGCATAGCTTTCTGGCCGATTGAGATGTTCTTTATATTTTCAGTTACAAAGGAGGCTGGTGGTACAAGAAGTGCCATGAATCAAACCTCAATGGGCTGTATCTGCCAGGAGACTATAGATCTTACGCCACTGGTGTCAACTGGTACTCATGGCGTGGTCATCGATACTCGCTCAAGAACACGGAAATGAAGATCAGACCTGCTTATTAACTCTTGGATTTTCTCTTGTACTTTGTTATATTTAACATACAGAAACATGGCAGAGACAGTTACCTATGGTATTCATCTCATTTGCCTTTTCCGGCAGATGAGCGTGAAAATGAAACCGATAAGGTGTTTGAAGGCATAGTCAGTTATTAAGTTACAAGGCGGACTCCTGGCCTAAGCCTTGCTTCAATAAAATCAGTGAGTGGGAAGTTTCTGTGAAGAAGAGAGCTACACTTGCATGTAGCCGGCACTTCGTCTGCTAGTATACCCGCAAAATTTTGTGATCATACTGAAGAGAGACAAGGCCATCGATACTTTAAATGTGGTGCATCACTATATTGTGATGGAAAACAATGAGTAAAAAAGCCACAATAATGTAATTGATAAACTGTTTTTTTTCAAGATACAAAAAAATTATACAAAAAAGGATAAAAAAAAAAAACCAAGGGCGCTTTCGACCGTTTGCGCAACGGTCTTCTTCAGTCGACTTGGCTGAAGAGGACCGTTGTGCAAACGGTCGAAAGCTCTCTTGTTTTTTATCCTTTTTTGTATTTTTTTTTGTATCTTGAAAAATACAATTTATCAATTACATTATTGTGGCTTTTTTACTCAATACTTTAAATACTAATACATACACGTCTTACGCACACAAATATGTATATATATATATATATATATATATATATATATATATATATATATATATATATATATATATATATATATATATATATATATATATATATATATATATATATATATATATATATATATATATATATATATATATATATATATATATATATATATATATATATATATTATATATAGATAGATAGTTATATATAGATGATAGATGGAGTCAAGTGTATGAGTAATATGATAGCTTATATGATCATCAACATTTTTTTACAAGGATATGATACCAGCTGCATTATCATTATTATTATTATTATTATTATTATTATTATTATTATTATTATTATTATTATTATTAAGCAGAAGATGAAAGCCCACATGGCCCACTGACTTGAAATTCAAGCTTCCCAAGAATATGATGTTCATAAGGAAGAAGTAAGAGGAGGTAAGGGGAATAAGGGGAAATACAAAAAGAAGAGAGCCCACTTATTAAAAAAAAATAAATCAAATAATGAATTAACAAATAGAAAAAATGTATTAAAATGCAAGGAGAATAGTATTAGGGTAGTAATGCATTGCACCTTCGCTTAACTTCTGAAGTTCCAATTACAAGACACCCTCTGGGAGGCCGTTCCAAAGTCCAACGGTGTGCGGAATAAAGGTTCTCTGGAACTGAGAAGTTTGACAGCGAGGCACATTTACTGCACAATGGTGCTGCTGCTCAGCGAATCTGGTTGCTCTCGGCAGATGAAAGGAATCGGGGATCAATTGTGAATGTGAAAGATCTCTGTTGAAATACAACTATGAAAAAGTGACAAACAAGAGACCACTCATCGATGGTCCAAGGCATAACTACTACTATTAGGACACAAACCCACCACCACGAACCACTCTATCTAGAAGAGATAAATCTCTGGCAGAAGCAGACATCCACACGGGAGAACAGTATTCTAATAAAGCGAGTACAAGTGACCTAAAACAGGTTTCATTGACTTTATCACTGTTATAAATATATGAGGTATTACGAACAATACTTAACTTTCGTGCGGCATTTGCTGAAACTTTCATTTGATGTTTCTCAAAAGTTAGATATGAGTCAAAGGTTACACGGAGAAGTTATATATAGCTTCAGACTCTTTCAGCAAAGTTCCATCCACCTAAAGGGGAGGATGGCGCGGGAAATCTGTACGAGATCTGCTGATCAATCGTGTTTTTGTTTTACTGGAGTTCAGCCTTATACCCCAACGATTACACCACTACCCTGTGGAACTCCAGACACAATAGGTCTTGGCTCACTAAAGATCCCGTCCACAGCAACTCGCTGCTGCCTACCTGTAAGGAAATCTTGAAGTAATCTCAAAGCATATCCACCCACTCCAAGATTCTGAATTTAAAAAAAAAAAAAAAAAAAGGAGCTTTGTGATTTACTAAATCGACAGCAGCACTAAAATCTATCCGAATTACTCAGCACTCAAAACCCTTATCAAGGTTCCCTTGCAAATGGCATATCAAATCTAAAAGAACATCGCAGGTACTTAGCTGCTTCCTATATGCATATTGACTATCAGCTAACAATCCTTTAAATTCAACATACTTATATAGTAGCTTAAAAATAAGTTTTTCAGCAACTTTGGTGAGCACAGGGAGAAGAGAGATTGGCCTGCAGTTACTGCAGTATGCAGATATGCCACTCTTTGGAACAGGCACTGTATTACTAAGTTGTGCTCATCCGCAAAGATACTATGTTGACATAAAAATCTATAGAATCTACTAAACTTGGAGATACTTTTTTAAAAAACAAAGGGAAGAAATCACCAGGGTCTTCTCCACCCCAGCTATCAAGATTATCCAGAATTTTCTTAGCATCCCTGGAGCGAAATGCAAATATTGTGAGAAGAGTTTCAGGAGGACAAGTATCACGGAGAGGGATATCCTCAGCTGATTACTTGGCTTCAAAAGCTCGGTGACGCAGTTCAGCAGTTCAACCTTTTCCCTAGGGTAGTAGTTCTTAACCTTTTTTTTTTTTTTGGCAGTGACACAAAATCTTGTCCAAATTAACCATGGCGACCCATGCCCTCATAAACATTATATATATATATATATATATATATATATATATATATATATATATATATATATATATATATATATATATATATATATATATATATATATAAAATTATGCTTATGAAAACATGTAGAGATTTATATTAATGCAAGTAGCGCACCTACGTAACAATGATTCATGAGAAAGAAAGAATACATTAACTAGCATAAAGAAAACCAAAATGTTTTTGTTTCATGATATAAAATTAAATGTATAATTCGCCTATGATTTACCACTGTGGAGGAATAAAAGCAAAATTATTCATACAAGCCTACTTTGCATGTAGTGGGCTACTATTACAATCAATGAGAACCTTGACACAGGATTGTTTTGACCAGCTCCTCAATATCTAGTTGATTTGAAGACAGACTGCATCTTAGGTCATCCTCTGGTTGCAGGCGGTTTCTGTACTTTGTCTTAAAAGTCAAGTATCTATGTTGGGAAGATTTCTGACCTCAATTAAATGTTCTGTCTCTATAATGTTCTGCTTAAGTATTACTCTTATTACAATATTTTCTCTGATAATAATAATTATAATAAGAGCATTGAGGAAATAATGAACCCATAAAGTTATAACCCTTGGCGACCCATTGAAATGGTTTGGCGACCTAACATTGGGTTGCAACCCTGGTATTAAGAACCCTGCCCTAGGGCCAATAACCAATACCTTCATCTGTTATAATATTAATAGTGGTGGAATGAAAGACGAACCTGACCCAAAGCTAGATGATGCCAATTTGGTCCACCACAGATGAGGCCGAGCAATTCCTTCAAGTGTCCTCTTCAAGGAACTATTGTAATTTCTCTCAGCTGTATGGTAAGTTCTGTTTGCAGCACGGCGAGACTCAACAAAAATGGTGTAATTTTCGTTTGAAAGATTTCGTCTCCATTTGTTGAATTTGGTTTGTTTGTCATGATAAGCTCGTCCAAATGTATCATCAAACCAAGGCTGGTCATTTGTCCTAAATTTGATGACCTTTCTAGGGACATATCTTATTAAAGTAGCCATCAGCATTTCATTTTAACTCTTTGGGATCAGGATCTAATACAGCATCCGAAATATTAAGTGCCTGATAGACTTCAATAATGCAATCCCAAATGGCTCTAGATTTCAGCCAGACTGTTTTTCCATTGATGGAATTAGGAGTATACTAATTGGCAGATATGTCCATCTCAATGGTGCATTGGTTGGAAGTGCCTCTATACTCGCAGACCTTGGACTTGACAATATCTGGAACATCTGTGAATATAAGCTCTAATCTATCACCAGGAGTATGCGTGGGTTCCTCAATTAGCTGAGTAAAATCAGAGGATACAGAGAACTCAGAGCAGACCTGCCGTGTCGATCTGTGGAACTTGAATTAAACCACTCGCTGTGCTTTGCATTGCAGTCTCTAGAAATATTGAATGAAGCTTTTGAATCCAGTGACTGATCCATAATAATTCTCTCCAAGAGACAGTCATATATAGCATCGTCAATAAGTGGATTGAGGTAAACAGCAAATATGTAAACATTGCAGAAATTACTGAAAATCTTAAAACAAAGAACATCTTGGCAACTACACCACAAGCTTTTCTGACAATAAATAGATTGTCCGGACTTAGAGTATACAGCTATACCTTGCACATGGGGGATGTTACGACGATAAAGTTAGAGCCATCAAACCCTGGGATTAAAAACTCAGCCTTTGACTTGTTACTACTTACAAGTGCCTCAGATGAAAACATCAGATTGTAGTTACAGGCGTAACTATGGAGATCATGAAAATTTGACCTTAAGCCTCGAATATTTAAGTAAAATACGCTGCAAATTGTCTTATAATGAGTAGTAGGCCCAGGGCTCAGCTCGATTTATCCTCAAAAGAATTGAAATTAACACGTAATTAGTAGTAAAACTAATAAACAGACTCATAATAATAGCAATATAATAAAAATCAGCAAAGCAATAAACGATGATAAAACCAACAACAACAGTATTTACGTCATTTACAATAATTTCATTCAAAGGATAACTAAACCTAACCATGTGTCATTGAAAAAAGACCCAAAAGAAACTGGTTGGCAAGGTGGAACCGCCACACCCTATAAGATAAATAAGAATCCCTGCAGGTTTGCAACAGCAACGGGGGGGAGGGCAGTCAGGAAGGATTTAGAAATTATAAAAAGTCTAGCAGGAAAAAATTAGGAAAAAAAGAGGTCTCTTTCCTGATAATCCACCAAGCAACTTTTGCTTTTTCATCAGCCTGTCCTAAACATTTTGAACAAATAAATAGGAAAGTAAAAAAAAAAAATAAAGAAAGAGGAAAAATGCCTGATTGTACCTCAAGCAAGGGAACTCAAACCTAAGACCATGGAAGTCTACAATGGCTATGGCACAGGCAAAGGTTAAAGAACATGGTTAGTATTCAGAGTAACCTTCTCTTAGAAGGGTTGTTTACCAAGGCTAAAGGGTCCCTTCCACCCGCAGTGCGCTGGTTTGATTTTGGAATGTCCCCTAGAAGAGTTGCTTGCTAAGGCTAAAGAGTCTCTTCTACCATAACTCGTGTAGGCAGAGACGTCACACCCAATTACTCAAAGAGGTCAACAAAGAAAAAAAATTGCATCCATGACCAAAGGAGAAGGCTAACGATCTAATGAGTAAATGGACATGGTGTATCTAGTTATCTGAACCTTCCAACAAATATGCCAAAGTGTTTCAGAAATTTAAGATGCAAAAGGAGACATTTGATTAACTGTCATTCTATCATATATGATGATGTGTATGTTCCTTTTATTGAAGATAAAAAAACTGTGTATTGGTAAGAAAGGTAAACCCACTACAGATGAAAAGCGCTTGCTTAGTTGTGATGTCTTCAACTGCCCCATTTCTATAAATGAGAGTCTTATTGTAGACCTTATTAATTTTTCTTTTAAGAAAGGAAGATAACCCATGGTATGGAAATCTGTAGTCACTGTAGCTCCTAGGGAGAGTAATGATTAAGAGCCTGTTTTTTAAACCTCTTTGTCTGTTTAAAATGATAGAACGGAAGGTTTGAAGTAGTTTGTTGTTCCAAACTGATGGCCGTATGTCAGGAAACCTATTTTGTCTTATGGAAGGTAAATATACTGATTTTAAGTGCTGGGTAATGCTGATATTACCATCAGGCTCTTTTTCACCATTAAAGATACTTTGATAACGGTAGTAAAAAGTGGTTTCAAAAAGAATTGGTTAACAAAGGATTCAAAGGAAAATTAGTAAAGTTGACTGCTGACTACTTTACTGATGGAAAAGCCAGTGGAATGTTTCAGTCAAGATATTTTATGCTTATCAATAACCCACAGTTTACGTCAGTTGCATTCCACATTACAGTATACGTTTTATCTTACGAAGAAGCGTAGAATATAACTTAGGTGGTAATAATTATATGGTCGTGCAGTCTTCATACTCATGCATTTTGACATTAGAAATGAGTTTTTTTTTTTTTGTATTTAGGACCTTATTAGGTAATTAACATATAGATGTAAGATACAAGATAGAAAAATCTAATTTTTTCTATTGTTGTCTTTTTAAAAAATAATTAAGCTTCTGAAAAGCATAAATACAATCTTTGAATTTTAATTTCTTTCCAAAGAATGTTATGCTTATGATTTATTGGAACACAAGCAAATACTGATTTTCCATCTAAATGCAAAATTAATGAGTCGAAATAGGAGGTAAGAACTTACTTACTTATTTGTTAATTAATAAATTTAGTTATTTATTTATTTCTTGTCTGCCTTTTGTGTACCTTCAGCAGATTCTGAATTTTGTAGAAAAGGGCTACAACCCCACGAGTGAGGTGTTACTTATTAAGCTGCCAGTTCATATGATAAATTTAGGTTATTTGCATATAAGGACTATTAGAGGACCCTCGAAGACATTCTGTCAGCATCAGTATGTGTATATATATATATATATATATATATATATATATATATATATATATATATATATATGTGTGTGTGTGTGTGTGTGTGTGTGTGTGTGTGTGTGTGTGTATTATTTCATTTATAAGATTTGATTCTCTTATCCTCTCATTGCGTCGTATAGCGATTCCAAAATATATAACAGTATGTGGAATGACTGAAAGATGAAGAGTCTTTGCGTGTCTGTGGAGACACTAATTATTTATCTTTCCTACACGACTTCGGAATGAAGTGGTTTCCCTGAAAAAAATCGCAAAATAAATGCAAAGGAGATGGCCGCACAAATATATCGTTTTTTAGTATGATTTTTGGGCTAAACAGTGTAGAAAATGGTGCATATTATGCAGTACAGGTGAGATGATTTGAGGAATTCACAGAGATAATGAAAAATTCCCCGTATTTTGTCTATTTTTACTTTCATTCCCTAGCGGTTCGTACTAAACACGCTGTCTTTCGGAGCTTCCGATATTTTGAGTAGGCCTACCAGCGTGGCCAAGGTACCAGCCACTGACGGTTAACGTGAAAGCATAAACAAAATTCTCATTATCTCGGTAATTTTCTCTGATTATCTCACCTGTACTGCATTATATACGCCCTTTTTTTTTTTATCTTTAGCCAAAAAATTTTAATCATATAGGATATCGGGTGTTTTGCAAGACGACAGGACTACCTCCGAACGGAAGCTAAGTACATTGTTTCCGATGTTTAGCGTTACTTTGGGGGGAGGGGTCCATGTGAGGAGAAACTCCCCTTCCCCCGGCTCTGTTATGACACGGCGCCCTAAGTGAGGTTAGTAAGGCAAGTTCTGGTTAGGCCATGACGTGGCATTCTCGGAAAGGTTAGGTTTGTTTACGTCTGTGGAACCTGTTCCCATCGTTCTACACTCACCCCAAGACATCTTCGTGCAGCCTTCTCCTTTACATTTACCAATCGCAAATGATCACATTTAATACTTGCCGAACAACCTCGCCAAATGTTGAGGGAATGTCCAAGTTGTAACATTTAAACGTAACTTTGGTCGTGTCAGGCTTCCTGTCAGCCCTATAACATTTTCTGTGAACGAAAGGAAAGAGAAAGAAAACGTTATTGCGTGAACTAAGTCAGAATATTGCACACCCGTAGCCAGGGGGGTTTCAGAGGATTCAGATGAACCCCGACACCCAGCACCTGGAGTTCCACCTTCAGAGGGTTCAGATGAACGCCCCCACAGAGCACATGGGGGCCCACCTGGCCACCTGACTGAGGACAGACTTGTTAAAACTTGGTTGGTTTGGAAGTAAAGATATCTTCATAATCAGTTGGCTTTTATTCACTGTAAGAATGTACAATACAAGGTTTACATGACGACAGAATAAGCCAAGAATGAAGCATGAGTTGCTTGGTTTTTTGGAGTTCCAACAGCCTGTCAAGCACACAACAAGCAGTGTACTATCAATACAATACAGCCAAATACTTTTGAAAAAGATAATACGCAAATGAATGTCACTACTCCTTTAAAGAAACTCAATAAAAATATTACAGAACTGCAAATTAGGCATAAAGGAAAATGCAATTTTGCAACATCAACATTCATGACAACATCTAGTGTTTATGACAACACTAGACTTACAGAGAAAATGAAAAACATACTCAAGGTGGACTAAAATAAACTGAACACCAACACTCCTCACATGAGCGTGTTTTTCAAAACTAACACACACCCAACATTGACCTGAGTCTAACAAATTTTTCTGTAGGCAAACCTTTTGTGAAAATATCAGCTAACATGTCAGAGGTGGGACAGTACTGTACTTCAATTTGATCAGAACCAACTAGATCCCGAACATAATGATATTTTATGCTTACATGCTTAGTCTTAGGATGGTCCTTGGGATTCTTAGCAAGGCATATTGCAGACTGATTATCTTCATATACTAACATAGGACCTCCATTATCAGAATGTAATTCATTAAAAAGTGACTTTAGCCAAACTGCCTCTTGAGCAGTACTAGACAGAGCAACATATTCTGCCTCAGCAGCTGACAATGAGACACGACTGTTTATTTGTACGACTGTTTATTTGTACGCCATGACATTAAGCCACTGCTAAGTGAGAAACAGTATCCTGATGTAGATTTGCGATCTTTTTTTATCTCCAGCCCAATCTGCATCTGAGTACCCAACACAAGAACATGAATTCTGTTTAGAATACAAAATACCTAAATCACACGTGCCTCGTAAATAACGAAAAATTCTTTTTTTACAGCAGACCAATGATACCTTGTTGGATTGGTACAGAATTTGCCAACATTACATACAGCAAATGTTATATCAGGTCTAGTTCTAGTAGACAAATAAAGTAAACTACCAACAGCAGACTGATAAATTTCACTACTGAACAAATCTGATTCCTCTGTAGCCTTCTCAAGGGTACAATTAACTTCAAGAGGAGCAGACAGGTTTTGACTTATCTACAACAGTTCTCTTAAGTAATGTGTCGGTATAAGCAGATTGATTAATACAAATCTTATCACTATCTTGAAATGCTTTAACACCAAGAAAATAATGCAACTTACCCAAATCTTTCATTATTACTTGTTACTTAATGCTGCTTTAATTTCTGTTAAACAATCCAGAGACTCACAAACAATTACGATATCATCAACATGCACAGCAACAATACACAAGACATTATCAGAAAAACTAGTATAAATATAGGAATCACTACTTGACTGTTGAAATTTCAGTGATTTTAAGTAAGCATCCAATGATGAATTCCAACATTTTGGAGCCTGCTTAAGACCATAGATTGCCTTATCTAATTTACAGACAAAATTTTCCTTCCCTTTTTCAATAAAACCCTCAGGTTGAGTCATATACAATTTTTCTGAAAGTTTACCACTCAAAAATGCCGATGACACATCCATCTGGTGAACATGAACGGACAGACTCAAATCTTACCACTTGACTAAATGTTTCATCATAGTCAATCCCAATTTTCTGAGAAAAACCTTGTGGCACTAACCTGGCCTTGTAAGAGCACACAGTTCCATGTGCATCTACTTTCTTCTTAAAGATCCATTTACAATTAATGGGTTTACGTTCTAATGGAGATTCAACTAAGGACCACACATTATTCTCGTAGATAGAGTCCATCTCATTTTGCATAGCTCTTCTCCATTTTTCAGCTTCTGGACCGCAAAGAGCTTCTTGAACTGCTGAAGGTTCATCCAGTTCTCCTATATATGAATTAACCCATTCTCCTAATCTGACAGGAGGTTTCCTTACTCTAGCTGAACGTCGAATATTTATTTCTGGATCAGCAGACTCATCAATATCACTCTCAGGTGATGCCTGAAATTCAATGTACTTTGGACTACATGGTGAATCCTCACATGGTGACTCCTTCTCAAAAATTACAGACTTAGATTCATCAAAAATAACATCTCTGCTGTGAAAAATCCTTTTTGTGTCAAGGTTGTAAAGACGATAGCCTTTGGTTGTAGAACCATAACCAAGCAAAATGCACTTTCTTAATTTAGAATCTAATTTCTCTCTTTCATCCTTTGGAATGTGGATATGAGATATACAGCGAAAGGTATGGAAATGTTTTACATTAGGCGTCCGTCCATTCAGTGCTTCATATGGTGTCTTGTCTTTCAAGACAGAATTAGGGCTTCTATTACGCACATATGCTGCAGTTGACACAGCTTCAGCCCAAAAGGTCTCAGGCAACCTTGTATCAGATAACATGGCTCTCACAGCCTCCACAAGAGTCCTGTTCATGCGTTCTGCAATCCCATTTTGTTCAGGAGTCTTGGGAATTGTCTTTTCGTGACGATTACCTTCATCTTGCAGATATCCTTCAAACTCAACAGATGTATACTCTCCACCATTGTCTGTGCGCAAAATCTTAATTTTCTTCTCATACTGGTTTTCAACAAGAGTTTTCCAACTCTTAAAAACACTAAAAACATCCCCTTTACTCTTCAAAATATATACCCAAACATACCTTGAGGCATCATCTATAAAAGTAACAAAATAATTTCCACCACCCAAAGAACCTGGGTTCATCTTACCACAGACATCACTGTGAATTAAATCTAAAACCTTGTATTATTTTCTAACCTAACCTCTCTAGTAGGAAATGAGGTTCTGTGAATTTTACCATCTGATCAATTTTCACAGGCATATGAGTCATTAGTAATTTTGCAATCAATGCCATTTACCACATTTTTGGAAATCAACTTTCTCACATCATTTATTCCAAGATGACAAAATCGTCTATGCCATAACATTTCATATGAATATACATTTGAACAATGAGCGGCTACCTTTTGGAAACAATCAAGCATATATAATTTTCCTAACTTTTTCCCCGCAGCTAGCAACTTATTTTTCTTACTGAAAATCTTGCATGAATGTTCATAAAATTGTGTCACCTTACCTCCTAACCTGAGAAATAGAAATCAAGTTATGAGCTAAATTTGGTACATACAAAACTTTTTCAAGTATACGGTTTTCTACCTTATTGTTAGGTAAATTAACTTGCAAAGACACAGAGCCTTCACCAATATCTGTAAGTGGTCTCCCATCACCCACTTCAACTTAACAAGTGTTCGTAGATTTACAAAATTAGAAAAGAAAGACTTATCATTACACATATGCTGAGCAGCACCTGAATCAAGTACCCGAGTCATTGCATGTATCACTAGTAGATAAAGCACTTACAAATAAAGTAACCTCATCATCACTACCTTGCCCTTTGGCAACTAGGCTTTGTTTAACCTTATGACCCTGACTCTTTTCATTATTCTCTTTCCTTTTCTTGCACTTTTCAATAAAAATATAACAATTTTTCTTTACATGACCTGTCTTGTTGCATTCAAAACACTTAACACTCTTTTCCTGTTCAGCAAGTAAAGACTTAATTTCACTTTCCTGCATATGCTTAAGCCTATCACCTTTAATTTTATATTCTTCATGCAGCAACCTCTCAGTGACTGATTCCCATGAAGGAACTTTTTCCATTGCTTCGAGAGCTGTCGCTAAAGTTGAATAATCATCAGTAAGTGAAGGTAATAAATTTATTACCCTGTCTTTATCTTCTATTGGATTGTGAGAGGGTGCGAAAGAAAGAGCAGGTAGACAAGAACTGCTAGTTTATTTATGTTGTTTCAGATTTAGCTGGCCTTGTGCCAGCACGGGCTCTTGCTCCTAGAGCTGCCCGTAATAGTTTATTTATGTTGTTGTTGTTTCAGATTTAGCTGGCCTTGTGCCAGCACGGGCTCTTACTCCTAGAGCAGCCTGTAACTCTATGTTGATGATGAGTCTGTGAGATGGGTAGGTTAGATGAAAACTTTATTATGATGCATGAAAGTGATTTTGGTGGAGGTGAGTTTCGGCGTATACGCGGACGTCAGTACAAAAAATATGCAAGTGACCTTGTAAGAGGTGCAAAAGAAATGAGCAGGTAAAAGTTACTGCTGGTTTATTACAGATTTAGGCAGTTTATATAGCGGCCGACTGGCGCCGAACCACGGAAGACAATGACATTGAGTGTGACCTGAGGTCAAAAACAATTAACAATAATATACAGCGAACAAGTACAATTTACAATACAAAAACATACAGAACTCCAATATGGATACAGTCTTGATGCCTGCGAATAAAGAAACATACGATACATAATTTATGACAGTTGAACAAATATATATAAAGTTTAAATGGTAGAAAATGCGTGACCTGGCACGTTAGGCGTAACGAATTGTGTGGCGAAGAAAGTGGGAAGTCACCAAAGAAAACTTGCTCAGTGGAGACTTAATTAATGACGCCTCCGAAGTACTCCCCTGACGTCGATGTGGTAACTTTACAAATACTCCCCCCACAAGCCATGGGACACGTCTGACTATTCTGTGTATCTGCTGGGACGCTAAAGGGTGCCATGGCTTCTTGAGGACAACAGAGGGGCGGCCCACGTGTGAGGCTGCTGGGCTGCTAGTGCGGGCGGGCCCTTCCTGGGACGGCTGCGCGCCCGCCGTTTGTGGGGGCCTGGGTGTAGCGAAGGGTGGTTGGGCAGGGGATGCGCTGTGGTAACGTCAGTGCTCTCCTCCAGGAAGGCGGGCTTTAACCGGACTACTGAAACCAAATCGTTCCTCCCGGAGAGTTCCAGCAGGAACGCCTTGCTGTTACGCTCCAGCACGCGGAAGGGGCCCCTGTAGGGCCTGGTCAGTGGCGGGCAGACGGCGTCGACCCTGACAAAGACGTGGGTGGCGAATGACAGTTCTGGCAGTGTGAAGGTGGCCGACCTGCCGGTGTACGTGCGCTTGCAAGGGGCGAACTTGTCGACCACGTCATGGAGCCTCTGCAGTGATGGGATGTGGCGATCTTCTGTCACAAGTTCGCCCAGGACCACGAGGGACTCTCTGTAGGTTTTTTCGGCTGCGGACGGGGTGCCGTCAGCTCTGGGGGCGGTTCTCAAACCGAGGAGGACCCATGGCAGCTGATGTTTCCAGTCCTCGGCTGTGCAGCGGGCCATGAGGGATGCCTTCAGGGATCTGTGGAACCGCTCGACTAGGCCATTGGCCGCCGGGTTGTACGCCGTGGTGGTGTGATGTGTGGTCCCCAGTAGCTGAGCCAGGGCGGACCATAATTCGGACAGGAGGGTGGGGCCCCTGTCGGTTGTGATGTGGTCCGGGACACCGAAGTGGCTGACCCAACTGGAAAGCAGGGCCTCGGCGCACGCGCTGGCGGTGGCTTCTTGCATAGGTGTGGCTTCGGGCCACCTTGTCGAGCGGTCTACCACCATCAGAAGGTATCTGGACCCGCCTGATGGGGGAAGGGGCCCGACAACGTCGACATGAATGTGGCCGAAGCGGCGCTCTGGCTGTGGGAACTTGCCTACCCCGGACTGTGTGTGACGACCCACCTTGCTGGTCTGGCACTGCAGGCACTGTTTCGCCCAGGACGTGGCGTCCTTCTGCACCCCGTGCCAGACGAACTTCTTTGACAGCAGCTTGGCTGTAGTTCTGCCAGAGGGATGTGAGAGGCCGTGAATTATGTCGAATACCTGGTGGCGGAGTGAGGCTAGAACCAAGGGGCAGGGCTGGCCCGTACTGATGTTGCAGAGGAGACTTGGGCCCCCGGGGCGAGGGTCACGTTCCGCCACTTAAGGGACGTGATGGCGGTGCGGTAGGCTGGGGTTTCTGGGTCAGCAGCCTGTTCCCTGGCGAGGTCCTGGTAGTTTACCCCAAGCTGCACTGCGTTCAGCTCGACTCTGGAGAGGGCGTTTGCTACGGGATTTTTCCTGCCGGGGAGGTGCCTGATGGAGCAGGTGAATTCGGCTATGGCTGAGAGGTGGCGCTGCTGCCTGGAAGACCACGCGTCTCCCTGCTTAGTGAAGGCGTGAACCAATGGCTGGTGGTCCGTGAAGATTGTGAAGGGCATCCCCTCCAGGAGGAACTTGAAGTGCCGGACTGCGCGGTACATCGCTCATAGTTCCCTGTCAAAGGTGCTGTAGCGGGTCTCTGTGGGGTTGAATTTCTTGCTGAAGAAGGCGATGGGCTGGGGGGCGCCGATGATGACCTGCTCCAGGACAGCACCATAGGCGACGTTACTGGCATCCGTTGTCAGCTGGAGAGGGGCCTTGGGATACTGGTGTGCCAAGGCGGTTGCCTCGGCAAGGGCGGCCTTCGTCAGGGAGAAGGGCTGCTGCTGGCTGGGTCCCCAAGACAGGGACTTTGGTTGGCCTTTGAGAACTTCTATCAGGGGAGCCGTGGTGTGTGTGACCCCGGGGATGAACCGCCTGTAGAAGTTCACCATCCAAGGAACTCCTGGACGGCCTTGACGGAGGTGGGGGTGGGGAACCTGGTGACGGCTGCTACTTTTGATGTGAGTGGGCGGACGCCTGCCGGGGATACCTCGTGGCCCAGGAAGTCGGCTTTCTGGACGCCGAAGGTGCACTTGTCAAAACGGACGATGAGGCCATTCTCTTGGAGGCGCTGCAGGACTGCCCGGATGTGCTTTTGGTGTTCACTGTGAGACCTGGAAAATATGAGGATGTCATCAACGTAGCAGATGCAGAATTTCAGGTCCCCGAGGATGCTGTCCATGAGCCGCTGGAAAGTCACCCCGGCATTCTTCAATCCGAAGGTGGAGAAGGCGAACACGTAGGACCCGAACGGCGTGATGATGGCGGTCTTTGGTATATCCTCTGGTGCTACAGGTACCTGAAAGTATGATTTAAGAAGGTCCAATTTAGTGAATACCTTGGCTCCGTGAAAGGAGGCCATGAGGTCCTGCATGTTGGGCAAGGGGTAGTGGTCGGGCTCCGTTGCAATGTTGAGACGTCTGTAGTCGCCGCAAGGTCTCCATGTGGAGGGGGGAGGCCCATGGACTGGAGGCCTTTTTGCAGATTCCCATCCGCTCCATCTCTGCGAATGCCTTCTTCGCCTCCTGAAGGCGCTGTGGGGGAAGCCTTCGGAACTTCGCATGTGTCGGGGGGCCTTTAGTTGTTATGTGATGGTATATGCCATGTTTGGCTGGGGCCCCGGGACTTGGCGAAGTTCGGGCTTGAACACTTCGGGGGACTCCGTCAGCAGGTGTGCATACTGGTGGGGGGTGACGGAGCTGATGGTGGGTGCCTTGGGTCCCGCTGTTAACGGGAGAGACCGGCAGGAGTCAGTATCGAGGAGGCGCTTACGCCCCACATCGACTAGCAGGCCGAAGTGTGCCAGGAAGTCAGCCCCCAGGAGCGGGTCCCTACGTCCGCGACGATGAAGTCCCAGGAGTAATTCTGGCCAAGGATGGAGATCGACAGGGGCCTGGTGCCGTAGGAGAGGATGGGGGATCCATTGGCGGCCGTCAGGAAGGTGGCCGGGTCTGGTTTCTGGTTGCCGTCCTCCCAGGATGCTGGGAAGATCGATCTAAAGGCCCCTGTGTCGACCAGCATCATCCTGCCGGAGACGGTGTCGCTGACGTAGAAGCCTACTGGTTCTGGGCCCCTGGGTTTTTCAGTTGCCATGGCAGTTTGTCCTGCTGGCCGCCGCCACCCCCATTTTTTGAACGGGCGAATGAGCAGGGCGGCAGGCAGTTTCGGGCGTCTTTGCCGAACCACTTGTGGTAGCGACAGAGGCCCGGGGAACTCCATTTGTTGTGGGGCGGTGGACGTCTCCTGGCGACGTCGTTGACGCCCTGCTCCGTTTCTTCTTCCTGCTGGACGGAGCTGACTGACTGTGTGGGCGCTTTTAGCCGCTGTGTGGCCTTCACGCAGTCTGTGAGGTGCTGCGCCGTTTTGATGAGGTCGTCGAGAGGCATGGTGTAGGGGTGAGGAATCTGGGTGCGAACCTCCGGGAGGAGCTGGCGAAGGTAGATCTCCCGCGACAGGCTTATTTCCTGCCACTTTTTCCTGCCGTCGAAGTCTGGTAGTGAAAGGAGGTCCTTGACCATGCTCCATGCGTCTCTTGCGTTGAGGTCTTGCCGTGGGTTGACAGCGAGGTCGATAGCACGGGCGGCCCACTCGGCGATAGGTAGGGAGCATGTTTCGAGGAGGACCTTCTTCGCGACGTTGTATGTGAGGGGGTGTGTGTCGGGCACCCGCGAGACGAGTTTTCTGTATACCTCCTCCGGGAGGGCGTTAAGGACCGTGTCGGCCTGCAGAATTTTGTCTGTCAGGTGCGCCACCCTGAAGTGGCTCTCGACCCTATGCAGCCACATCGTTGGGTTCCCCTGTATGAAAGGTGGCAACTTTATGGCCAGGGCGGCCCGCGACTGTGTTGCCGGGCCATGGAGTGTTCGGGGCGCTGGCATGGGTGTGGAGGTGCGGGAGGGCGTTGGTGCGGGGACAGGCGAGATGGGAGGAAGGTAGACCTCCGAGTCCGCGAGGTCTGCGGTTAACTGCAGGAAGGAGGGGATGCCCACGTCCATGCTCGCTCTTTGCCCTCTTACTGGAGTGGGGTACTCACGTCAGAACACACTTTCGTGCGCCGTGTGAGTCCGTTAGTGACGCTGGTGGTTTTGCCAACAAGAGTCAGCACGCTCAAACGCTGGTTACAGCACCGTGTTTAGTCCACTAAGAGCGCTGGAGAGTTCCTGGAGCCAAGACTGAGTCGCCGTGTCGGTCCGCTAATGGCTCCAGGATACTCCAGGGGGTCACCACTGTAAGAGATGCAAAAGAAACGAGCAGGTAAAGTTACTGCTGGTTTATTACAGATTCAGGCAGTTTATATAGCGGCCAACTGGAGCCGAACCGCAGAAGACAATGACATTGAGTGTGACCTCAGGTCAAAAACAATTAACAATAATATACAGTGAACAAGTACAATTTACAATACAAAAACATACAGAACTCCAATATGGATACAGTCTTGATGCCTGCGAATAAAGAAACATACGATACATAATTTATGACAGTTGAACAAATACATATAAAGTTTAAATGGTAGAAAATGCGTGTCCTGGCACGTTAGGCATAACAAATTGTGTGGCGAAGAAAGTGGGAAGTCACCAAAGAAAACTTGCTCAGCGGACTTTACAACCTGAGGTCAAAACTATTCTCTACATAAAACAGGACAGGTACATACAGATAACGTGATGATTAACAATAGTAGTCACAAAAATACTCTGGCACATACGCTATAACGGCAAAAATGAATAGGTAATAAATGTACAATTTCATAATGATAAGAAGGCTGAGTACCACGACGTAGGGTCAGCTGTGAAGGCACCATAGAAAACGGGAGGTTCTTCATAGAAAACCCGTTGAGCGAGGACTTTACAGAATCACCAATAACTGCTAATTCTTCAAAAGTTTCTGCAGAAGTTTTAAGATGCCCTTGTAAATCATCACCAGGCTTCAGCTTCAGACTGTATAATTTTGTTTTTAACCTGAATTTATTGGCCCATGACTTTTTCTGAAATGCATCCTGCAGTTTCTGCCATGCCACTTTTGGATCTTTAGGATCACCTATTAAGTAAAGAAGTCTAGGCTCTACCACTAACACAATTGTGGCTAAAGCTCTGTCTTTTCTCAATTCAAACTTCCAAACAGCTGCAGCATCTATTGCAGAAGGAGCTTCTTCTGTCCCTTCCACAATTCTGAACAAATCATCTTTTACCAAATGCATTTTACCTGCACTTTCCACGTAGCAAAATTCTTCTCATTTAATGGTACTAAGGTAATTTTACCGGGCTCCATGACTGGGTATCTTCTCTTGACAACTCACCAAAAATGACAGTAATCCTACAACGACGACAGTTGATGATGACAGGACTCCACTGACATCCACAGCTGACAACAGCACACCAAAAATGACAGTAACCCACCAACTCTGTCCCTGCTAATGAGGCTCTACATTAATCCTGCGTATCACTAGCCTTGGTACTCCGTCGAATCACAGCTGCCCAAAACAAACGATTACCACAGCCTAATGTACCGTTACCGTACACCGCTAACTGTCTTCTCATCTTCACTTGTGACTGGGCCCATAACCAATGTTAAAACTTGGTTGGTTTGGAAGCAAAGATGATATCTTCATAATCAGTTGGCTTTTAGTCACTGTAAGAATGTACAATACAAGGTTTACATGACGACAGAACAAGCCAAGAATGAAACATGGAGTTGCTTGGCTTTTTGGAGTTCCAACAACCTGTCAAGCACACACAACAAGCAGTGTACTATCAATACGATACTGCCAAATACTTTTGAAAAAGATAATACGCAAATGAATGTCACTACTCCTGTAAAGAAACTCAATAAATATATTACAGAACTGCAAATTAGGCATAAAGGAAAATGCAATTTTGCAACATCAACATTCATGACAACATCTAGCGTTTATGACAACACTAGGCTTACAAAGAAAATTAAAAACATACTCAAGGTGGACTAAAATAAACTGAACACCAACAAGACTTGCATCCCTGGCTCTCCTGCAGAGTCACTAAGACATGGAGGTAAACCTTGAAAGAGTTGTAAAGCTGTTTACAAAAGACACAAGGCGAATGCAACTGGACTCGCTAATTATAAATAAAGACTAGATACTTATTCTGAGTGTACTTGTTTTCATTAAATTACTCAAATGTATGCATGTTTGTTTATCTTGCTTTGATCTCTGGAAAGTACAATTGTTTACAGTGCAAACAGTAGCCTACTCCTAAAATCCTGGAGCTTCCTGGGCCTTTGGCCCCTGGACCCCCACCAGGCCTCCGCCGATGAACCCCATAGGGTGCCCAGGCGACCCCCCCTTCTACCTACACCAACAGAACCCCCACCCCGCCCCCACCCCGCCCAAATTGTCTCTATGGGCATCATATTTCATAGGAGCATTATCCCCTTCATTCTTTCTTTTTTTCTGTAAGTTTTTTCGACGTAGGTTATTAGTATTATTATTATTATTATTATTATTATTATTATTATTATTATTATTATTATTATTATTATTATTATGCATAAAATGAACCCTATTCATATGGAGCAAATCCATAGGGACCAGCAATTTGAAATTCAAGCTTTCAATGAATATGCGTATGATATTCATTCGGAAGATGTAACAGAAGGTAGAAGGATATGCAGAAAAAAGAGATCAGTTATTAGAAAAGAGAAAATAAATTAACAAATTAATAAATGAATAGATGAAAGCGTAAGTAAATTACAAACTACAAGGAGAATTCCTTTAGGGTGGTAATGCAGTGTATCTTCGCTTGAACAGCTGAGGTTCCAGTTACACAACATCCTCAGGACGACTATTCCATAGTCCAACAGTGTGAGGAATAAATGACCTCTGGAACTAAGAAGTTCGACAGCTAAGCACCTTTACAACATACTGATGCTGCTGCTCAGCAAATCTGGTCGCTCTTGGAAGAAGAAGAGTATCGGGAATCAATTATGAATGTGAAAGCTCTCTGTTTAAATACAAATAATGAAAAATTGACAAACAAAGGACCATCTGTCGATGGTCCAAGTCATAACTGTCAGTATTAAGACACAGAAACCTACCACCGCGAACCACTCTCTCTAAAAGAGATGAATCTCTGGCAGAGGCAGTATTCAAGTAAAGGTAGTATAAATGATCTAAAACAGGTTGCACTGATTTTATCATTGTTATAAACATATGAGGCCTTACTTCCAGTACCTAACTGTCATGCGGCATTTGCTGACACTATCATTAAATGCTTCTGAAAGGTAAGATGTGAGTCAAAAGTTACTTAAAGCTTCAGATTTATTTAACAGGGTCCCAACCATCTGAAGAAGTGGGTGGGGAGAAAATCTTTACAAGGTCTACTAATCCATAGTTTTTTCGTTTTACTTCAGTTCAGCTTCATTCATACCCGACCAACTACATCATTCACCAATACGGTCAGTGTCCGCTTGAGACAAAGTGTTGTATCGTCGACATACTGAGCAACCTTGTTTTTCAGGCCAACAACCATATCACTTGTATACACTAAAAATAACAGTGGACCAAGAGCACTACCCTGTGGAACTTCAGAGTCTAGACACAATAGATCTGGGCTCACTCAAGTCCCATTAACAGCAACTCACTGCTGCCTACCTGTAAGGAAATCTTGAAATGTTCCTAAAACATATTCATCCACGCCAAAATTCTGAAGTTTATATATAAGTACTTTTTGATTTAGTACATCGAAAGTAGCACTAAAATCCATTTGAATCACTTGAGGGTCTCTTGCAATTGGCATGTCAAAAATACAAGAGCATCGCAGGTACCTAACTGGTTCCTGCATGCATATTGACTGTCAGATAAGAATCCTTTAGATTACACATACTTAAATAATTGCTTAAAAATAAGTTTTTCTGCAACCCTGGAGAGCACAGAGAGATTAGAACTTGTCCTGTAGTTACTGTAGTCTGCAGATAGCCACTCTTTGGAACAGGCAGTGTATCATTAAGCTTAAGCTCATCCTCAAAGATACTACGTCGACATATAAATCTATAGAATCTACTAGCCGTGGAAGACAACACAGTAACCTTTTTAAAAACAAAGCGAAGAACCCACCAGGCTCTTCTCCATCCCAGCTATCAAGATTATCAAGAATTTTCTTAACATCCCCAAAGCAAAATGCAAATTTTGTAAGAATAGGTTCAGGATGACAAATATCAGTTAATTCCTTAGCTAATTTCAATAGCTCTATGAAGAAGTTCAGCCTTTCAATAGGGCCCGTAATCAGTCCACCATCATTTGTTGGTAGTGATGGAACGGCAGACGAACCTGGCCCTAAGGTAGATTGCTAATTTGGTCCACGACAGACGAGGCTGAATAGTTCCCTAAAGTTTCCTCTTCAAGGAATTATTGTAATCTCTCTCAGCTATTTGGTATATTTCATTTGCAGCAAGGCAAAACTCAACAAAAAGGTCATAATTTTCATGTAAACAATTTTGTCTCAATGAGTTCAGTTTGTTTGTCATGGTAGGCTAGTCTACATGCATCATTAAACCGTGGCTGATCATTTTTCCTAATTTTGACGACCTTTCTAGAGACATACCTTACTAAAATAGTCATTAGCGTTTCATTTAACTTCTTCTTGGGCTCTGGATCAGTTATAGCATCTGAAATATTAAGTGCCTGACAAGTTTCAGTAATGCACTCCCAGTTGGTTCTAGATTTCAGCTAGACCGTTTGTCCAATGGTGGCATTAGGAATATATATATGGTTTGACAGATAAGTTCATCTTAATTTCACAATGGTCAGAAGTGCCTATATACTCACAGATCTTGGACATTACAATATCTGGAATATCTGTTAATATGAGGTCTAATCTATTACCAGAAATATGCAAGGGTGCCTCGGTTAGCTGGACAAAATCGGAAGATAAACGGTAATCAAGAGCACAAAGGAAGGGGTAGGGCGCAGGGCTTTACTCCGCATCCGGATAAATTATGAAAAAGCGAAAAGTACTGTAGAAGTAGGAGTCTTTTCTCAATCAGTATAAAAAAGTGAGTGCACAACGCTAACCATACCTGAAGAGATAGACACTGGCACTTCTCCAAGCAACGCAATTTGAAGATATATACAGTAGTAAACGTATCCACTCAGAAGCGCGCGGTCACTTAAATGCAACGCTTCTTTGTAAGTAAAATTTTTCTGATTTTTTCTTCTTTTTTCTTCTTTGTCGTCGACAACAATACGGGCGAACTCATTCCGATTGTTGCTGTTGCGAGACTAGAGTAATGTTCAACAAAAACCTGGAATCAGGCGCTCTTGCATAATTTCCACATCATCAGCGGTGGTTCGTCCAAACCGAAGCCAATTCAATATGCGTATTACAATGGCACTAGCTTTCCATACTGACTGAGAAAAGACTCCTACTTCTACTTTTCGCTTTCATCATAATTTATCTGTCTCTTGTGACTGGGTTTTACTACCCTTTTGTGATTTCATCACTTTTTTTGCCCGTGATTTCAGTCCTTTTTTTGCAATGGCAACGCCTTAGATCGAGAAAATTTTAGAACAAAGATTTTAGATATAGTTTTCTTAGACCGTTGTGGTTTCTCCGTGATAATGGTCATCTCAGCTCCTTGCTGCATAATTATGCAATATATATATATATATATATATATATATATATATATATATATATATATATATATATATATATATATATATATATATATATATATATAAAGGCATACAGCGGGGTCCACAAAACACATAAAAAAAGGCCATAATTTATTTATACGAGACGTTTCGCACATGTACTATGTGCATCTTCAATCTGCAAATAAAACAAATTTCGTTAAAATTTACAAAAAAACTATTTTAAAAGTTAAAGTTAAAAAGTTAGAAGAAACATTTTTAACTAACTGACCGGATGTGTGTAAATCTGTCTATTATAGAAGATATGTTGATGACACATTTGCGTTGTTCAAGGAACCTTGGCATAGAGAGATGTTTCTGGACCATATTAATAAGCAACATCAAAATATAAACTTTACCATGGAAAAAGAAAGCAACAACTCTTTACCTTTTTTAGATATCAATGTAAGCAGAGACAATGGTGAATTTACTACATCTGTGTATAGGAAAAAAACATGCACTGGACTTGCTAACAACTTCTATAGTTCATGTTTTGAGAACTTTAAGCTAAATTCCATATACACTTTAGTTTATAGGGCTCTTCGATATTCTTCAAGTTGGTCTCTTTTTCATATTGAGATTTTATTTTTAGTCAAATTTTCCTTACAGAACTCCTATCCTGAAAATTTGGTTTTTAAAGTCATTAACAGACTACTGTCACAACACTTCTCTAATCCGTCACCCTCTTATAATGTCTTAAAGAAAATATATATGCAACAATCCCGTTTATTTTTTACAAGTTTTCAGCCAAACTTAAACAAATAATTGAACAGGAATTTGGCTGCCTTAAGATACAATAATTTATCCCAATCAATCCACTCAAGGTCGGTGTATTCTTTGGCTACAAGGACAAACTGCAGACCTTCATGAGATCTAAATTCAAGTGCCTGGGATGTCCCGGTATGTATGTTGGATCTTGCCGTAGGTTACTGCAGGTGAGATATTGTAGTCATGTGGGATACAGTTTTAGAACGGGTCAGAAAATGAGTAAACCAGAATTTTCTAATATAAAGAACCATGCCTCCATATGTAAAAATCGAAATAAATAAAAACATTTCTCTATTATTGGTGGAACAAGCCATAGTGATTACCTAACCACCCTTGAGTCCTTATACGTCAAACGGCTTGTTCCGTCTTTGAACTCTAACGTTTCCGCTTCTCCTCTTTATCTAGCATAACTGAAGTCTTAGTAGGTGGGGTCAGGTCTTGGTCATTCGTTCTTCTCCTCCTCCTTTGAATGGTTTGTTCAGCACTGGTTTCTTTTTACTGTATACGTTTCAAGTTTTATTAATTTTAATTTTTATAAATATTTTTTTTCCTTTTAACTTTATCTTTTAAAATATTTTTTGTAAATTTTAACGACATTTGTTATATTTGCAGATTGAAGATGCACATAGTACATGTGAAAACGTCTCGTATAAATAAATTATGGCCTTTTTTATGTGTTTTGTCGACCCCTGCTGCATGCCTTCATATATCTTCGCCTGGAATATATATATATATATATATATATATATATATATATATATATATATATATATATATATATATATATATATATATATATATATATATATATATACATATACATATATATACATATACATATACATATACATATACATATACATATACATATACATATACATATACATATACATATACATATACATAGTGTGTGTGTGTAAAAACATTCTAACTATTGAGGCTCTTTATTTAGGGTAGATCAACCATCGCAAAAACCAAAACCGTGCAGGTAAATTCAACTTGTGTGATAATTTTTAATTGAGACTAGACCACCCATGACCCTCTGGGTCACTTTTTTAGTTACTACATTTTTAACAGATATCCATACCCAAACCCATACCCATACCTATACCCATATCCGTATCATACCTATACCCATACCTGTGCCCATATCTGTACCATACCCATATCCATACCATACCCATACCCACATCTATACCATGCCCATAGACATACCTATACCCAAACCCATACCTATACCCACACCTGTACCATACCCATACCCACATCTATACCATGCCCATAGACATACCTATACCCAAACCCATACCTATACCCACACCTGTACCATACCCATACCCATAATGATACCCATGCCCATACCAATATCTGCACCATACCCATTCCCATATCCATACCATACCCATACCCATATCCATACCATACCCATACCCACAGCTAAATTAATCCAACTAATAATATTCTACGAACAGCACCAGCACCTTTTACCTTTCAGTGTGCAAACAAACAAACAAACAAAAATTTCAGGGTTTTAATATTATAATGGTCCATCAGTGACCCGTTGGGTCACTTTTTTATTTACTACATTTTTAATAAAAGGTCCATGCCCATACCCATACCCACATCAATATCCATACCATACCCATACCCATATCTGTATCATATCCATACCCATATCCATACCATACCCATACCCATATCCATACCATAACCATACCCATACCTATATCTGTTCCATAACCATACCCATACCCATAGTATACCCATACCCATACCTATACCCATACCTATACCAATACCCATAGCCATACCATACCCATATCAATACCCATACACATACCCATACCCATATCTGTACCATACACATACCCATACCATACCAATACCCATATCTGTACCATACTCATACCCAAATCCATTTCATACCCATAACCATACCCATACCTGTACGATATCCATACTGATACCCATACACAAACCCATAGCCATACCTGTACCATACCCATACCCAAATCCATTCCATACCCATTCCCATACCCATATCTCTACCATACCCATACCCATACCTATACCCATACCTGTACCATACCCATAACCATACCAATGCCCACACCCATATCCCTATCATAGCCATACCCATATACATACCCATACCAACCCATACCCACATCCATACCATACCCATACCCAAATCCATTTCATACCATTATCTGTATCATACCCTTCCCATACCTCTACCCATACCAGTACCATACCCATACCTGTACCAGTGCCCATAGCCATACCCATACCCATACCCATATCCATACCATACTCATGCCCATATTGATACCATACCATTCCCATACCCATACCCATACCCAAACCCATACCCACAGCTAAATTAACCCTACTAATAATAGTCAGGAAAAGTCTACAACAACACCAACCCCGTTTGCAGGGAAGGGGGAGGAACAGGTAAGGGAGAGAGGGATGGGGAGGGGAGGGAAGAGGGGAGGGGAGGGGAATGGGGAAGAAGGAGGGGGGGGGAGGAGGGGAAGGGGAGGGAAGGGAGGGGAAGGGGAGGAAGGGGAGGAAGAGTGAAGGGGAAAGGGAAAGGGTGACTGGGGACAGGAGGGGAAGGGAGAGAAGGTGGGAGGGGAGTAGGGGGCGAGGGAGGGGATGGGGAAGGAGAGGAAGGTGGAAGGGGGAGTGGGAGCATAAGGGGAGGGATGGGAAAGGGGGATGGAAGAGTGAAGGGGAAGGAGGAGGGAGAGTGGAGGAGGAAGTGTAAAGGAAGGGTAAGGAGAGGGGGAAGGGGAGGGGAAGGGAAGAAGGATGGTGAGTGGGAGGGGAGGAGGAAAGGGGAGGAGAGGGGGAAGGGGAGGGGAATGGAAGAGGGAAGGAGAGGGACGGGGAATGGAGAGAGGAGGAGGAGGGAGGAGGAGGAAGGGGAGGGGAATGGAAGGGGAGAGCATGGAAGAGGGAAAGGGAGAGGGAGGGAAGGTGGAAAGTGAGGGGAGGGGAGGAGGAAGGGGGTGAGAGGGGAAGGGAAGGGTGGAGGAGGGAGGTGAGGAGGAGGAGAAGGGGAAGGGGGATGGAAGAGGGAAGGGGAGGGAAAAGGGAAGGAGTGGCAGAGAACACAGCTAAATTAAATGTATATATATATATGTGTGTGTGTGTGTGTGTGTGTGTACTAAATTTACTATATATATACTTGGGGAGGTTAGGGAAAGGAAGGGGGAGGTGGATGGGAGGGGAAGGAGGAGGGGAATGGAAGAGGGAAAGGGAGGGGGAGGGAAGAGGGAAGGGGAAGGTGAGGACACATCTAAATTAACATTCGACCTTGTGCTCGGGGAGGGGAGGGAAAGGGAAGGGGGAGGGGAGAGGAAGGGGGAGGGAGATGGAAGAAGGAAAGGGAGGGAAGATGGAAGGTGAGGGGGAGGGGTAGGCGGAAGGGAAGAAGAAAGGGAGTTTTAGTATTATATAAATAGAGAGATAATTGAGAGTAAGTCGGTAAGCTTTTCTTAATACCACTTACCATTTACACACATTAAGAAAACGGCATCTCTTCTAATATTGTGAGCAGTCCGTACATGAGCATTAGGAAATTTTAATTTTGGGGATACTTTGAATGGCCCACTGTACCTTTACTTCAAAAAACAAACCCAGAAAGGCACACCTCCAGACAACGAGCTTTTAGAAAAACTAAGTTTCACGGCTGTATCTTTTACTGTTATTGCTCCACAGATGTGTTAGAACCCTCACCCACTCACCCACTTACCCACCCACCCACACCCGACCCCTCATCCCCTGAACGCCAAAAATCAACATCTGGATCTCTGGAACGGCGTAACGGATTTCAATGAAATTTAGCACGATTAGAGAGCTTAATAGGAAAACTCTAAAGCTAGAGTTTCATCCCAGTTAGTGGAATATTTCCAGAGTTATAGAGGGCCAAAGTCAGGTTTTTGTGTACTCCAGATTGTTGGGCTTTACTATATATATATATATATATATATATATATATATATATATATATATATATATGTGTGTGTGTGTGTGTGTGTAGGATCTACTGGTCACTTTTACCAGACACATATGTAATTCTAATAGCCACAATGCCCTCTTAAATTCTCGAATTCTTCGCGCTTTTTTGGATATGCTTGTAACTACGAAGCCGTGACATCCAAACACAAGAAATTGAAGAGACTTGTGATTTGCCGGTCGCGGGACACGAACCCGGGTCACCTTAATCACAAGGAGGTCACGTTGCCGACCTGGCTACGAGAAGGATAAAAGTCTATTACCTGTCGTACATATATATACCTGTCGTTTTTCAGGTATATTTATTAGAGCTGGAATAGACCCATCCTCACCATCGTAGCCAAGTGGGCAATCGTTTTTATTGCTTTTTAGGCTGAAATATATATGTAGAATCTACTGGTCACTTTTACCTGACACATATGTAATTCTAATAGCCACAATGACCTCTTAACTTCTCGAATTTTTCGCACTTTTTTGGATATGCCTGTAACTACGAAGCCGTGACATCCAAACACAAGAAATTGAAGAGACTTGTGATTTGCCGGTCGCGGGACACGAACCCGGGTCATCTTAATCACAAGGAGGTCACGTTGCCGACCTGGCTACGAGAAGGATAAAAGTCTATTACCTGTCTATTACCTGAAGTTAAGAGGGTATTGTGGCTATTAGAATTACCTAGATAGGTAGGCCTAGTTATTCATATGGTATCCACATGCCAGCAAATGTTGATGGGCAAGAAAACTTTTCAGATACATATCTTTTATAGGCTTTTGTGCTGAAGCCTTTTGTTATATCATTATTATAAATAAGATGATAAATATGAAGACGCTATTTTTTTCTTTTACATAATAATAATGTACTTCCCTTATTATGGCTTTATTTCTTGCACACATTTCAAACTAGGCTAGCCTATGTCTGTGTCTTACACCATTTTTTGACAATTGCAATAAATTTTGCTTAACTCTTTAAGGTAAGGAGTAACAGTAAACAGTAGCTGATGCTTGATATAAGATAAGCTAGGTGTATGTAGGCCTATGATGTAAGTCCGTATAGAAAGGATTTGCTAATTTTATCGTAAAGGTATAGATTCTATTAATAGCACTATTTTTGGTTTGAGGATACTGTAGAGTTCCATAAATTGCATATAAATCATAATTAAACGAATTCATAATTTCACCGAGTTACAACCGCGATACCCTCCCTTCCATCCCCGCCTCGGTATTTGACAGTAGACGCATATAGCCTACTAATCCTTAAAATGTATATGTGTATAGTACATTTTCTACTCAGTCACATATTCTTTTGCTTCTCAAAATATCCGCAAAACTCGTGTTAACCTTATATGTGTCCTGAACAGAACGCAAAATAAAAAAAAAAAAAAGTTTTCTTATCTCGCATTGTCTGTTGTAACTTACATGAAAGAGTAAGTTGTTAATTTCTGAGAAATATATTTTTATTAGTGTGCACCTACAAAAAGAAGCATAGAAACTATTTAATTGCAGATATAGCCATTAAAGTAATCTTAATAACATAACACTGATTTCAACACTTACATAAATCAGGAAAAAGCTGCAATGACATAAATCAGGAAAATGCTGCAATGACAATCACCTGTGATAGTTTTCCCGCCAGGCCGCCACAGGCTGTTCCTTTTACCTCCAGGGAAGTTTTCACTAATAGCGAGTTTTATTAATTTCATGTTTTTAGTAGATTCTGATATTTAAAGAAAGTTTATAATAACATGTTTTTCTTATGCTTAGGGTAATTTATCCCAATTGGTGTTAAAATATGTGAAAAGTAAAAAAATTATGCTGCGTGCATCCGAAAACAAGCTCCTGTCGTTGACTTCGGGGGGTGTTGTTATTAAATTTAGACTTACCATCACAATACTTTATTATCTCTTTATTCGTTAACATTATTTATTGACAAAACATATATCTGAAGGAGAAATTTAGGTTAATAAATAAATTTCGATTCACATTACTTGGTAATTATTTGAAAATAATGATGCTATTATGGACAAAATACTTGCAACCAATCAGCTAGCAGGGAACTCTTCCGAGATAAAAGGGCACCCCTGCGAGTCTGTGCGAATGCGCCTCGGTAAAAAAAACCGAGTTTAGTAACACTGTTCCTAAATCTAACCTTGTGTCTAAAGCCGCCATTCATAATCAGATCCAGTCAAAACAGATTACGAAGAGAAAACGTAATGTGAACAATCAATGTAACAAATTAGACAAGAAGCTGTCTGTAACTGCTAATCGATTGAATTATATTAGTAGCATGGACTTGCAACCTACTTTATTGCCAACTGCATCAGTTACTATTCGTAATAGCAATAATAAGGAACAAGTGACCCAAGTATTTTTCGACACCGGAAGCCAAAGGAGCTTTATTAGGAGTCGTTTGGCCGCTGAATTAGACCATCCTGTTGTCAAAAAAGTTTCATCGAATATTGCACCCTTTGCAACTGATGTGATTGAGGGAGAATTTAATTTGGTAGCATGCTGGCTGAAAATAGGCCAGCGAGTCCTGAGGTTATGGTTGTTAGTTCATGATAAAGTAAATACGCCCATTCACAACTTCGGGCTGATGAATGTAAGAGAACATTAAATTTTGCTACAGAAGGGTTACACACTTGCTGATCAGGAGGTTGAAAGTGACACACTCGAGAATGTATAGATCCTGATTGGAGCCGATTATTTCAATCATTTTGTGTATGGCTTAGAAAAATTTGATAGTATCAATTTATTTGTAACACCTAATGGGGTATCCCCTTATGGGAGACTCCCAGGGTGGGCTAGACAGGGCGTTGACACGTCCATTGTAGGAACACTACGTGTGTGTAGGTTTCAAGAAACAGAGCATCACATGGATGAGTGGTGGAGATTAGATACGCCAGACATTTAGCCCGATGAGCAGTTTACTGTTTCGCACCATGCCACGATGCAATGTATTGTGAGCAGCGTTAAGCAAACCTTACGAGGTTACCAGGTCAGCCTGCCTTTCCATGATTGCGAGAGGCCGACTACCAATTATAAACTTGCAATTGCTCACTTGAAATCGTTAGCTCATTTCAGTAGTGATTCCGTGTACCGTCAGCAATATTCCGATGTGATTCAAACATATGTAGTTAACGGGTCCATTAGAAAAATAACCAGCCGAGTCGTCGAGGGCTATTATATGCCTCACTTTGGGGTAATTAAAGAAAGCGAGACTACATCACTACGAGTTGTGTTTAATGCTTCTTCAAAGCAAAGTGGTGGACGGTCACTTAAAGAGTGCCTGTATGCCAGCCCTAACTTAGTAGAAACGTTGTTTGATTTGTTGTTGATATTCAGGTCCAAGCCTTATGCTGTAACAGCAGATATTTCTAAGACGTTTCACCGCGTTCTCTTAGACCGTAAAGATGCAAAATGTGCTCCTTTTCTGTGGCCAGAAAATTCATCCCAAATTATTACCTAAGAGTTTAAAGCAGTAGTATTTGGTGTAACCTCGAGTCCCTACCTCTTGCAGCAAGTCACAAACTCATCTGCAGAGGGAGGGTAGAGAAGAGCTCTTAAAGCATTTTTACACTGAAAATTTTCTCAAAACATATGATTCAGTAAAGAATATGAGGGAAGACCCCAGTAGAAATTCCAGTTCTTGGAATAATTAGGAATCTCGAATCTGACACTTGATCACTTAAGCCATCAAAGGGAAGAGAATGGCAAATGATAAATGGGTGCCCACCAAAAGAAAGATCCTGTTCTTAGTGGTCTCCAACTTTGACCCTTTAGGTCTTATTTCCCAAATTTTTGTTTGAAGTAAAAACTTTTTGCAAGTTCTGTGGAACGAGAAAGTGGGTTGGGATGATGTACTAACCCCTGAGAGAGTAGCAGAAGCAAGAGAAATACTCACTGATTTTCAAGAGATAGATAACATAAAATTCAGAGTGACATGTGTTTTGCGATGCTTTCATGAAAGCTTATGGGGAGTAGCTTATGCTAGAAACGTCAATGGGAAGACCCATCTTTTAACTGCCAAATTGTAGCGATCCCACGACTGGAGCTGATGGCTTTACTCGTCGGGGCCAGACTAGCCAAGTATCTCAGTCAAACCTTTAAATTCAGTAAAGTAACAATCTGGGGAGATAGTAAAGTGGCAATTGAATGGGTGGGTAGCGAGGTTGAAAAGAAATGGACTTTCATAGTCTATAAGGCATGGAAGGTATAATTTATCCTACAGGAGTGCGGATTCGAGTTGCAGTATGTTTCAAACAAGGAGAATCCAGCTGATGCACTGTTCCACGGGTCAGACCTCAAACAATTGCTTGAGAAATCCTTGTGGGCAAGGGCCCCAGCCATGTTGCACATCCCAGGACCCCTAGCAGCAACTGATGAGCCACGAGACGATGCATCTTCGTCAGTAGTAATGTCTGCGCTATGAGAGTTGCAGAGAGAACTTCAGCCAGCACCTCTTGCTTCATTACTTCATTTTTGGGAGAGTATATCCAACTACAGCTCTCTTTGCAGTATCATGCAAAATATTTGTAAATTCATGGAGATTAGAGATGATCCATTAACAAAGCTACCTTATGTGGAACAACGCCATCATTAGCCCACTTTGTGTAGATAATTAGAGAAGGGTGGAGAAGCTCCTCATGAAATAGTCAGTTTTGCAAGAATTAAATTTAGATTTAATTAATGACGTGATATATTCTAGATATTGATTGAAACACTCTAGTACTACAAAGAATGACTTGATCCTGTTGCTCCTAAGGGAAAACTAGGTATGTTATATCTTAAACATATTCATAACATAAACCTACACTGTGGCGTCAATACAGTTATCTCAACATTCAGGCAAGAGTGTTGGATGCCAGCAGTCAGAGTATCAGTTAAGAAGATAGTAGATGCTTAGAGTGTAAAAGGACGCTCAGTGCTCCAATGTAGCGACCTCCTCAGCCCCAGCTACCGAGCCTCGTGTGACTCTGGCGACGCCGTTTCACCATGTGGAACTGGATCATGCAGGTCCGATCAACATCCAGGAGGGTCATGCTTACATCCTCTTAATTACGTGTCTCAGCACGTGTGCCGCCTACCTGTATATGGTGACGAACCTCAGTACTGACACCTTCATCCTGTGCCTTCGTAGATTTGCCAACTGTCACAGCGCCCCACCTGCTATATACTCTGACAATCATGCAACCTTCAAGACCTCAACAACTTGTTAGCCGACCTCTGCGACAAGGATGTGACTCAGCCGTATTTGAGAGAAGAAGGGCGGGAAGTTTGAACAACTAATTAGAGTGACGAAGCATGCCCTGACAGTCTCACTCGATAGAGCCTTGTTTAATGAGGAACAGGCAAGAACACTAGTTAAAGAAGCGGAGTGTGTCGTCAACAACCGCCCTCTTACTTACTGTGATGATGCCCGCGAGGATGAAGTTCTCAGTCTGTCACATCTTCTACAAGGTAGGACTATCCATTTGTTGTCTGCTGCAGCACCAAACGAGGGTATACTTGATATTTTCACCGCCAAGAAGATTCGAGCTGAATACTTCAAATTAGTTGACGCTCTGCGTGCCTTTAGGTTACGTTGTATCACCAAGTATCTACAGGCCTTACGCCAACGTCATGATTTCGACCCTGGTACGCTGACTCCACTCAGAAACAATGACGTTGTTGTAGTAAAAAAGATCGACCGACGTCATAAATTCTGTCCTCTCGGAAGAATTATACAAATCTACCCCTGAGAGGATGATGTCGTTCGTTCAGCGAAGGTTTTGTGTGAAGGTGAAGAATGGCTCGTGCTGATCGAACACATTGTCATGTTAGAGGCGAATGTGTAAGAGGTGCAAAAGAAACGAGCAGGTAAAAGTGACTGCTACTTTATTACAGATCCAGGCAGTTTATATTGCGGCAGACTGGCGCCGAGCCGCGAAAGACAATGAGATTGTGTGTGACCTGAGGTCAATAATAATTAACAGTGATATACAGCGAGCAAGTACAGTTTACAATATAAAAACAGACAGAATTCCAATGTAGATATAATCTTGATGCCTGCGAATAAAGAAATACATGATACACAATTGATAATAGGTGATCAAATACATATATAGTTTAACTGATTGAAAACGCGTGACCTGGCACGTTAGGCGTGACTAATTGTATGGCGAAGAAACTGGGAAGTCACCATAGAAAACTTGCTCAGCGGAGACTTAGTGAATGACACGTTCGCTAGAGACTCCGCTGACGGCTCTGTAGGTGACGTTACAAATGAACAACATGAAGACAGTAACTGTGATGTTGTGTCAAATGAAGTGACTAACGAGGACGAACGCGTAAGTGTTGAATGAAGTATTGATCATACTATGAATGATAGTGAACCTGTAATGGTGAGTATTGACAATCACGAACTAACTGATCATGAATCAGAGAAGTGGGTGAAGAAAGTAGCCATAAACAGAATGAAATGAATGTTGACAGAGTTAGGGGTAAACCCAAAAGGAAAACGACCCTAGCCTTCGGGAGAGAAAATGAAATATTGGCTTTAAGAGGGTAAACTATGGAGTTTTTCGAGTGTTGTGTATAAACACTTACTTAAGGTGGAACAAAATGGAACTATGAGAAGGCCCAAGGATCATTATAGTTAGATAATTTTATAGTTTTGCGTGTTACCAAGGGAGAGGAGAACCGTTGTGCCATTGTTTACATTTCATTGCCTTTGTGCATTTTATGATTGTAAGGCACGGAATATCCTGCTTGTACTGCAAGCCAGATGCGATTGTGAGGCCTCCAGTTGTATCTAGGCCATAAATCAGAACCGAAAGTTGTCCAGTAATTTTGCTGCCTTGTCTGTTAGATCCGTCTGGCTGAGAGAATGTTGACAAAATCTTCTACAGGAATTTTGCCAGCATAAAACTCCCATCTAGTCATTTTAATATATCAGAAGAAATTGCAGTCATACGTGCCACTAAGCGTCGAGTGGGGCTGACATAGAAGTATGTGATGGTTCTGAACTGTAAAGGGCTGTAGTTATTTCATTTGTAACGTGTTCTTTATTTCTGGAAAGTGTACTGTAGGTTGCACTTTCAATTAACAGGAGTTTTGCACCTGAGAAACTTAATTGTAGAAAGGTCCTTGTAAATCTGGAATTTTGGAAAATTCTGGAATGGGACGTACTGTACATAAGCTGCTGCGCGGCTGCGGAGCACTTCTTGCCCACTCTTCCCCTAGCGGCCAAGCAAACCAGAAGCTCTTCGGGTAGGCCCTAAAACCTGAAAGCCGGTTGATGGCCGACTTTCAATAGAACATACAAGTCCCGCACCGTCATTTTCATCAGTCTTAATCGAGGCCATCCTTTGTTTTGTGTGGGCATGTATTATGTCCAGTGATAAAGTTGTATACGCTCACTAGTTTAAATCCTAATTCAAGTCAATTTGTTAGATTTGAATCAAGTCACAAAATTACATAGGGAATCCATTCCCATTACTAAGTGGAGTCCCACAAGGATCTGTACTCAGTCCAACACTATTCATATTATATACATCAGATATGACTTCACCACCAGAGTACTGTACTGATGTCTGCTTTGCAGATGATATAACTCAAATAATTATACACCCAGAAAAACGCACTCGAAAAAGGGATCCAACTTTGAAAAGACAAGTAGCACAAAAAACAATGAACCAAATTGAAAGAATAAATCAATTTGAAAAGAAGTAGGAGATAAAGACAAATTAATCTAAATTCCAACAAGTATCAGTGTCTGCTAAAAACCTGCACAAATAATGTTAGACCAACAACCGATGAATTTTACTAAAAGCACAAGAATACTAGGAATGCAATTCGGACAAGGAGGAATATCAAGACACGTGAGAGAAAGGCTAAGAATAGCAAGAACACAAAATACAAAGCTAAAACGATTTAGGAATATGAACACAAATATCAAAATCCATTTCTACAAAAGCCTAATCAGACCAATAATGGAATATCCACCAATACCCACGTGTTTAGCATCGACTTCCAATATAAGTGCATTACAAAAATTCCAAAATAAGATACTAAGGTGCAGTGAGAAATAATCAAGGAGATGACGATCTGAATATAGAACAAATGCACAAAAAATACAAAGTAGAACCAATTAATCAAAGATTATACAGACTGGCAACCAACATATGGAGCAAACTAGATCAATACAACAGTGAATTAGCAGAAGAATCCGTAGCAGAAGAGAGAAACCACCCAAACAACACAGACCACAGATGGTGGAGAAGAGTATCTTCATATCTTCATCGTGATGAACCTCAACCATTATTTCTTGTGAAAAAGTAATATTTAGAATTTACTATGTAGGTATCATGCAAAATCATTATGATAATTAACATCAAGGTTAAAATGAGGAAATTGGAACTTATTTTTTTATTTTATTTTATGTTTTAAATATTATTATACTAATAAGAAATAAAATTCAAAATATGCAATATGTACAACTTACCAATTTGTTATAATGTAAAATTATTATTGTATTATGTTAATATTAGAAAAATTGTACCCTTACCTAAATAAAATTGTGGATAAACCACACTTGACATTACTCTTACTAATATTTCACTTTCTAAACTATTCCCTACCATGGTTAGCTAGCTAACTGCCCTCATTCTTCTTTCACCCATCTTACCTATCAGCTAAAAAAAAAGAAAAAAAAAATTTTAGTATCTTAGTAAGCGACCGGGATTCATTCTTTGTATACGGAATTACTTTCAGAATTTGTCATTGGTAGCGAAGCCTACATTGTTAGATTTAAAGTAGTGCAGAGTCGTCGTCGTCTTCTTTCGACCTTATTAATCCAACTGTATAGCAGGGTCAGCCGCTCAAGTCAACTTTCTCCATCTATTTCTACTCCTTGCATCTTCTTCCCCCAGTCCCACCTCACCCATATCCCTCCTCACCACATTCGTCCATCTGATCCGTTGACACCCCACACTCCTCCCCCCCATCACTGGCATGTTCTTAGCTCTCTTGATTAGTTCCACCTCCTCTCTTCTTATTACATGGCCATAGTATCTCAATCGAGCTTCCCTAGCCTTCTCCTTTACATTACATATACCACACATTCTTCTTATATCTTGACTCTCCCTCCTTTCCAGTTGTGATATTCCAGCAATCCATCTCACCATCCTCATCTCGGTTCTTTCCAAAAGTCCCTCCTCTTTCCTCTTAAGTGACCGAGTTTCTGCCCAATATCATTGTACAGGACTGATAACTGTCTTTTAATTTTCATTTTGAGCCTTAATGGGATTTTCTTGTCTAAGACAATTCCAGTTACTTCCCTCCATTTTTGCCATGCCTCTTTCACTCTCTATCTCACTGCTTTCTCAGTACCTCCCTCCTCTGCTATTATTGATCCCAAGCAGTTATACTCATCGTTCTGTTTTAGCCCTGTACCGTCTTCCACTTGAATGTTTACTTCTTCATGTCCTTCTCTACTACTAATCATTAGCTCTATCTTTCCAATGTTCACTTTCAGTCCTTTCTTTTCTAGGGTTCGTTTCCATGCTAAAAACCTTTCTTGCAGTTCTTCTGTGTCAGCTATAATGACTAAATCATCAGCAAACATCAGTTCCTACACTTCTTCGTTGTTCCTTAATTCTGATGTCAAAGTGTCTATAACGATGAGGAACAAGAATGGACTCAGAGCTGATCCCTGATGGAGGCCAACCTCCACAGGGAATGCCCCAGTCTCCCCATATTTTGTCTGTACACTGGTTCTTGCCTCCTCATACATCATCTTCACTAATCTTACCAACTTCTCTGGTGCTCCTCTCTTTCTCAAACACCAATAAACGACACTTCTTGGTACCCTCTCATACGCCTTTTCCAGATCCACAAAACACATGTAAACTTTTCTGTTTCCTTCTAAATATTTCTCTTGGACTTGTCTTACTACAAAAATAGCATCCACTAGCTATTTCTTTTCATAAACCCAAACTGCTGCTTATGTATATCTATCAACTCTCTCAACCTTCCTTCTACTATTCTTTCTAATATCTTGAATACATGCTCCAAAAGCTTTATTCCTCTGTAGTTCCCACATCCCCTTTTTGTTTATACATTTTAATCATCCAACTATTGTTCCAGTCCCTTGCATTTCCTCTACATAACAGATCTTTTCCAACAGTGTGTGCACCCACTCTTTGCCTAGATTTCCCAATGCTTTAATCATTTCTGTTGTTAACTCTGACATTCCTGCAGCTTTATTTACTTTTCCTTTCTTTATAGCACTCTCAACTTCACTCTCTCTGGTGTTTGCTATTGGTCCCTCTACTGGAGGAACATTTTCCAGTTCTTCACACTCATTCTCAGTGTTTAATAGTTGTGAAAAATATTCTTTCCATCTTCTCTTGACCTCTTCTTCCTCAATTAAGATATTTCCATTTTCATCTTTAATAATTCCTAGCTCTCCTACATCCTGACTGTCTTTTCTTCTCGCTTCTGCAATTCTGTAGATAATCTTTTCTCCCTCTGGTGTTCCCATCTTCTCATACCACTCTCTTATGGTTTCTCCCTTTGCAATCGCTACCTTTCTCTTTGTTGCCCTCTTTGTCGGTCTATACTCCTCTCTTGTTCGGCAGTTGTTATCTTCTTCCCACCCTCTTCTGACTTATACTCTTTCCCTTCACAGCTGTTTGAACCTCTTAATTCCACCACCAAGTTTCTCTTTCTTGTTGCTGCCTACCACTTGTCCTCCCACACACCTCTGCTACTGCTGGAACCACAATCCCGTCCATATAATCCCATATCTCCTCAGGCAATTCTGACATTCCATTTGCATATCTCTCTTCTCTGGCTCTTTCCACTTTACTTCTGAATTCTCTTGCCTTCTCCCCCTTCAACTTCCAAGTTTTGATCCTCCTATTCCTGGCTGGGGCTCTTCTTTTCCCTACTGCTTTCAACCTACCATCTGCCACTACCAGTTCATGTTGAGCTACAACATATTCATTTGGAATAACTGTACAATCCATGATGATTTTCTTGTCTTCCTTCCTAACCAAAATATAATCAATTTGTGTCTCATTTTGTCCATTTTTTTTTATTTTACCAGATGACTTCTCCCATTCTCAAACTGTGTATTCAGTACTACCAGATTCATAGCTTCTGCTAATTCCAGCAATCTATCACCTTCCTGGTTTCTTCTTCCAAAACCTCTTCCTCCATGTATTCCTTTAAAGCCATCAGAACTCTCACCTACATGGGCATTCATGTCCCCAGATAACAACAGTTCACCTCTTGGAACTCTTTCTATATATCTTTATAATTTCCTTCTGAATTCCTCCTCCTCCTCCTCCTCTTCACTACACCCTTGCTAAGGGGCGTATGCTGAGATGATAGGCCATAATCTCTCATCTTTCACAAACTTTAACCCAATGAGCCTGTCACTGATACGATGGACCTCTGTAACATTCTCCTGCAGATCTGGATTTAGAATAATTCCTACCCAATTTCTCCTTGTATCTTCCCCTATGTAGTAAACTGTATATCCTTCTCCAAGCTTTCTTGCACTTTTTCCCTTCCATTTGGTCTCTTGTATGCATAGAATCATAATTTTCCTTCTCTGCATTACATCAGCCAACTCTCTTCCCTTTCCTGTGAGGCTACCAACATTCCAATTTCCAGTTTATTTCTTTCCTTTCTTTTTCCAATCCTTTCTCCTTTAGCCGCAGTCGTGACTTCTGCGGTACCCTTTGCATATTTCTCACTGCTGTCAGGGGATACTGCAGCGTGCCGCTTACAGAGTACGCCCTAGCCCTATTGCATTCCATTATTGACTCGAGATTCATTATTTAGTTTTTGCCACTGTTTCATACTCAGTTGGCTAGACCAGGCAGTAGCTCTACCCATTTATCCGGGCTTGAGACAGGCAGCAAGTTGGATTGGCATGCCCCCCGCACCCCCTGGCTGGGTAAAAGTCGAGTGCTGAGTACCTCGGTGCAATTCCTTTTTCTGTGAGTTTGATTTGTGTGTTTCTCTATGACCACGTGGTCATCAGTGTTTGTTAACCCAGCTATAGCCAAGATTAAAGTAATATTCGTGTAAACTGATTGTAATTTTTGGTAATTAACGTAACTCTGAATAGCTAGGGTATATTTTTGCATTGCCATAGTTTATTTTTGTAGTAAACTTTAAAATGCCCTCGTGTTCGTATAGCCGCCACCTATTTGTGCTGGTTCAGTGTCGGTGTCTTTTCTAGATTTTGTATCGGCCCAGGATATCGGGCAAGAGCCAGATTCACTGAGTTGCTGTCAGAAAATTCTCGACACCTCCAATCGTATTTCCAGCTACAGCGATTTTCCCTATGACAATAAACAACAGTCTACTGCAGACTAATGTCAAGTCATATAAAGTACCACATAATGTTTATTTTGTTTGTCCTATAATGCTGTACGTGATCTAGCCACTAGGCTACCTTCATATAGTCCGTATAATTGTAGGCATCAGTTATACCTAGCCAGTTTATAAGCAGAAAAGCAACCCTTTGAAATGTTTCATTCCCAATTACGTTACAACCAAAATTGTAAGTATTTTTATAAAAAAAAAAAAAAGACACCAGACCTACAGTATGTCTTTGTCACATACTTTACTGCAGTATTTTGCATAATGCATAAAGCTGACGTTTCAATACCACCGACAGACATTACATCTTAAACGCTATGACAAAAAATCATCATATGTGGAGCCTTCTGAATGCCGCGAGAAGTCAGAGAAATGACAGTAGCCGAGGACACAAGTCATGCGATACGATGGGTCATGAATGGACTGTGGAATTTCTTATATTTTTGATGGTACAGTAGCTATTCGGGTAGACAAAAAGACCAACAGGGACTAGTGTAAGAGTAGTGGAGAAGAAATGTGGGAAAAAATAAGCTTACAGGAATAGAAACAGGAGAATCACAAAGGTATTTGGGAGTCAATATTTGTAATAATGGTAATGGTGAGATAAAAGGTGAATCAGATTACACGAAGCCGAAATTCTATGCCACATTCTTTCCTTGGAGATATGGCATGGGAAGAAGTGTTATATAAGGTGTGAAATGTAGTGATACAAAGGAGTGGTAAAAGCATTAGCGAAAGTGAGAGGACGAATCTTATAGTATTTGAATAAGGGTAGATCTTACTGGGAGAAAGGGGATGACAACTTGTTGAAAAGAGAGTGACTTCGGAAATGACAGGAGGAAAGAGAAGAAGGCCTAGAAGGGCTAGGTAGTTAGTGTTCAAGAGGTAATGAAAAGAAGGTGACGACATCCACTGAGCAGCTGACGCATTGTAGACCAGATATATAAGAGTTAATGGTGTAGTGCATATACAGGGATCAAATACACTGCAGGTGTACAAAGTAACTAAGATTAGGAAAGTTATATATATATATATATATATATATATATATATATATATATATATATATATATATATATGTGTGTGTGTGTGTGTGTGTGTGTGTGTGTGTGTGTGTATGTTTTGTATGTGTTTGTGTGTGTGTGTGTCGTACTGACGAGCTTTGAACAGCATAATAAATACGTTGTTCTATCATAAGAAACCGTATCCATCTGATCAAATATTTTAAGTTTAACTTGCATTTTTATTCCGACGAGGGCACTTTTTCTTTAAAGATGTGCCTTTCCATCACTCTTATGGCTCGTTGGAAGTTGACCTTAATTAATGGCTACACCTCAAGACTTGCCGTTGAGAAGCTCCCTGGCATCGGTATCGATTTCCCTGTCTGGAGAGATACTACAGTCAGCGCTTGACAGAGGGAATTCTAGTACTGCGGACTAAAGGATACAACCACTCTTCTTTACTAATTCTAGCATGGAGCATTATAGACCTAGATGCAAATGGGTAAACAGCGTCTCAACTTTGTCCATCAAAAAATACATTACTTTGAAATGGTTATGCGATTCTTGTATTTCTTAAGACGATACCAACATTGACTTACGTAAATTTCAGCTAGAAAGTTGTCCCTCAGATAATCACCCTACATCATGCCAACCTGAGTAGAATTGCGTGGAACAACATAATCAGATATTTGTTAGCCTCCGAAAGTAGCAATACTGTAATTTATAAGGGAAAGTGGAAATCTTGAAGCCACAGAGGTCAGCATATTAAAAAAACTCAAAATTTCGAATATCATAGCAATAAAACCAAGCATACCAAATATTAAAACTTTCAGACAGTTATTTGATACCTCCTAAATCACCTCTTGAGCTCCATTAAGGATATAAACAATATGCACAACTTACACACATGCGCGTTCACACACACCTCACACACATATTACACACACACACACACACACACACACACACACACACACACACACACATATATATATATATATATATATATATATATATATATATATATATATATGTATGTGTGTGTGTGTGTGTGTGTGTGTGTGTGTGTGTGTCTGTGTGTGTGTGTCAGCAATAGAAAAGCTCAGTTAAAATCGAGACGAATAATGAATATTAAAACCAGGGCTTGAATGAAGAGCACCTTTATTAGTATGCGACTAGTTTCGAAGATTTACATTCCTCCGTCATTGGGTAATCTATAATGGAACATATGTTACATTTAAAATCAATAAAGTAAAATAAAATTACATATTACAAGATATGATAACTTAAACACGCAGCAAAATCTTAAAATATAGACATAAAAATTGAAATGTTGTCAAAAGAGTAGAAATGAAAAGTCTAAAAACACCGCAATTCAACAGACCTTTCATTATCAGCAAGAAAGGGTTTGTCTCTTAAGGTATATAGAGACTCAACCACTCCGAGCTCCATTTCGTTGGTCCTGCAAGTAAGGACTGAAAAAAGAATCTAAATTTATAGGATGGTCATATTCTTCAGAGTGGTGACGATACTTAGCGCCATTTGTCAACACTGAAGAATATGACCATCCAATAAATTTAGAATCTTTTTCAGTTCTTATTAGCCGGACCAACGAAATGGAGCTCGGAGTGGTTGAGTCTCAACATACCCTAAGAGACAAACCCTTTCTTTGTGATAATGAATGGTCTGTTGAATTGCTGTGTTTTAAGACTTCATTTCTACTCTTTTGACAACATTTCTATGTTTATTTCTATATTTTAAGATTTTGCTGCGTGTTTAGGTTATCATGTCTTGTAATATGAAATTCTATTATGCTTTATTGATTTTAAATGTAACATATCTTCCATTTTAGATTACCCGATGACGGAGGAATGTAAATCTCCGAAGCTAGTCGCAACTTATGAAGGTGCTCTTCATTCAAGCCCAGGTTTTAATATCTATTATATATATATATATATATATATATATATATATATATATATATATATATATATATATATATATATATATATATATATATATATATTCATACTGTATATATAATGTGCATATGTATATGTATGTGTGCGTGCATGTCTATCTGTATGTATTCGGAATAACCACGATGACCTCCGTGATTTCTTCACACTTTTTGAATACGCTTGGTATTTCTTGAGTTTTAGAACTGTATATATCCTGTTATCTTCTGGTATCGTTTTAGGAATTCTAAAGTAAAGGCTGTTGCATCAGGTCGACAGAGAAGGAAACGCTTCTACTGGCGTGCGTCCTTTGCAAAGGGTATCTCATTTATCCGTTCGAGTAACGTTTGTGTGCACTTCTTTTTGCATTTTGCATGCATCTCCTTTGGTTGCTGTGTTAGTTCTTTCGAGAGCGCGTGAGGTTGTATGCGTCCTGTTTGGCGCGTTCAACCTCGATGAGAGGTGTTGAGACATGAAATGATCCAGAGCTTTGGGGAGATTGTTGGTGATTGTTCGTGTGTGTGTGTGTGTGTGTGTGTGTGTGTGTGTGTGTGTGTGGGTGGGTGGAGGGGATGGGATTCCGAGGGCAACATGCAAACGCAGCTCTACGAGTTCTAGGGTCAGCGCTTCTGAATTCCTCCCCACGCCCCACACTACCGACCCCCCCCCTTTTTTTCTCCTCCTCCTTTCCATACTCGGTGGCACTGCGAGATTAGCAAGCTGCCTGACTCCTGAGACTGCCTCTCAGTAACCCTGTGACCAGTGCAGTGGTTGGTGTGGTCTCATCCGGCGCTTGAGATTTTGTGTTCCGCGGTCACCAAAGAACTTCTTCGTTTAGGAACATTGTCACATGGCAGAATAGCTTTGAATTTGTAATTTAAAAGGTTATGGTCTGAAATACAAGTTATCATGCTCTTTGCGTTGCTTAGAAATTGTTATGGATCTGCTGACATGCGATGGGTGCCACGTGGGGGAGGAGTGCCGATCTCTGAACATTCCTCGCCATTCAATAGTCCTGGATTCCAGCTGCCAGATCTCGGTCCATTTAAATCAAACACTCGGCTTATAAACAATCATGTTGTGGAGGATGATGTACGAGACGAGAGACGACTTCTAACGTGACAATGCTTATAGGATACAAATTTCATTTCATATATGCAACCTGAAGATTAGCAGCATTCTTTGCTTGATTAGCGTAACAAGTACTTATTCAAATAAACTCGCGTTATTTCAAGGTATGCGGATAAATGAAAATATATGCAATGCACGCGCCCATACACATACACGCATATTATATATATATATATATATATATATATATATATATATATATATATATATATATATATATATATATATATATATATATATATGTATATATATGTGTGTGTGTGTGTGTGTGTGTGTGTGTCCATATGTCTCCATATGTGTCTGTATATATATATATATATATATATATATATATATATATATATATATATATATATATATATATATATATATATGCATACGTGTGTATGTGAGTGTGCAAGCGTGTGTACAAAACCTCACCCTGAACCTCGCAAAAAAAAAAAAAAAAAAAAATCGGCATCTCTTATTAATTTCCGGTTTCAAAAGGAATACTGTTACCATCATTAGGCCTAATTAACAGTATAACAAAGATGAAAAATTATGACTGGAATAGCTTTTAGACATTAGAATACAATAAAAATAATCAAGTCTTATCAGTAAACGAAAAACTGAGCCGTACTTTCATATTGTAAGTGATTTCTATCATCATGGCTAGTATGGTTATTATTCTACAGGAGAAAGTTGTGGCCTTTCGTTGTTAGATTCAGCTACCTTTACGCCTGCACAGACTCTTGCTCAAACAAGCATGCCGTAGGCGAAGAAAATAGAAAGCATTTAGAAGTATAGCGATGGTCACTAGCTCCAGTTTATCCAAGAATGATACACTATGGTGGATTTGCTATTTGTTTGTTCGTTCTGAATGAAATTCTGAAATGTTCAAACCATCCTACTTGCGTTTGGCCTTTCACTACAACAATGCAGCACTACATTTACACTTAAAAATGACACAGGTTGTTGATCAGGGCTGTGATGTCTTTGTGTTTAACCAAGTAACAACGAAGGATTTTTATTCAAATATCAGAGCATCACCTTAATGTCGATAGTTTGTTTGTTAGAGAAAAACTCTCCTTATCAAAGGAAAATATGTGAAAGTACGCTGTTGTTTTGCTGACTTTAGATGTAACAAGTTTGAGAAAAGTATTTTTTCAAGCTATTCCCAAGATTTGAATTAAAAGAAATATCACTAGTAATAAGACAATTTATATAAATAATTTCCCCTCCAAAATCTGTCAATTCTGTTTGGAGATAAAGATAGTCGGTACAAACTTTAAAACCATAGGTGGCAAGCATAGACACTAATTATGCCTACACTCAACGAGACGACCGAGAAGAATATACTGTACTGTAGTTGTAAACCCTTAAATGGCGGATTTTCTAAAAAATGTGGCGCTGTTGTCTTGTTTTATTGATTTCTACATTAAAGAAAGAGATGAACCTCAGCAAGAGCAGCAGCAGCCCATTTCCCCCACGGGGAAAAAAATGTGATGTCCGCAAGAAATGATGCTCTTTGGATAAATCTAATACCATGAAAAGTTGCTCAATGTAAAGGGGAGAGAAAGTAGATATGAATGATGTAAGAGTGAATGTACAGTAGTTCAGTTTGATTATGTTTAAGAAGCATCTGTTGAGGATATAAGTCATTCAGTTAAAAAGTCCAAAGATGGAAGAACCTTGGGGTAAAAAGATGGCCAAAGTTACTAATGGAACAGATGACACGAATAATTATTGTATACAGGTGAATAGAATATAGCGGATTAAAAGAAAAGAGCTGTATGGCTATGACGTTACAAAGTATTATCGGCGAATTATACAGCAAGAAATTGACAGGAAAATAGTAGTAAATATACAGACATACACACACATACTGTATATATATATATATATATATATATATATATATATATATATATATATATATATATATATGTATGTATGTATGTATATATATATATATATATATATATATATATATATATATATATATATATATGTCTATATATATATATATATATATATATATATATATATATATATATATATATATATATATATATATATATATATGTATAATATATATATGTGTATATATATATATATATATATAAATATTTATACTGTGTATGTATATACATTCATTTATACTATTGTATATATATTCACTATTTATTTTCCTGCCAATTTCCTGCCATCTAATTTGCAGATAATACTTTGCAAAGTTATAGCCATCCAGTTCCTCTAACCATTTATACCCTATTCTCCCTTATACTAAATTTATACTTGTTCCCCATTCCTTTAGTGCCTTTCCTCATTTTTTTACACCTAGGTCTTTCCATCTTTGGACTTTTCAATTTCGTGGATTATGTTATCAGCAGTCGCTTCATCAGCTATATATATATATATATATATATATATATATATATATATATATATATATATATATATATATATATATATATATATATATATATATATATATATATATATATATATATATATATATATATATATATATATATATATATATATATATATATATATATATATATATATATATATATATATATATATATATATATGTATATATATGTATATATATATATATATATATATATATATATATATATATATATATATATATATATATATTGGTTTTCAAGTTATATATACTGTCATAGTTCAACATTTTCCTCCTTATATATATATATATATATATATATATATATATATATATATATATATATATATATATATATATATATATATATATATATATAATACATATATATATATATATATATATATATACACACATATATACACACACATGTATATATATATATATATATATATATATATATATATATATATATATATATATATATATATATATATATATATATATATATATATATATATATATATATATATATATATATATATATATATATATATATATATATATATATATATATATATATATATATATATATATATATATATATATATATATATATATATATATATATATATATATATATATATATATATATATATATATTATATATATATATAAAAGAAGTATATATATATATATATATATATATTTTCCCCATATATATATAACATTTCATTCGAATATATATATATATAGAAATCATCAACACACAATCACGTGTGGAACAGAAATAAATTTCTAACTCACGTCGGGATCGAACCCAGGTCTCTCAGGTGGAAAGCAAGGGCATTATTCACTGGGCCATACAAGTCTAAAAGAAGTTGGAACCTGAGAGCAACTGCACCCAAGGAATTACCTGGCCAAGCTAACTGCTTGCATACCAGCGAAGTTTTCCCCAACTTCCCGACTCAGCAATGACCCAATAGACAACATTTCATTCGAATTATCCCTTCTGAGTGAATACGATAGAAATCATCAACACAAATCACGTGTGGAACAGAAATAAATTTCTGACTCACGTCGGGATCGAACCCAGGTCTCTCAGGTGGAAAGCAAGGGCGTTATCCACTGGGCCATACAAGTCTAAAAGAAGTTGGAACCTGAGAGCAACTGCACCCAAGGAATTACCTGGCCAAGCTAACTGCTTGCATACCAGCGAGTTTTCCCCAACTTCCCGACTCAGCAATGACCCAATAGACAACATTTCATTCGAATTATCCCTTCTGAGTGAATACGATAGAAATCATCAACACACAATCACGTGTGGAACAGAAATAAATTTCTGACTCACGTCAGGATCGAACCCAGGTCTCTCAGGTGGAAAGCAAGGGCGTTATCCACTGGGCCATACAAGTCTAAAAGAAGTTGGAACCTGAGAGCAACTGCACCCAAGGAATTACCTGGCCAAGCTAACTGCTTGCATACCAGCAGTTTTCCCAACTTCCGACTCAGCAATGACCCAATAGACAACATTTCATTCGAATTATCCCTTCTGAGTGAATACGATAGAAATCATCAACACACAATCACGTGTGGAACAGAAATAAATTTCTGACTCATGTCGGATCGAACCCAGGTCTCTCAGGTGGAAAGCAAGGGCGTTATCCACTGGGCCATACAAGTCTAAAAGAAGTTGGAACCTGAGGTTCCAACTTCTTTTAGACTTGTATGGCCCAGTGGAATTACCCTTGCTTTCCACCTGAAGCCTAGTCAGAAATTTCCACACATTGTGTGTTGATGATTTCATCGATTGTTTTCCCAACTTCGACTCAGCAATGACCCAATAGACAACATTTCATCGAACTTATCCCTTCTGAGGCCCAGTGAATAACGCCTCCCAGAAATCATCAACACACAATCATGTGTGGAACAGAAATAAATTTCTGACTCATGTCGACCGATCAACCCAGGTCTATTGTCAGGTGGAAAGCAATGGCGTTATTCCACTGGGCCACAAAGTCTATGCCCAGAAAAATTCCTTGGTTGCAGTTGCTCAGGTTCCAAACTTTTTAGACTTGTATGGCCCAGTGGATAACGCCCTTGCTTTCCACCTGAGAGACCTGGGTTCGATCCCGACGTGAGTCAGAAATTTATTTCTGTTCCACACGTGATTGTGTGTTGATGATTTCTATCGTATTCACTCAGAAGGGATAATTCAATGAAATGTTGTCTATTGGGTCATTGCTGAGTCGGGAAGTTGGGGAAAACTCCACGCTGGTATGCAAGCAGTTAGCTTGGCCAGGTAATTCCTTGGTGCAGTTGCTCTCAGGTTCCAACTTCTTTTAGACTTGTGTTTGACCCAGTGGATAACGCCTTGCTTTCCACCTGAGAGACCTGGTTCGATCCCGACGTGAGTCAGAAATTTATTTCTGTTCCACACGTGATTGTGTGTTGATGATTTCTATCGCATTCACCAGAAGGGATAATTCGAATGAAATGTTGTCTATTGGGTCATTGCTGAGTCGGGAAGTTGGGGAAAACTCGCTGGTATGCAAGCAGTTAGCTTGCCCAGGTAATTCCTTGGGTGCAGTTGCTCTCAGGTTCCAACTTCTTTTAGACTTGTATGGATAACGCCCTTGCTTTCACCTGAGATAACGATCCCGACGTGAGTCAGAAATTTATTTCTCCACCGTGATTGTGTGTTGATGATTTCTATCCTTCACTCAGAAGGGATAATTCAATGAAATGTTGTCTATCATTGCTGAGTCGGGAAGTTGGGAAAAACTCATGGTATGCAAGCAGTTAGCTTGCCCAGGTAATTCCTTATGCAGTTGCTCTCAGGTTCCAACTATTAGACTTGTATGGCCCATATAACGCCCTTACCTGAGAGACCTGGGTTCGATCCCGACGTGAGTCAGAAATTTATTTCTGTTCCACACGTGATTGTGTGTTGATGATTTCTGTCGTATTCACTCAGAAGGGATAATATGAAATGTTGTCTATTGGGTCATTGCTGAGTCGGAAGTTGGGGAAAACTATGGTATGCAAGCAGTTAGCTTGCCCAGGTAATTCCATGCAGGTATTGCTCTCAGGTTCCAACTTCTTTTAGACTTGTATGGCCCAGTGGATATATATATATATACCTGAGAGACCTGGGTTATATCCCCGACGTGAGTCAGAAATTTATATATATATATATATATATATATATATATATATATATATATATATATATATATATATATATATATATATATATATATATATATATATATATATATATATATATATATATATATATATATATATCAGTTTTCATATCTGTGCAAGTTCAACATTTTCCTCCTCATATATATATATATATATATATATATATATATATATATATATATATATATATATATATATATATATATATATATATATATATATATATATATATATATGCATATATATTATAATAACAAGAAGTCGCCTCATTGCTGACCCTTTTGTTTGCCCTCAGTGTAGAATCGTCACTGCGTAGCCAACCCTAGTTGACCTAGATACCAACACATAAAATTTATCAACATTCTGATCTGTACCCTTCCTTTACCTGGGACAAACATTTAGATGGCACGGTCGGAAGGGGCGAGGATAAGAGGTTGAGTGTCACTCCCTTAAGTAGCTTAGCCCAACTAAGCTGCTTAAAACAACCATTCTAAAGGCAGATTGAGCTGGCTGAATTGTCTTTCCACAGGATACCTGGGGAGATACAAGCAGAAGATTGGAACACCTGGAAAATGACACATCTTCAGCCCGGTCACCACATGGGCCAAACATTGGAGCTCCTACACTTGGCAGTTGCCTTAAAAGGAGCTGGGGAAAGGAAGATCGTTGCAATTAGCCATACACGCTAGGGAGGATGTTATGAGTTGCTGAGAGGCCTTCGCCCCCCTCCCCACCTACCTGTCCACACCAGACTCCAGACTTGAATCCAGTTCTACAGTCATCCTCGAACGGACCATCCATGTGATTAGTGTACAGTGCCATGCGTGTGATTGCCCTTCGTCATTCTTCACCAGAAACCCGCTTCCCTTAATGTAAAGTACAAGTAAAGACCTTTCAGTCACGACCATTTGCCCTTAGAAGTCTTTATTGAGTGCCAGTATTACTCTTTATCCTTTGTGTCATTTTATCCAGTACCATTTCCAGTTTTGCGCTCCAGTGTAATGTGTTCATTCATTCCTCAAGTCCTTGGCACCATCAGTGCAGTCTGGAGTCATTGTATGTGTTATATTTTCCCTTACAAGTATGTAATGTTTAACTCTCTCTTGCAGAGGGACCAATTTGCTGTGGACTCATCTTGGACTGTGCCTCGCCACCATTCAAGACTCCAGTAGGAATATCTTCAGGCTTTGCAAGCCTCTTAATAATTCATTTATCCATTTTTCTTTTGAGTCTTTGCTTGAAAATATAATTACTTAATTTAATCAAAGTGTTTACATAACATTCCCTCAGGAAGTAGAACCCTAAGCTCATGTGAATCCTCCCCCTTTTTCTTTTCTTTTTATGATTTCCCTTAACATCAAGTCAGATTTCCAAGGCCAAATAAATGAAGTTCCATTGCCAGCCTGTAAAAGTATTCTACAAATCTAGAAATCCAGAGAATTCACAAAAATGGCGACCTTTCCATAGATCTCGCTTTGCAGTTGCATTTCTTCTATTGTTGCTTTGTTGCATTTGCAACTCGCCAAATCAGCGATTAGCAAAGCTAAGCTGGGTGCAAGACAAATTCCAAACCTGGTACCAAGAGCACAGACCAAGAGAGTTCCACGTAAGAAATGTGTTTATCTTAGCAAAAAAAATTTTTTAATCATGACTGTTCCTTGGAAATTAGGGAAATAGGGACGCATGTATCAACTGAGAGAAGAGAACTGCCGTATTAGATTTTGTTAATGCAAGCCTTTCATGATAGGTAGTTAGGAAACAACAGGTGCTAACCATTTTCTTTCGAGGAATAGTACGAAAGAAATTCCTCTGTGTTAAATTTTACTTCTCATTTCGGAAAAGCGAATTATTTAGGCGCAGACGAACTCCCACAGGGGATGAGACGAAAATCAGATTGCATCGCTGAAATACTCTCTCTCAGATTAACTACAACTCAAATCAGGTGTTAGGGAAGTGAAATTTGAACTCCGCTTCTAGGGAAAATCATGAGGACATTTTGCCCATCCCGGGAAATTCCCCACAGTCAGGAGACCAGACAGCGTTTGTAAACAGAGGGGTTCATTCAACCATGGTCTAAAAATAACCCACATTGGTGAGAGGCAGACGACCTCTCCCCCCCTCCCTGCCCCGGCATGCCTACTAAATTTTCATTCATTGCCCAAGTAGTTTGTTCCTTTAAAAATTGTTCCTACTTGGGCCACTCTCAGCAAAATTTTTTCCCCTCTTTCCATTAGCAATTTCCACATCCTACGAGACAAAGCTTCCAAGTCCTGTGGAACAAATCCAGATTCCAGGTCTTACAAGACGATATCAAATTTCCAAGTCTTACAAGATGATATCGAATTTCCAGATCTTACAAGACGCCACCAAATTCTAAGTCCTACGAGACGAAAGCAAATCTCCAAGTCTTTTGAGACGCCAATCAATTCCCAGTCCTATGGGACTAAATCAAATTCCACGTCCTACATGACGTCCACCAAATTCCATGTCCTACGTGACGTTCACCCAAATTCCATGTCCTATGCTACGTCCATCAAATTCCATGTCCTATGTGATGTCCATCAAATTCCACGTCCTACATGACGTCCACCAAATTCCACATCCTACGCGACATCCACCCAAATTCCACGTCTTATGTGACGTCCATCAAATTCCACGTCTTACGCGACATCCACCAAATTCCACGTCCTACATGATGTCCACCCAAATTCCCTGTCCTACGTGACATCCATCAAACTCCACATCCCACGTTGCCCCCATTAAATTCCACGTCCTCTGTGACGAAATAAAATTCCACATCTTATGAGACGACAAATACCGCTATCACCGGCTGAGGCCGTGCGAGAGATAAAATATACTTTAACTTAGAATAGGTTCCCGAAACCCATTTATTTATCACTTCAAGTTTATTTGTAAGTTTGTCAAAATGCCAACAACAAGAGCCCAACACAATGAGGACTTTAAGTTCTACATGCAGGCAGGAAAGGACTGAGAACATTGGGCCAAGAATTACGGGACTGGGTCCAGGGGAACCTAGAGGCTGCAGAGGAGGAGAGAGAGATAAAGAGACAAGAGAGGGAGAAAGAGAGAAGTGCCCAGGAGAAAAGAGAGGAGATAGAGAGGCAAGAGAGAGAGATAGAGAGGCAGGAGAGAGAGATAGAGAGGCAGGAGAGAGAGAATGAGAGAATCGCCCAGGAGAAGAGAGAGGAGGCAGAAAGAATTGCCCAGGAGAAAAGAGAAGAGATAGAGAGGCAGGAGAGAGAGGCAGAAAGAATCGCCCAGGAGAAAAGAGAAGAGATAGAGAGGCAGGAGAGAAAGGCAGAAAGAATCGCCAGGAGAAAAGAGAGGAGATAGAGAGGCAAGAGAGAGAGATAGAGAGTCAAGAGAGACAGACAGAGATGCAGGAGAGAGAGAAAAAGAGAAACACCCAGGAGAGAAGAGAGGAGAGAAGAAAGAAAGAGAGGACGAGAACGACAGCTCGCCCATGAACTCCAAATGTTAGCCCAGCAGAATGCATCCCCCCCAACTCCTGTGGCGGGGATGAGTGCCCTCAACCAAGCCCACTCGTTTATGCCTAAGTGGGCGGAGGCAGAGCCCAAGGTATGGCTCGAGAGGGCCAAAAGAGTCCTGGATTGCTGCACCCTCTCCCCCACGGAGATCTCCCTTGTTCTTACTAAATTCCTCGGAGGGAAGGCACTCATTGCCTATCACGCCCTTTCGGTAGAGGATAGGGAAGATTGGGAAGCCGCACAGCAAGCTGTCACCAAGGCGTACGAGATTACTCTTGAGCGCTGGAGGAGGCACTGTAGAGGGCAGACAAGAGACATAGGCCAGACGTGGTCCAACTGGGCGTACCACTCCGAGTGGGCGTTAGCCAAGTGGCTCGAGTCCGAAGGGGGCTACCAGCACCGCCGAGGTACTCGAGAAATTTAAATTGGAACATTTCCTACGCTACGTCCCTCCCGCCCTGGCCACGCATGTAGTAGAAAAGGCCCCTGCAACACTCACAGTGTTGCTGAATAACGGACATGTGGGAGACTTACCAGCCTCAGGATGGATCCATTCAGCGGAAGATATGTCCCCCGCCCTTCCTCGGAGGATCAGCTCCCCCAAAGAATGGAAACTCAGGCAAGCCATTAATATGCAATTATTGTAAAAATTCGGGGCATTCCTCTGACCAGTGCTGAAACTGGCCCAAGGCCCCTCTCACCCACCTCCGAGGCCACCACCGCCACCTCCTGCCCCTGGCCCCCGATCGCCACTTGCAGCGGGCAGCGGCCCCCCGTGGGAGTTCCGCCATGAAATCTGCCGCGATTGCAGAAAACTCGGATGTTGCTCCTCCACGTATAAGCTTTGCCCTCGTTATAACCAGCCGAATACAGTAGGCACAGTAACTTGCCCTAAACGGCCTACAGGGTGGATTAGGCTTGAGTCCGTGAGGGTCACGCCTCCAGACTGGTTCAGTCCTTCCCAGAAATTAGAAAATATAGTAGACACCGGGTCGGAAGTCAGCCTGATAGTGCGTAGCAAAGTCTCCCCTGGAGCCGTCATTCGGGAAGATGAACGAATGACAATCCTCTGGGTGAATGGGGATTGAAAGGACCTTCCAACAGTCCGCTTAAGGGTTACCATAGGCAACGCCTCTCAATAGAGGGAACACATCTTTGGTGTAGCCGAGATGCTCACCACTGGGAACCCCCTCCTCCTGGGACAAGATCTTGTCCAGTGGAGGGATCCCTCCATCCCGTTCCACTGCCTAAAGCCATCCAAACCCATGGCCACCCCATGGCCTCCCGACGAAAGCAGGGGGATCTGCTTCCCCCTGGCCTGTCTCTAGGATCTATCCCGTGGCTCCAGGAACCATTCCCTGCCCCTAAGAAAGCCAAGAATACTCCGGCCCCTAACACTCTCCTCATCACCGGAGCTGCAGCTGCCCTGCCCTCCCTCGCGAGGGAAAGATTAAAAGAAGAACAAAAGGCGGACACCTCAATCAGCCGCTTCCGCAGGGAGGCTGCCACCAGCAAGGATGCCCTCATGAATCTAGTAAAGGACGCCTTCCTGCTGGAAGATGACCTCCGGTACAAAGTAACCTGAGGGCTAAACAAGCCATCCCAGGTGCGCCATAAGCTTGTGGTAGTCCCCCTGACTCTACAGAAGGATGTGCAAGTTTGGCACATGACGGCATCAGCGGGCACTTCGGTGTCACTTGCATCACTCGTGCTATCGAGAGCAAGTTCCACTGGCCCGGCATCTGAAAAAGTGTAAAGCAATTCATTGCCTCCTGTCCTACATGCCAAGTGGCAGGAAACCCAAACGAGGTAGTCCCCAAGGCCCCACTCAGGAATATCTCCTTCTCCGGCTTCCCCTTCAGGGATGTTGTCATTGACTATTTCACTCCACAAGGGAGGATGAAAAGTAAATCCGGGAACGTCCATTACCTTTCCATTGTTGACTGCTTTACACGATACCCAGAGGCAATTCCAGAAAGGAGCAAGAGCTCGAAAAATGCAGTGAAGGCCCTAGTGAAGTTCTTTTGTCGGTTCGGATTCCCTGCCACAATACAGACAGATCAGGGTCAACACTTTATGTCAAAATAATTCCATGACGACATGGCCAGTCACGGAATCAAGCACTTTCACTCAGTGCAACAATGCCCTACCACCCTGAGAGCCAAGGAATCATAGAGCGATTGCACCAATTGCTATCTACGACGCTCAAAAAATTGGAGCACGAGGGAGGTGGCTCATGGGAGGACAACCCCCCGTACGCCCTTTTTACCGCCTGCCATACTCCCTCAGAGACCACCGGTTATAGCCCCTTAGAGCTATTGTATGCTCACTCCACCCGGGTGCCGCTTGACATATATGACGCATGGGCGGACCCTGCTCACGGGAATTGGGCGGAAGAATCACCTACTATTCAGGAAAACCTTCGGGCGGCTTGGGCGGTAGCCTTGGCCACAGAGGCAGCCACCCAAGAACAGGCGAAGATAAAATTTGACGAGACCGCCCGCTCCTGCTCTTTTGAGACGGGAGATCAAGTCCTTGTACTCCGGATAGACACCACGAGGCCCCTTGAAACCCACTTCTCGGGCCCCCACAAAATCTTGGGAAAGAATGGGGACTTGAATTACTCAGTAGACTGTGGAAAACAGACGGCCAAGTGGCTCCATATAAATCTCCTGAAACCATACCAGACCCATAGTGAGGAGACACCCGAAGATGATAAATCCACCCCGAGGCAGTAGTTGGCATTTGCTGCCCTGGCCTATACACCCACCACTAACTCCAAAATCCTCGAGAACCTGGAAGTCATCACCCAAGGTCTCGCTGCCGCCCACAGGAAAGATACCCGCCTGTTACTACACTGAAACTTGCAAGTCATCCGATCACCCTCAAAGAAGGCGTGGACACCCATAGCCAGGGACTCCATCAATATCAACCCGGATAAGGCCTGTAGGATCAAGGAGCAGGTCAAGCTCCAACTCGACCTCGGCCTTATAGAGCACAGCCTCAGCCCCTGGGCTTCCCCAGTAGTTCTAGTACCTAAGGAGGGCGGTGGAGATCGACTTTGTGTCGATTTCAGAAAGCTAAATGAAGCGCCCGAATCGGAACCGTACCCCCATCCTCGGATCGAGGCTGTAAGGTGTCAAAGAAACGAGCAGGTAAAAGTTACTGCTACTTTATTACAGATCCAGGCAGCTTATATAGCGCCGACTGACGCCGCCCTGCGAGAGACAATGGAATTGACTGTGACCTGAGGTCGAAACAATAAACAATAATATACAGTGAACGAGTACAAATTACAATACAAAACATACAGAGCTACAATATGGATACAGTCTTGATGCCTGTGAATGAAGAAACATGTGATACACAATGTGTGACATTTGTATAAATACGCATAAAGTAAAAATGATTAAAATGCGTGACCTGGCACGTTTTAGGCGTGACTAATTGAGCTTGAAGAAAATGGGAAGTCACCAAAGAAAACAAGCTCAGCGGAGACTTAATTAATGGCGCCGCGGCAACACTATCCTGGCGCCGATGTGGTGACTTTACAAATACTCCCCAAGACGAGGGACGCGTCTGACTAATCCCTGTATCTGCTGGGGATGCTGAAGGTTGCCGCGTTCTCCTTGAAGATAACGGAGGGGCCTCCCGCCTGTGAGGCTGCTGGTTGGGCGGTCCTTCCTGGGGCGGCCACGCCTGCGGGGTGAGGGCGTGCTGGAGTGCGGTTGGGGCGGAAGGGGTGCTCGCGTCGCTGCCGGGACTCTCCGACAGGAAGGCGGGCTTTAACCGGTCTATGGAAACCCAGTCATCCTTGCCTGGGAGTGCCAGCTGAACGCCTTGCTGTTCCGTTCCAGCACGCGAAGGGTCCCCTGTAGGGCTTAGTTAGTGGTGGACGGACGGCGCCGACTCTGGACGAAGACGTGGGTGGCGGATGACAGCTGTGGCGGCATGAAGGTGGTTGCTTTGTCGATGTATGAGCGCCTGCAAGGGGCGAACTTGCCGCCACGTCGCGGAGCCTCTGCAGTGATGGGGAGTGGCGTTCATCCGTCACGAGCTCTCCCGGCACCATGAGGGGTTCCCCAGGTTTGTTCAGCTGCGGATGGGGTGCCGCTGGCTCTGGGGCGGTCCTCAACCCGAGGAGGACCCACGGCAGCTGATGTTTCCAGTCCTCGCGGGTGCAGCGGGCCATGAGGGATGACTTTAGGGACCTGTGGAACCGTTCGACCAGGCCGTTGGCCGCTGGGTTGTACGCTGTGGTGGTGTGGTGCGTGGTTCCCAGCAGTTGAGCCAGGGCAGACCACAACTCGGAGAGGAAAGCGGGGCCCTGTCGGTTGTGATGTGGTCCGGGGCGCCGCGGCTAACCCAACTGGAGAGCAGGGCCTCGGCGCACGCGCTGGCGGTGGCTTCTTGCATGGGTGTGGCTTTATAAACCTCGTCGAACGGTCTACCACCGTCAGGAGGTATCTGGATCCGCCTGATGGGGAAGGGGCCGACGACGCCGATGTGGATGTGGCCGGCGGCGCCCTGGCTGTGGGAACTCGCCTATCCCCGACTGCGTGACGACCCACTTTACTGGTCTGGCACTGCAGGCACTGTTTTGCCCAGGTGAGGAGTGGCGTCCTTTTGCACCCCGTGCAGACGAACTTTTTGAAAGCAGTTTGGCGTGGTCCTGCCGGAGGGGTGAGAGGCCGTGAATTATGTCGAATACCTGGCGGCGGCGTGAGGCTGGAACCAAAGGGCGGGGCTGGCCTGTGCTGATGTCACAGAGCAGGCTGGGGCCTTCGGGGGTGAGGGTCACGTCCCGCCACTTGAGGGATGTGATGGCGGTGCGGTATGCTGGGGTTTCTGGGTCAGCGGCCTGTTCTCTGGCAAGGTCCTGGTAATCTACACAAGCTGCACTGCGTTCAACTCGACTCTGGAGAGGGCGTCTGCTACGGGATTTTTCTTGCCGGGAGGTACCTGACGGAACAGGTAAATTCGGCTATGGCTGAGAGGTGGCACTGCTGTCTGGAAGACCATGCGTCCCCCCTGCTTCGTGGAAGGCGTGAACCAGTGGCTGGTGGTCTGTGAAGATTGTGAAGGGCGCCCTCCAGGAGGAACTTGGGGTGCCGAACTGCGCGGTACATCGCGCAGAGTTCCCTGTCGAAGGTGCTGTAGCGGGTCTCTGCGGGACTGAACTTCTTGCTGAAGAAGGCGATGGGCTGGGGGCGCGTTGATGATTTGCTCCAGAACAGCACCGCAGGCGACGTTACTGGCGTCTGTCGTCAGCTGGAGGGGAGCCTTGGGATCCTGGTGTGCCAAGGCGGTTGCCTTGGTGAGGCGGCCTTCAGTCAGGAAAAGGCCTGCTGCTGGCTGGGTCCCCAAGACAGGGACTTAGGTTGACCTTTTAGGACTTCCGTCAGGGGCCGTGGTGTGCGATCCCGGGATGAACCGCCTGTAAAGCTTACCATCCCAAGGACCTCCTGGACGGCCTTGATGGAGGTGGGTGTCGGGAACTTGGCTTAGCTGCCACTTTCGATGTAAGAGGGCGGACGCCTGTCGGAGACACCTCGTGACCCAGGAATTCTGCTTTCTGGGCGCCGAAGGTACACTTGTCGAAACGGACGACTTGAGGCCGTTCTCTTGGAGGCGCTGGAGGACTGCTTTGATGTGTCTCTGGTGTTCGCTGCGAGAGACCTGGAAAATATGAGAATGTCGTCGGATAGCAGACGCAGAATTTTAGGTCCCCAGGATGCTGTCCATGAGCCGCTGGAAGGTGGCCCCGGCGTTCCTCAGCCCGAAGGTGGAGAAGGCGAACACATAGGACCCGGGGGGCGTGATGATGGCTGTCTTTGGTATGTCCTCTGGCGCAACAGGTACCTGGAAATAAGATTTAACAAGGTCCAATTTAGTGAATATTTTGGCCCCGTGAAAGGAGGCCGTGAGGTCTTGCATGTTGGGTAGAGGGTAGTGGTCGGGCTCTGTTGCAATGTTGAGCCGCCTGTAGTCGCCGCAGGGTCTCCAGGAGCCGTCCGGTTTCTGCACCATGTGGAGGGGGGAGGCCCATGGACTGGAGGCTTTCCTGCAGATGCCCATCTGTTCCATCTCCGCAATGCTTTTTTCGCCTCCTGAAGGCGCTGAGGGGGAAGCCTCATGGAACTTCACATGTGTCGGGGGCCCTTTAGTCACTATATGGTGGTATATGCCGTGCTTGGCTGGGGCCCCGGGACTTGGCGGCTCGGGCTTAAATACCTCAGGAACTCCGACAGTAGGTGTGCATACTGGTGGGGGCGACGCGCTGATGGTGGGTCTGGGTCCCGCCAACGGGAGAGACCGGCAGGAGTCGGTATCGAGGGCGCTTGCGCCCCACGCCGACTAGCAGGCCGAAGTGCGCCAGAAAATCGGCCCCAGGAGTGGGGTTCCTACGTCCGCTGACGATGAAGTCCCAGGAGTAACTCTGGCCAAGGATGGAGATCGACAGAGCCTGGTGCCGTGGAGAGGATGGGGTTCCGTTGGCGTCCGTCAGGAAAGCGCCGGGTCTGGTGTCTGGTTGCGGTCCTCTGGATGCTGGGAAGACCGATTTAAAGGCTCCTGTGTCGACCAGCATCATCCTGCCGGAGACGGTGTCGCGGACGTAAAACCTACTGTTTTTGAGGCCCTGGGTTCTTCGGCTGCCATGGCGGCCTGTCCTGCTGGCCGCCGCCACCCCGCTTTTTGAACGGGTGAACGAGCAGGGCGGCAGGCAGTTTCGGCGCCCTTTCCGAACCACTTGTGCAGCGACAGAATGGCCCGGGACCTCCATCTGCTGTGGTTCGTGGACGTCTGTTGGCGATGGCGTTGACGGGCTGCTCTCACGTCCTCTTCAGGCTGGATTCCACGGAGCTGACCGGCTGTGTGGCCGGTTTTAGCCGCTGTGAAGCCTTGACGGAGTCTGTGAGGTGTTGCGCCGCCTCTATGAGGTCCTCGACAGGCATGGTGTAGGGGTGAGCGATCTGGTTGCGACCTCCGGGAGGAGTTGGCGAAGGTAGATTTCCCGTGTGAAGCTTATCTCCTGCCGCTTTGTGCCACCCAAGTCTGGTAGTGACAGGAGATCTACGACCATGCCCCAAGCGTCTCTTGAATTGAGGTCGTCGTGGATTTATGGCAAGGTCGATAGCATCGGGCGTGCTCGCTTCGGCGATGGGCAGGTGAGCAAGCTTCGAGGAGGAACTTTTTGTGGTGCTGTATGTGAGGGTGTGTGTTTCGGTACTCGCGATGAGTTTTCTGTACACGTCCTCCGGAAGGGCGTTGGAGCACTGTGTCGGCCTGTAGGATTTCGTCCGTCAGGTCCGCGATTCTGAAGTGGCTCTCCACCCTATCGCAGCCACATCGAGGGTTCCCGCGTAAACGGGCGGCAGCTTTACGGTGAGGGCAGCCCGCAATTGTGTTGCCCGCCGCCATTGTTCGGGCGCCTGGTGTGGAGTTGCGGGAGGCCTCGATGCGGGGCGGGCGCGGGTGTGATGGGAGGTAGGTAAACCTCCGAGTCCGCTGGGTCCGCGCTTAACTGCATGAAGGAGGGGATATCCGCCCATGCTCGCTTCCTTGACCCCCTTACTGGAGTGGGGTACTCACGCCAGTACGCACTTTAAATCCGTGGTTCCGCTTAGTGACGCTGGTGGGGTACGCCGACGAGAGTCAGCACGCCAAACGCTGGTTACAGCGCCGTGTTTAGGCCGCTAAGAGCGTTTTGGAGAAATCCTGGAGCCAAGACTAAGTCGCCGTGTGAGTCCGCAATGGCTCCGGATACTCCGGGGTCACCACTGTAAGGTGTCAAAGAAACGAGCAGGTAAAAGTTACTGCTACTTTATTACAGATCCAGGCAGCTTATATAGCCCCGACTGACGCCGGCCCGCGAGACAATGGAATTGACTGTGACCTGAGGTCAAACAATAAATAATAATATACAGTGAACGAGTACAAATTACAATACAAAACATACAGAGCTACAATATGGATACAGTCTTGATGCTTGTGAATGAAGAAACATGTGATACACAATGTGTGACATTTGTATAAATACGCATAAAGTAAAATGATTAAAATGCGTGACCTGGCACGTTTTAGGCGTGACTAATTGAGCTTGAAGAAAATGGGAAGTCACCAAAGAAAACAAGCTCAGCGGAGACTTAATTAATGGCGCCGCCGAAACACTATCCTGGCGCCGATGTGGTGACTTTACAAGGCTTGCTTAGACAGCCTAGGGAGTGCCCCCTGTCTAAGCAAGATTGATGTGGAGAGGGGCTATTGGCAAGTACCGCTGTCTGAGGAGTCATGCCCTTAGACAGTGTTCATAACTCCTAGCTGAATCTATCACTGCAAAGTTATGCCATTCGGGTTAAAAAATGCTCCCAGCTGTTTCCAACGTCTGATGAATGAGGTACTGGCGGGCATAAAGAACAGTATGGTATACTTGGACGACATCATCACCTATGCCAGCACCTGGGAAGAGCACCTAATGATCTTAGAGCAAATTTTAACTACCCTGGGAAAAGCCAATTTGGTAATAAATCTTAAAAAGTGCCAATTTGGAGTCGGGGAAATTACATACTTGGGCCATCAAGTCTGAAATGGACGGTTAGCACCAAAGGAGGCAGACATAGAAGCCATAAGGAATATAGCCTACCCGCGAATAAAACGGGATGCCCAACGCTTCCTCGGGATGGTACAGTGCTTCTGCAGGTTCATCCCAAACTTCGTGGATGCTGCTGCCCCCATCACAAACCTCTCCCGGGGAAAGCAGCCCTTTAGGTGCACAGAAGAATGCAAAAGGGCTTATGATAATTTAAAAGCTGTATTAATGACGAAACCGGTCCTACTACAAACAGCCTTTTTGCCTAGCAGTAGATGCCAGCAATATCGGTATCGGAGCAGTGATGTTCCAAGAGAAAGAGGGAGTTAGGCACCCAGTGGCATAATATGCTAAGAAATGGAAGCCAGCTTTCCCGCTAACGGTGTATACTGATCATAACCCCCTACAATACTTAACTACATTAAGGAACCAGAATAAACGTTTAATGCGATGGTGCCTCGATCTCCAGGACTATAACTGGAGAATCGAGCACATCAAAGGCACTGATAACAAGATAGCTGATGTCCTATCTCAGCAGCATAGCGAGTAACACCCCGGGGGCCTTACTAGCTCCCAAAACTCCATCTCAGGGCAAGAAAACCCAAAGTGGTTCTGAGCCAATACTTTTAATCCAGAGGGCATGGCCAACCAGCCAGATGGTGGTGGCACATTCCCCTGCCTTCTGGTAACTCAAGGAACTTCATTCCACATCCCCCCCCCCCTCTTTTCACTGTATCAATTTTGTCCAAATATGTGTAATGTAGAAGCCCTTTGATACCTTTGATTGAACTTAAGATATCAGGTGAGAACGAGTCGTTTCCCCTGATCATTCTGTAGGCACTCAGTGCCACCAAGGCAGTGCCAGGTTAGACACCGCCCATCAGTACTCGAAAGAGAAATAACATGAGAGGTGTATTGTAATGTTAAGAAGCCTCTTACTGGCAAACTAACCCCATGCTGCTATTTCATTAGAATTCAGGAACTTACATGTAAATTAATTCTTAAATTTCGTCACCTGCCTCAAATTACCTTGCCCTTGTAATCCTAAAGTAACATAAACATTAGAATTGAAGGAAATTAATGTGCCATGTTAAAGTAGATTAATATTAATGTGTACTGGGAATAAAGTACAGTAAAGCATCTTTTCATATTGTGTTAGAAGAAAAGTAAAGTAAAGCCTCTTTGCCAACTTCTTGAAGATCAACACGCGCACCCGAATGAAGGTGCGTATGTTTTCTTCTGTGGGGAGCTATTATAATAACAGGAAGTCGTCACGTAGCTGACCCTTTGTTTGCCCTTAGTGTAGAATCATCGCTGCATAACCGACCCCAGTTGACCTAGATACCAGCACGTAAAAATTATTAATATTCTGATCTGTCCCCTTCCTTTACCTGGGACAAACATTTAGATGGCACGGTCGGAAGGGGCAAGGATAAGAGGTTGAGTGTCACTCCCTTAAGCAGCTTAGCCCAACTAAGCTGCTTAAAACAACCATTCTAAAGACAGAAAAATTGGTGAATCCAGTTCTACGGTCATCCTCAAACAGACCGTCCATGTGACTAGTGTACAGTGCCATGCGTGTGGTCGCCCCTCATCATTCTTCACAAGAGACCCGCTTCCCCCCAAGGTAAAGTACGAGTAAAGACCTTTTAGTCACGACTGTTTGCCCCTAGAAGTCTTTATTGAGTGCCAGTATTACTCTTTATCCTTTGTGCCATTTTATCCAGTGCCATTTCCAGTGTTTGTGCTCCAGTGTAAAATGTTCATTCATTCCTTGAGTCCTTGGCACCATCAGTGCAGCCTGGAGTCATTGCATGTGTCATATTTTCCTTTAGTGGTGTGTAATGTTTAACTCTCTCTTGCAGAGGGACCAATTTGCTGTGGACTCATCTTGGACTGTGCCTCGCCACCATTCAAAACTCCAGTAGGAAGATCTTCAGGCTTTGCAAGCCTCTTAATAATTCATTTAACCATTTTTCTTTTGATTCTTTGCTTGTAAATATAATTACTTAATTTAACCAGTGTTTACATAACATTCCCTCAGGAAGTAGAGCCCTAAGCTCATGTGAATCCTCCGCTTTTTCTTTCCTTTTTATGATTTCCCTTAACATCAAGTCAGATTTCCAAGGCCAAATAAATAAAGTTCCGTTGCCGGCCTGTAAAAGTATTCTACAAATCTAGAAATCCGGAAATACATAAATATATGTATACATATATTATGTATATATATATATATATGTATATATATATATATATATATATATATATATATATATATATATATATATATATATACATATATATATATATATATATATATGTATATATATATATATATATATATATATATACATGTAAATAAGAAGCACTGGCAGGAAAGGATGAGATCTTCTTATATTTATATGCCACAGGTATATATATATATATATATATATATATATATATATATATATATATATATATATATATATATATATATATATATATGTGTGTATGTATATATATATATGTATGTATGTATGTATGTATATGTATGTATGCATGTATTTATATACTGGTTTTCATGTTTTGAATACTGTCAAAGTTCAACATTTCCCTCCCCCATACAGGATAAAAATTTTTTTGGGGAGAGGCAAAATGCCTCCCATTTCTTACTAGATTTTCCATAGGATTTAATGATCATAAGCTCTAGAACTGCCTATATGCATATAAAAATGGATGGATGTATGTGTGTGTGTGTGTGTGTTCCGCATACACTCTGAAATGCATGGAGCAATTTCAACCAAACTTGTTATACATTTGATTTACCATCTGGAAAAGAACACTGTGGGGTTAAGACATCACTGGCACCAATGGTGGGGGTGTGGAAGGGGGTGCAAAGGGTGTGAAATGTGAAAATAACACAAAATGAGAGATATCAGTGTCTAATCCATAGTTTTTGACGTCGCTGAGATGATTAGTGACACTCCCAATACCCTCTAAGTACAAATTCAGCTCCAATAGGGAGGGGGTGAGAAGGGGGTGGGAAGGGGTGACGTAAAAATAACTGAAAACGACAGATATTAGTTCCTAATCCATAGTTTTCGAAGTCTCTAAGATAATTAGTGACACTCCTGATGCCCTTTAAGTCTAAATTCAGCCCCAGTAGGGAGGGGGGAGATGGGGTGGAAGGGGATGACATGTAAAACTAACCGAAAACCACAGATAGTTTTCGAGGTCGCTGAGAAGAGTAGTGACACTCCCGAAGCCCTTTAAGACCAAGTTCAGCCCTGATAGGAAGGGGGTTGTGAGAAGGGGGTGGGAAGGGGATGACTTATAAAACTAACCAAAAACAACAGATATTAGCGTCTAATCCATAGTTTTTGAGATCATTGAGATGAATAGTGCCACTCCCGATGCCATTTAAGTCCAAGTTCAGCCCCGATAGGAAGGGGGGTGAGAAGGGGTGGGAAGGGGGTGAAATGTTAAAATAAATAAAAATGACACATATTAGTATCTAATCCATAGTTTTTGAGATTGCTGAGATGAATAGTGACACTCCTGGTGGCGTTTAAGTCCAAGTTCAGCCCCAACAGGAAGAGGGTGTGAGGAGTAGGAAGGGGTGACATGTAAAAGTAACCAAAAAGAACTGATATTAGCATCTAATCCACAGGTTTCGAGGTCCCCGAGAAGAATAGTGACACTCCCGATGCCCTTCAAGTCCAAGTTCAGCCCCGATAGGAAGGCGGGGTGTGAAGGAGTGGGAAGGGGGTGACATGTAAAAATAACAGAAAACGACAGATATTGGTGTCTAATCCATAGTTTTCAAGGTCACTGAGATGAATAGTGACACTGCTTATGCCCTTCAAGTCCAAGTTCAGCTCCAATAGGAAGGGATTGGGAAGGGGATGACATGTAAAAATAACAAAAAACAACAGATATTAGTGTCTAATCCATAGTTTTCGAGGTTGCTGAGATGAATAGTGACACTCCCAATGCCCTTTGAGTCCAAGTTCAGCTCCTATAGGAAGGGGATGAGAATGGGTGGGAAGGTGGTTAAATATACAAATAACCGAAAATTTAAGATATTAGTGTCTAATCCATAGTTTTTGAGGTTGCTGAGATGAATAGTAACACTCCCTATGCTCTTTAAGTCCAAGTTCAGCCCTGATAGGGTGGGGGTGAGAAGGGTTGAACAATAAAATGTAAAAAATGACAGATATTAGTGTCTAATCTATAGTTTTTGAGGTTACTGGGATGAATAGAGACACCCTCGATGACCTTTAAGTCTAAGTTCAGCTGCGATAGGAATGGGGGACAGGTGAGAAGTGGTGAAATATCATATTTAAAAAATGCTGGGCAATGCAACTGAAGCAACTATCTTAACAGGAAAGGGAGAGAGTGAGAGAGAGAGAGAGAGAGTGAGAGAGAGAGTGAGAGGGAGAGGAAGTGAAAGAGAGAGAGAGCAGAGGAAGTGTTGGAAGGAGATGAGGAGGGAGAGAGAGAGAGAGAGAGAGAGAGAGAGAGAGAGAGAGTGAGAGAGAGAGTTTATCGCTTTTCATTCGGAGTTTTCTTGGTCAGCACCGGGTTGGTCAGCTAGTAAATAAATAATAAAATCAAGAAATTAAGGTTCATCATATAGACGTTCACGTTGCACAAACATTTTAGAGTGAATATATGCAATAGATCTCATATATATCTCAGACTAAAAAGCAAAAACACTAAGTATTAGGATGGTTCTAATTCAGCCTTTAAAAAAAACCTTCCTAGTAACCTCATGATCAAAACTTACAATGAACGAATTTTTCTCCCTGAAGCCTGGCTTGATAAAGAAATTTATCGTTTCATCTTGTGTTCGATTTCTCATAAGAATCTTTGCATAAATCGGTTCGAAAATTATCAGTCTTGCCATTATATTCTTCTGATCTGGTGAATATTAATTTCATTTACATACACACACACACACACACACATATACATATATATATATATATATATATATATATATATATATATATATATATATATGATATATATATATGATATATATATATATATACATATATATATATATATATATATATATATATATATATATATATATATATATATATATATATATATATATATATATATATATATATATATATATATATATATATATATATATATATATATATATATATATATATATATATATATATATATATATATATATATATATATATATATATATATATATATATATATATATATATATATATATATATATATATATATATATATATATATATATATATATATATATATATATATATATATATATATATATATATATATATATATATATATATATATATATATATATATATATATATATATATATATATATATATATATATATATATATATATATATATATATATATATATATATATATATATATATATACAAGCATTAAGCTACAGACGTCCTTCAATATCCAATTCACTCTACCTCGGAAATAATATATTTTTATATATGTTACCGAAGGGGAATTTTTTAGCTGATAATAAGTTCGTCGTCCCGTGGGCTCGAACCAACGAAGGACAAGAACTCAGGACTACAGTGACGCCTTTACCCACACGGCCAACAACTGAGGTATAAGTTGATATCGGCTCCCATCTACAAATCCCCGTCGAACTCAGGTATTCGTATTTAGAGTCGATGTCAACCCACCTCTGCCATGCTGACCATGTAGTGCGTTTGTCGCACGCAGCCATATTATGACTTTTTATCACATCACCGTGATTCATATACAAGCATTAAGCTACAGACGTCCTTCAACATCCAATTCGCTCTACCTCGGAAATAATATATTTTTATATATGTTGCCGAAGGGGAATTTTTTAGTTGATAATAAGTTCGTCGTCCCGTGGGCTCGAACCAACGAAGGACAAGAACTCAGGACTACAGTGACACCTTTACCCACGCGGCCAACAAGTGAGGTATAAGTTGATATCATCACTGTAGTCCTGAGTTCTTGTCCTTCGTTGGTTCCAGCCCACAGGACGACGAACTTATTATCAACTAAAAAATTCCTCTTCGGTAACATATGAAAATATATTATTTCCAAGGTAGAGCGAATTGGATATTGAAGGACGTCTGTAGCTTAATGCTTGTATATGAATATGAATCACAGTGATATGATAAAAAGTCATAATATGGCTGCGTGCGACAAATGCACTACATGGTCAGCATGGCAGACGTGGGTTGACATCGACTCTAAATACGAATACCTGAGTTCGACAGGGATTTTTAGATGGGAGAAGATATCAACTTATACCTCACCTGTTGGCTGCGTGGGTAAAGGCGTCACTGTAGTCCTGGGTTCTTGTCCTTCGTTGGTTCAAGCCCACGGGACGACGAACTTATTATCAACTAAAAATTCCCCTTCGGTAACATATATGAAAAATATATTATTTCCGAGGTAGAGCGAATTGATATTGAAGGACGTCTGTAGCTTAATGCTTGTATATGAATCACGGTGATGTGATAAAAAGTCATAATTTGGCTGCTTGCGACAAACGCACTACATGGTCAGCATGGCAGAGGTGGGTTGACATCGACTCTAAATACGAATACCTGAGTTCAATGGGGATCTGTAGGTGGGAGCCGATATCAACTTATACCTCACTTGTTGGCTGCGTGGGTAAAGGCATCACTGTAGTCCTGAGTTCTTGTCCTTCGTTGGTTCGAGCCCACGGGACGACGAACTTATTATCAACTAAAAAATTCCCCTTCGGTAACATATATGAAAATATATTATTTCCGAGGCAGAGCGAATTGGATATTGAAGGACATCTGTAGCTTAATGCTTGCATATGAATCACGGTGCTGTGATAAAAGTCATATATATATATATATATATATATATATATATATATATATATATATATATATATATATATATATAAATATATATATATATACATATATTTATAATATATATATATATACATATATATGTATATGTATATATATATGTATATACATGTTAGGATGAGCACGATCTAGAAAACTACTCTATAGCAGTTCCGTTAATACGAAGTGAGTTGACAGCAGGGTTGATTGTATTGGTGATTTGAGTACTTTTCTTGTGACTGATGGCAAGGTAGAGGAGAAATTTAGTTTGCCTGTCTCTCTTCTTGCTTTGCAGTTTTATATCATTCTTTTTTTCTACAATTACACAGACCATAAAAGTAAAGTTGGGCAAATTTTCTTCAATAAACGAATTTAATATTTGACAACTAAATCCTAGGGGGTATATAATAATAACAGGTTATATAATTGCAAACCAGTATGAACTGACATCGTTGCATTTTTTTAAAAGTCAGAATTAATAGTGAATACAGTTTCAATTACTGATTGGAGAAAACTTACTCTTAACACCAGAAAACTGTTCTGGAGGATAGAGATATTAGAGAGTAATTTTTGTCTAGTACTTGAAGAGAAAATACATATTTATAGAAAAGACCAATAGGGTTTAGTGATGAGAATTTGCTTTCTTTTTTTTTTTAGCCATTAAGAATTCTAACAAGAAAAGACAACCTATCATATATTATGTTATGACTTAATGTTCATCTTAAACTAAATATAGAAAATGACACTGGAGTTCAAGAACCCCACTGCGGATATCTTAGAAAGGACATTAACTCTCGTAGCCCCGTATGCATAGAGAAGCGCAAAAATTCCACTAGTGATGTGTGCCCTCGAAAAGGAAAAGATGCCTCACAGGTAACCGTCGATATCAGACACAGACACCTCTGCCACCTGGTGCTTTCTCTGCAGAGGCTTCTTCCAGGTTCCATTACCTGCGCCATGACTACTTCCTCCTTCACCATTAGGATGTCCAAGTCGAATCAGAATGGCTCCGTTGCAGAAGACAACCAGGAAGACCAGAGGCTGTATCCTTTTCATAAAAGCAGCGGGTAAGAGCATTCGGTTGCTAGAACTGACTCTAACAAAAATGTTGTTCTCATCCAAAGGAACGCATGTTTCATTTATTTTGATCTTGAGATTGCCCAGTTATAAATAAGATTATTAATAAGTGGTGGTTATTAACAGAAAATAGGTTATTTGTGTATAAGGATCTTTTTGAATTCCCAACCATTTGAGGGTTGAAGAATAAAAAAAATATTATTTAGGGTTAATAAAGAAATTTTAATGTTTTCATTTCCAGTAATCTTTAAAAGCTTTTCTTACCAGTGCTGAATCTAAGGGCTTATTAACTTTCCATTTCTCTTTGCAGGATATTACTTTTTGCACGGGATTTTATAAGCTTAAGTTATGACCTAGAAACAACTCTCAAGTAGAGGACTATGGTTATCTTGTCGAATAGCTCCCCTTTAAAGGAAATCAGATGCTTCACAAGGTATTCACAGTAGACCTATATAACAAAAGAGGGAAAATTGTCTGTTCTTATCTTCATGGGTCATAAGTAAAGTTACATTTTCGAGAATGTGTAATTTAGAATTAAACTAGTCCTTACTCATAACCGAATAGTGCCGTCAGTGTACCTCAAGTGGTGCACTGTGGGCATTGCCTTAGGGTGTTTGCAGAGTCCCTTCGGTCCATAGCTGCACCCACTTTTCATTGTTTTACTTCCCGTTCTCTGTCCAACCTTGCTGTCCAGTACCGCAAACCGTTACTTCTTATTGTAAATGTGAGGGTTTTCCCCATTTCCTCCTTTAGATTTTTTGCATTTCATTTCCTTTATTTTCTGGATCTCTTTTTATTTTGCTGTCCAGCCACTCAAACTCCCTCTCTTCACTGCCTTCAGTACTGGAAGGCCGAAAGTCCCCAGTGCTTGGCATGACGGGTAAAGTAAAGAAGAAATCCTAGCAAATGTGTTAGAAACTCCTCACCTATTCCCGTGTATCGAATTGTTTCTCTTTCACCTTTAACTCAGTTCTTTATAAGTGTTATATTCACTTTTCTCTCTTCTACCTCTTAATGTAAAAGTCAGCCACAAATGATGTTGACTACTCACTTGACACTTTCATACAAAATGTAAGTTCATGATGATGCCTTTTCATTTGAGTGGATGGCTTAAATGTATAAAAACTTTCAAAATAGATAAGATAAATATGATCGTCAAATTTTCTCACTATATTATAGTAATTAAAGGTGGATAGTTGTCTTCCCCAATTTCACTTGGCTTACAGGATACCAATTAGTAAAAGGAAAATCAATAAAAAACGAACGGCTGCACATATTCCCTGTTGTTAAGCAATCGTCTATTTAGCTTTATATGAACTTTTACGCTTAAAAGAAACCAGCTAATATCTGCTCAGTACAACTGTACACCTACAAAGAGTAAACAACAAATTAGTTCAGTAGCCACGTACATAATGCTAAAGCTGTTTACAGCTTTTCATGTAGTGAACTGAAATGTTTTACTCCTGTTCTAAACTTTATGGCCGTTGACCAATTTCATTAGTCTTGCAAAGTATAAAAAATGTATGATATTTACCCCAAAAATCGTTTGTCGAGGAGGGATGATTTTAATTTAACAAACATAGTCCCACAAAATAAATCACATAATAAGTGCATGACGCAATTTGTCCCACCCTTTAGCCAATTTCCGAGCTTCCGCTTTTGCATAAGTATATTCGTTTAGCCATATGAGATCATATCAATCACCAAGGTCTGTCGTTTCTAAGAGAAAATCAAAAACCCACCAAACGTAACACGATTCGTAACTTTTCAGGAACATGTTGGAGCTCATGTTTATGAGCACGTAATGTGACGGTGCGATAAGAACTCTCTCTCTCTCTCTCTCTCTCTCTCTCTCTCTCTCTCTCTCTCTCTCTCTCTCTCTCTCATAACTTGATAGTGTAAAGAAATGTGGGAAAATGCTCCTTAAAGTGCTCCTCTAGTCACCATGAATTTCTAAAAAGGAAGATTACTCTCTGCGTGAGTAAGGATCTACAGTAGGTGGCAACAAATATTCATTGTTAATAATTCAAGACCGTAAACATGTGCTATATATTGAGCTTTTGGTGAATGATCCTGTATTCAAAGAGAACCAAGATCGAACGATTGGGAAAAGGTCGTCTCCCTGGAGATGACCCTCCTCCTCCTTCCCCGTCTGTCTTCTCCTCTTCATACTGTGAGGGGGCATTGCAAAATCATTGCCCTAACACTCCTTTAGCCACCAAAACCAGCCATCTGCCAACTCCCTTACATCCATCACTTTTGCACCCACAAGTACAGCCCATTTTACCAAAATATTCCACTGTGTATTCCCACTCCATTTTTCTAGTCACTTAGTTAAATCGTTGAAACCACAGAATTTCATTTTTGAGTTGTTTTGAGCAGGCCCACATGAGTCTTGTTTCAAAATTAACTTTATTATTTTCGCTCAAATCACCATCCTTCAAGACTGCCTTTTTATTTAATCCCCAGGTTTCCCGAGGCAAGTGACTTCGATTTAACTAGGCAATATAGAAGGGGTTGATAGATATTAAGTTTAATCAGTGTATGTGGCATAGACTAAACTGCATATCATATAATTTGGCAAATTAGACGAACCTATCTTTCATCTTAATCTCTCATCAGTACTAATTTTCATTGCACACTTTACCATTCAGCCGTAAGACAAAGTCCAACGATTCCTATGATAAATAGACTTGGACGAATTACTTAAAAGCCAAATAATGATAAAAAATATCTTAATCAATAACACTGCATGAGATAAAGTCTGTAAAAAAATCTCCTCCCTCCCACATGACGAACCAGGTAATCCCAAGAGATGACACCTTCATTTTAGCAAAGAAGAAGAAAATTAAGATCGCTCCCACGAAACTGTTATCAACCCTTTGCGATATATAATGAAATGCTGAACTCCGAACAAAGGCTCATTGATTCTCTTTTATTTGGAATCAAGCCCCGGATGATTAAGGTGGAGAAGAACATAGAAAATAACCCAAAAGAATTTTTTGTCAATAAGCATGAAAATGCAAAAGTCTGGAAGCGAAGAGTGGATTTAGGTTCACTCAAAATGAATAACTCCCTCATCAAATCCTGTGAAGAAAATGTGTGATATTATCAGCATATCACTGACCAGGATGTTCAGCCCAAGATCTGAGTTATATGATAAACAGACCTAACACTGAAAAATTCTGACTTCACAGAAGAAATGGTTGGGAATAAAATCAACTTACTTAGAATTAACTAAGCAGTTGGACCTGACCCCTTCCTCGCAATATCATCATAAATATAAAACAGAATTAAGAAAACCACTCTGTCTCCTGAGATGAGAATTCTCAACGAACAGCGACATTGCATCAACTTTCAGTGGCAAAAGCTATTTCCCAGAATCATACTGACCTTATTGCTAACATCCCATCTTATCAAGTTTTTCAAGAAATCATTGCGAAACCAATAGTAAGCTTGCTAACATATAACAATCTTTTTCCAAATAACAAACGTGGCGTTACCCATGGAAAATCTCCAATACCTTAGATGGGATGGAATCAATAATAAGAATACTAGAATCAAAGAATGCAAATTAGTCACTATATTTTAATTTTGTTAAGTGTTTTGTAAAGGTAATTACTTCATATGCATTGACTAAAAGGCAAGAGGACAGGTAGACCTATAGAGCCTGACTAAATCATTGCTTGTCAGATTGAATGCTCCAGTTATTAGCGAACAGTGTATTATTCACAGTCCAAACCATCCTCAGCCATAATATTTCCAAAATGGTCAGTCCTCAGTCCGGCTCTCTTCATCAACATAAAAAATGACACAGAGAGCAACCAGTTAAGCTTATCTGTATCTCCATATGATGATGGTTATCTAGTCTCAACGATATCAGGCTTGCAACAAAGTGTTCTTTAATGGGAAAAAGTTGTAAAACACTGTTACAAATCACAAAATTTTACCTGCAGTCTTTAACTAGTTGTGGTCCTTATTATAACAACAATCATTACTGACGATCTAACATGATCAGCTTATGTTGACAGAATTAAAGCAACTTTGACATTAATGCCTAGAACATTTTCAAAAAGAGATATTATATCAAACAATGATTATTGGCCGTCAGTGCAGTTTCCTCGTCTTTCTAATTAAAGCCAGTTGAAATGGTTTCTGAGAATACTAAGTGATTTTCCATAAAAATGTATTGTCATTTATAATATGCCATGTTCAGTGCTATGACTGTGAGTAGTATCCAGCCTGGGCACATATATTAAAAAAATAATCTGGAATCACAAAACTCAACGGAAATCTTTGCCCTCCAGTTCCATTGCATTTCTAGACCTGGTATTGGATGTTCTATTTCCATATATACGCGGTAACATTATCCATCCAAGGTTGCTTGTACCTCTTCATTTATGAAGGGTACACAAAAAATGTGCTCTCCTAAATGCTCTTAATATCAACCTCCTTCTTCTCTTTTATCTCATTTTCTTTCTCCCTTTACGGTCATGTTTGATAACCTGGAAACTGAATACTTCTGATGTCAATATTTTTGGCATAGGATTATATAATAAGCATTTCTTGAAAGAGACAAAAGGATATCGTCTTCTTGGGTGGCATACACTGATCCTTTGAGCAGTTCCATATGCGTTTGGGACTTGGACGTCCTTATATATCTAAGGAGGGATTTTCACTAACTCTTCTTACTGAAAGAGGTACACCGTCTAATAGACAGCTTATTACTGTCCTCTTGGGTCGATTTCGTCGTACGATTGTAGCTGTCCATTCATTTTCAAAACAGAACTTTTGGTAGTGCTTTCAAGATATTCTTGATTGCTTGCTTCCTTCAATCTCTCGTCTTCACTGAACATGCTTAGACTTTGCAATTCTACAAATAGAATCGATGTCAGCTGGTTGGTTCTATCCTTCAAACTATTGACTTCAAGGGAGCGGAATTATTTGCCCTCTTCTCAGTGTATTAAAACATTTAACCTTTTTTTAACAGGCGATTTGCCATCTCTAGTCAGTCATTAAAGCTTACTTTCCTCTCAAAGACCGAACCTCTCCTTTGTAGGCATGCCCGTCTCAGAGGGAGAGAACAAGTATGTTATCTAAAGTGTACTAGTCAAAACTAAACCATTAAACAACGCATATGAGTTAGTTCCTCATTACCAACGGAAGAAATGATTTTCATGTTTCTCAAACCTAGAAACATATTTTGACAAATCTGTATCAGTATATAATAAAGATATCTTAAACATCTGGGTAGCCATTTGTAGCGTCTTACAAAATTTACATCATCAGCAGTTTTAATGCTTTAGCTTTCTAAAGTTGGTATTCCTGTTTTTAAGCAACTAGAAACTCTTGCTCTGAGAGTTGATCAACGATCTTCTGAACTATTCAGAGTGACTAAGATATGTAATAATAACAGCATACGGTAAATAAAAGACAACGTTCTTCAGGAGAGTGTCCTTATAACTTATGATAGAAAAATACTAGGCCAGCACTTGAGGTCGAAGTTGTTTTGCAGCTTTAAATATTGGAAAGATACGTGAAGGTGAGTTCTTGAGCGTGATTGACGGCAATCAATACCGGAAGTGCGGACGAAGTGATCTCAGAAAGTTAGTTTGCGATTATTTTCGTTGGGCATCAAATTCTTTCTCTTGGGGTGTGAGGGGCTGAGGGTGGGCGGGGGAATGCTATGGAGCCGTAAAAAGTCTTACAGGTAGCTTTGACTTCAACTTTTAATAGTTTTTTTAGAGCTGGTATTATTAAATCATAATACTGTTATGTTTTTCTGTAATTATGCATATGCAAATATTGAAGGTTAAACAAAAATTTTTTAATTTACTCATAAATTTGAACACAAATTGTTTGTAGTTGACTTCTGATTCTTATTTCATGTCGATTAAATCTTAGGATAAAAGAAAATGTCTAGTTAAGTATTTTTCATAAAGTTATATATTTCTCTGAAATATTAGTACCCAAATGAGGATATAGGAACGACAGACATTCTTTGAAAGATGTTTCATAACCTCACAATGGGAAGGAAATAATGGAGTAGTCCGCAGGGGAATTCGCGTGCTTCCGGTATGTCGTTTATTTTGTTTTTCATGCATTTGAATATTTAACGATCTTGGATGGCAGTTAGATACTGTAGTTCTGATGTTCGACCAACACAGGTGCTGCAATCAAATAAAAGGTCAAGGTCTAGAGGAATTACGTCTGCCTTTACTTAATGTCTTGGAACAGCAGAATGGGGTTACTAAGAAAACCAGTTCATTCGGTAGGTATATCTTGCATCCACAAAAACATTCCTCTGGGATTTAAAGCTACGACTTGTGTATTTGTAAAATCTCCAAATCCTTAAGTGTTGGGTAAATTTACCAACCATTTCTTCTTTAAACAGGGCCAAAATTAATTTTTGACGTAATATAAAACTTTTCTCGGCAGTTCAGCGAAAACTTCACTGTTGTTTTGGTGGTATTTTTCTACGTCATTTTATCAGTGGAATGGGGTTTATTTTTACTTTTTTTTTATTTTATTTTTTTCGTGAGAGGATGGTTTGGGAAGGAGAGACCTTATGCAGAAAGAGAGATGATCATTACTTACCGGATCCTTTGATACAAAAGCTTCAGGACGAGGTCTTATTTGCCACAAGTCAGCCAGAGCTGTTCAATAAAATGCCTGGAGCACGTTAAGGCATTTCGTGCCACTCGATATTCGACTGATGACAGCTTTTACCCCAGCCCTCTCTCTCTCTCTCTCTCTCTCTCTCTCTCTCTCTCTCTCTCTCTTACACACACACACACACACACACACACACACACTTTTGCTTGTATAGCCAAGTAATGGAAAATTTCATATAAAACCAAATGGGTTTTCAATTGCCCTACCTATTTGTCAGTTTCCATTTTTTCTATTCTCTTCTATTGCGTCTCTACTTTTTGTATCTATTCTCTTCCGTCGCCTATCCACTTTTTTATTTATTCTCTTCCATCGCCCTGAAACATTTTTCAAGTGTTTTGCAGCGAATGTGATTCATCAATAGAAGACTCATTTGTTGGGATTATACAGAAAGAAAACAAATTCATAAAGACACCACAACTATCAGACTAATTAATCTATTGAAACACATATTTACTGGGAAAATTTTCCGAAACATTTTAAAACATATTTCATACTGAGAAATCAATGTTGCTTAGAAAACAGTCATATAATTCAGTTTCTTATTCCATTTATATATTTAAAACTAAAATAAGTACTGATACCGAATGTCTAAAGAATTTAGACCTCCCTTTTTCAAATTATTTTTGAAAATACCAACTATGGAAAGCCTGAAGAAATTCTCCTTCCCAGAAATAAATAGAACTCACACTAATTAGAAACTAATGTTAGTAGTAATCCACTATGCCACCAAGAAGGACTAGTGTTTATCTCAGCTCATGCGTAAACAACTCTGTCGAATTCAGCTGGATCTCTTACTAAAGCCGATAAAATCCCACCCTCACCACGTTGCATAGTATTAAATATTTAATCTATTGATCACATCCATCAATTCTAGGTATATCAGAAGCCACAGTGACCTCTGAACTTCCGAAAGGAAATCAATTAAATTCTCCATGCCAGTTGAGACTCCAACCTTTGCTGGCTGGGAGAGAACGATAAATGGTGCCCAAACCACCAGCAACGTGAAAACAGTTCACTTCAACTCATCCATGCACGTATTTAAAAAAAAAAAAATTTACTACAGCCGAAATTAACCTACCCAAACTATGGTGACACTGCTAAGGGTGCTTTCTATATATGCCGAAACCTAAAGTCTCCTGATCACATTTACCAGAGAAAACTATAGTCTTCTGATCACATTTACCAGAGAAACCTATAGTCTTCTGATCACATTTACCAGAGAAACCTGTAGTCTTCTGGTCACATTTACCAGAGAAACCTATAGTCTTCTCACATTTACCAGATCACCATTTACCAGAGAAACCTATAGTCTTCTGACATTTACAGAGAAACATATTCTTCTGATCACATTTACCAGAGAAACCTATAGTCTTCTGATCACATTTACCAGAGAAACCTATAGTCTTCTGATCACATTTACCAGGGAAACCTATAGGCTTCTGATCACATTTACCAGAGAAACCTATAGTCTTCTGATCACATTTACCAGATAATGTCATTTTAATGGTGACAATGGCCCCTTAACGTCTCTGTGTCCCACCTATTTGGGGAAAGCTCTTCATTCCAAGAACCGAAATCCAACAAGAAATGAATAAAGAAGCTCTGCTTTCAAGGCGGAATTTGAAACCCATGCTGGTTAGGAGACTAGGGTTAATGTTAAGCTGCTACATCAACAAACAGGATTAAAATTTATTTCATCCGATACGAACATATATGATTCATATTTAGGTACATCTTTACTAGATTTGAAATAAAGCCGGTTGTTGATGTAATAATAAGAATTTTTATTTTACCCTTTAGACTGAACCAATTAATCATACCAATCAATTTTGTGTACTTCCTACAATTGCCACATATAATATTTTTGGAACATTTTTATATGAGAGCCTTGAAATACAAGGAAATAAACTGAAAAAGTCTCCTTCCAGCTGGATTACGAATCCTTATTGTTAAGAGAACTGAGGTTAGAGCCAAACCATTCCGCCATCATGTAGGATAAGAAATCATTTTAATCATTATGTCCATGCATCAGTCATATTCACACACAGTTATGCTGGACCCAAAATAAACCTATCCCTACCGTGGTGAAAAAATATTAAGTACTTTAATTTTTCTTTTAGTTTTTTTCGCATTGTATATTAGAATATAATTATAGTCTAATTATAGTAATATATATACTGTAAATACTTATAGTAACGTCTTGGCTTCTCTGTTTCCCAATATCTTTAGAAAAACATCCAAGGAAAGCTTGAACATTTTAAGCAGATAAACGAATAAATTCTACTACCCAGGTAGGATTCAAACCCATGTTGGCTAGAATAACGACGTTCATGTTAACCTAATTCAGCAACAAGAGTGTAACTGCACAGAATGATTAAAATCTTGTGTTTAGATGTCTCTCCCTCAAATACTCTTCCGGATTTCAGAAATGTAGTCATAAGGCCTGATATGGCAATTCTAGCCATGGTTCCCAAACCTGGGGTAGTTGCTTCAAGCCGGCTCACAAACCGACTTTCTGACGTACTCCAGAAGGATAATAATTTTATGGTCCATATGAAGTCACCGTTTTTATGGTGCATTGTGCAAAGATGGCAAAATATATCATTATGGCCAGTCGAATTTATGAAACAAATTTATTACTTTCCAAAGTTTCGTGTTTTGATGATATCAGTGGTAAATAGTATGAATTGTTATGACTTTCACAAGTTTGGTCTGTATACAAGGATAATGAGCATACCTGACGTCTGTCTGTCTCTGTGAGAATGCTGTTGCCATTCGCTTCTACATATTTATACAACTCGAGATTCTCAGCTCTGGCTCTCCTCGAAACAAAGAGCAGGAATCAACTTCAACACGATTTGAAAGTAGCATTTTACACCACAGGCCAATGCTGGACTAACTTGCTAGTCAGATCCAGGTTCAAGGCTCCCAATAGATAAGATTACTCAACATTGATTTCCATATTGATCAGAGATATTTTCGTGTTTAGTTGTGCATTTTTGGATGAGATATATCAGGATTACTTCATATTAATCTTAACACTGAATTGAAATTGTACATGAAGTCTACTTTATAGTTCTGTTTTAATGGAAAGATATAACCTAATTATTTAGAATAAAACTAAAACACATTACTTTTACCTGCTCAGCAGCCAATTCCATAATGCTGCGCGCCTGGCTTACTCTAAATTTGAAAAGTAAATTGTAGCAATTAATTATACGTGCCCTTTACAATTACATCTCATCTTCAGAAATTATAATGTATGTAAGTGTGCATCAGCCTCATCTAACAAGTGGGGCGGCAGTCTTGGTTAGGTGCAAGACTGTAGTTGCAATAAAAAAAAAACGGAAACCACTGTTCTATGTAGTTTGCATAATTATATTGGCTTGTATCACTCTCATCCATACATGCAGCCCTATCTCCCAGCTGCTAGCAAAAGAACAGTAACAGTTTTTATTTTTCTAGCATTTCAAAATATGACTCGTCTTCTTTCAATTCAGAAAATGGGTCACCTAAAGAGCCTATGGCATATGCTGATGTTCTTATGTTCACTTCTTTAAAACCAGTCACTCGTTTTTATCTCTTACCTAACATCTGGTCGTTAAAATGTGAACAATGTCAACATAACCTTTTGTTCTGGCTGCATGTAATAAAATTATTTAGGGGTTATTAATATCTCCCATTCATTGGTGCTCTACAAAGTTCAGTTCAGTGCTCTAAAAGTAACAGAAAAACAGGCCTTCTTAGTACTGAAATTATGATTACCTAGCGCAACTTATAAAAAATCAGTAGGTGTTGTACTTATAGTATCCATTACATTACAGGAACATGTTCAGTGAATATGAAAAATAGGGCTCATGTGTTGCCCCGTGAGTTGTAAAAACCTGGAATCAACACCCTGTAATAAGAATACTGATGTATCTTGTCCAGTCAGGTTTAACTTGCATAATTTCTGTTTAGAAGTAACTGAGTATTTCTTCAAAAACCAAGAACCACTAAAGGGAATCTTATGCCGTTCTCAAGATAAACCAAATTTGTTTTGGAAAAAAAAATACTTTTTGTGTGATATTAATTTGATTCATATAAGAAAATATTTACTCTTTTTTGCTTCTCTATATAGTCAACATTACTCCCATTGATTCATAAATATATCCCTCTGGGATCAGTAATAATATAGTTGTTGGCATCAGTTTGCTTCATGAAGACGCAAATTAATCATTCGGGGAATTTTGTTGGAATACATCAATCCAATATGTCCACACAAATTACTGAGCATATCGAGACAAATATACTAGAGTGAAGTATTGATCTAGAAAGAACCTCTGAATGCTTCAAGTAGAATTTGACTCGTCGAGGCAAAATATTGATAATGCGTGCAGTTTAGTGCACGAAGCAAATCATTGCAACAATGTAAAGGAACCAACGATATCCGATACTCCACCCCACAAACCCATGAAATTCCCTTGCAGTGGCACATTAGTTACCTCCTCCGAATCCACAATGCCTAAAATGCGCTGCCTAAAAAACAACTGCCATTAGAAAAAATAAAAAATAAAAATAAAAAGTTTTACGGGATCCAACATCTAGGAGTAAGGCCTGATTGGACATCGTGGTTTCAGCTGCTATTGACCGTGACGAGGTTTATTTTTTGTAAGCAACAGACCTCGAGTGACTGAAAAGAGTCATAATCACCGATTTCCCGTTCTTCGATGCAGATGTTTCCCTAATCTGTTTTACATAAAGTTGTTGTGATATGTCTCTCTTTTGTGGGTGACATATTAGAAAAATTATACTTGGGAAGATAGGATCATTCATTTCCTATATGTGTATTCAGATTCTTGTAACATCTGTCACAATGAAACACTGTATGTGAGTTGATGAGCAAGGCATGGTAGATATTTACTTCCTAATTGTGCTCCCATTAAGCGAGTTATCTTAATACAATTTTACTATTCCCTAAAATTTTAATTTAATAATCCCTCAGAGTCAGCGCACTGCAAACTAGGACTTCGATGACAGTAATGAATTATCTAATGATCTTTCTTATCTTTTCAAGTACTCTGGATTCCGCTGAGAACTCCCATATGATGTAGTTTAAAATAATTTTGAAAAGGGCTAGTTAATATAGTTATAATCCCTTAACTGAGAATGGTCAAGTTTTATGTATTATCTAAGCTTAGTAGATTTTGTCACACTTTGTGAAATTTCACAGCTCTTGTGACAGAACCTTTTTATAAGATGGATCCGGCAGTCTGAATTTTTGTTTTGTTTTGCTTTGAAGGATTGCACAAAGTACCTGTAGAAACGTGTTTTAGCTGTCCTGAACTATCCGGATGCAAAATTCTATTGTTACCGTAAAGCTATAATGTCTTTTGCTACCGATTAGGCAGCCTCTAGAATAAAGCCTAGGGAATGTTTTGCGAAATATCCCCTTATCCGCGACAACCAGAGCAATTCATCTTTCAATTCCTGCTACCAAATCACAAGCCCTCGCGTGTTTTCCATAAAAGAAAATACAAAAGAAATAATTCTGGCGCTGCTGGTTTGTCCAGATTAAGGTTAAATTCCCAACCAGAGCCCCACGAACAGGGCTGAGACCCGAGAATACGACATTGTGTATTTAGCAGTGGAACATAGAGGAATATTAGTGTTCTGGTATTTTGAGTATAATTTCCTTTCTTGATTATAATTTCCTTATCATTCAGCTGATTTTTCTTACAAAGCTCTTGCGATTAAAACTTTAGATAAGGGAAAATAATTTTACTCACTCACAATATAGCGTCATAGTTTTAATTGCTTTAACTTGTTTGTCCTGTTACATAGTTTATAAGTTACTTTTATATATATTTTTCCATACTAGGCTGCTTTCCCTGTTGGAGCTCTGGGGATTTTAGCGCTTTGCTTTTCCTTATAGGTTACAGCTTGACTAATAATAATAATAATAATAATAATAATAATAATAATAATAATAATAATAATAATAATAATGCGAATAAATATTTTGCAAGCAATTTAAGTTAATTAAACGACTTTATGATAACATAAAAAATTGCTAAATAAGATTGCAAATGCATGCGCACACGCGCAAACACACACACACACACACACACACAGCTTCTAGGCTGGGAATATGAATTACACTAGCTTACGTAACGTAAGTTCCCTAACACTAATTTCAAGGTGTCTGCTGGTATTTAATTATCTGCCTCTGATAACAGGGACAATGCATTCCAAGGCAAGTTGTCGATGTGCAACAGTGCAATGGTACTTTATTAGTAACATGAAATATCATTAGGCTGCCGCAGCACCAATTTGTATTTTTAGAAATTACAAAAGTTCCTAGGCGATGATATGCACAAACATGTTAAAAAATAAACAACCTGAAGGGTTGATGAGTGCATCGCCATGCATGAGTGGCTAGGACAGGCCTTTCGGCTTGCAAGATTAGAGGACAGTTCTCACTCACTCCATCATTATTGACATGATAGTTGCACCCATGAGTGGGATACCCAAGCAACCTCCTCTGGATTTTGGTGCCTGGTACATTTGACTACCCGAGGCACTGTGCCAAGCGTGCCATGAGCTTACTCTCTCTGATATATTGGATAATGTTTTTATCATTACTCTGTTAATAAAATTACTTTAATAATACTTACAAGGATACTACCACTGCTTTGTATGATGTTGACTCAGATGTTATGTATGGGTTTCACTTAATCAGAGATCACTCTAGGTAAGTGCCAGGATAACTCTGTAATGGAAAGGCACCATGCCTCATGGGACAACGAGTGCTAAGGAGAGCTTTTGGCTCTAGTAAGCTAATTGGATCTCTTCCGTCCCTTTTTCTTCTTCTTCGGGTTCCTTCAAGGTCTATCTTCTAGGAAGTGATGGAGGCACAAACTCTGGGAAAGGCCAGTAGTGCCATCGGGAGCAAAGTCAGGGTAACCCAAGAGGCTGCTGGAAGGCTCCCTACTCTGGCTGCTGCGACAACTGAAGCAGGGTCAGTAACAGCTTCTACATCCCGGCAGGACAGTTCCTGGTCGACCAGAGAAGGTGTAATATTTAAGTCCACCAGAGGTCCATCCTATGAAGACAGGAGTGAGGAGTGATGAGGAAGAAGGATTATCAGGTGCTGGAGGCTCACAATTGGCGATGACCAACTCAGCTGGGTTTGGTAGATGTCCCGAAGGAGAAAATGACAGGATCTGGCACTAGCACTGATGCCAAGTCAGAGCCAGGCACAGGGTTCAAGTTCAGTGCTTTCTCAACGTCCGTAGTGTACAGAGAGTGGCACTGCTCAGGGCACTCAAGTAGCACTGGCAGAGATTTTTGGTCAGGTGTGTCTGACAAGGAACCCGGTGGTGCAAAACCCCTCTGTGAGCCTGAGTTGGGCTGAGAGAGAGATTCCTGTCCCAGGGGGGTCAGAGCCTCTGGTGGTCGCTGTGCGTTGCTTGCTGGGGCATCCTGACCAATGCATGGAGTGCCCTTTCATTTTGCACATCTTACAGCGGTACTGTGTCTTGCAAGCTTCTTTTCGCTGTGAGGGAGGAAGTTTTTGATGGCCGTCCTTTCATGAGGAGGGAGGACTAGGCTTGGATTTGCGCTGGTAGTGCCCCTTCCATCGACTACTTCGACAGGCAAAAGGAGATTCTGTTGATGGTGGCACATCTTTCCAGGTGGCTGGGTTCTTGTCTGGTGATGCTACAGTCACTGGCTCCCTTGTGGAGGTAGCCAGGCAACAGCTGGTAGTTGGAGGAGGACATCCCTAGAGGAGGTCTCGTTCCAACAGAAATTCAAAACCGTCCCCAATTTTACTCACCACGCCAATGCAGTGAGGTTGAGTGCCCCAAGGTGTTGTGACCTGGAGCTCAACTGTGGGAATGGACTTGGTATAGTCCTCTACCCAATTCATCAACCAACAAGTCTTCTCGTCTACGCTGGCACTGGCTGGCACTCGGGACCAGTCAATAAGACAGATGTCTGATGTGGGGTCCACCGCAGATCAACTGGTGAGCTACAGCCATCAAGGGGTGCCACTGAGATGGTCTGATTCTCCACCCTCTTGGGATCAGAAAAATCAGGTAGCCATGCTGCGGCGGACATGGCACTGATCAAGTTGACGTGCTTGGTAGAGGTACCATGTTTTGGGCAGGCTGGATATCTGGCACTATAATGTCCAGGAGCACCACAGTCTGCAGGGCCCCTCTGGATGGGCTTGCTTACCTAGGGTGACTATTGGTGGAGAGGATTGCTTTGCTTATCAGTGGATGGAGAGGCATCATTCGGATTCTTAAAAGTGTTCTGTGGGTACTTTTTGATAGCCTCCCCTCCCTCCTTTAAAGCAGCACTCAGATTCAGTGTCCAACCTTATGGCAGTAATTGCATACTGGCCTGGAAGGGAGTCCGTTCTTCAGGCGAGCTGGCCCTAAGAGATGTCCAGGTGGCACTATGCGCCGGTGAGACGTGCTGGAAGACGGGTTATAGATCTCCCAGTCGGCAGCCATACAACAACCTTCCTTGAGTGTTTTGGGCTACTTGTTGTTTAGGTACACAGCGAGGGGCCCAGGGACACACTGGAAGAAATCTCCCAGCATCATCCTGTTAAACAGGTCCTCGAACTCAGTGCACATCATGGAATCGAGCCAGTGCTGACCAGATCAGGTCTTGTGATAGGCCCATTCAGGCCAGGTCTGACCGATTTCTTTTGGGAGAGCCTTAAACCTTTGTCTCCATTTCTCCGGGGTTATCTCATAGGCCTTAGTAATTACCTTCCGAACTTCCTCCATGTTTCCCCTAGTACCACTATTCAGCCAGCAGAGGGCGGCCTTTCATTTACCCTACATATGCTTGGAGAGAAGTAAGGCTCTCTCCATCTCTGTGGTACTGTAGTTTGCAAAAAGCACTTCTACCTCATCCAACTACACCTCTGGCTCTTCTTCAGTCCACTTTGGTATCAAGAGTTGATACTGAATATAGGAGGATTAGGAGTGGCAGGTGTGGGGTTAGAGGCTTGTTGTTGGGCTAGAGCTGTGGCACTGTCATGTCGGACTTTCTCAAGCTCAATCTCCTTTTGTTTTAGAGCTAGCTCATACTTTCTTTGTTCTTCTCTCTCCTTCCTTTATTCCTCCCTTTCTGTTTCTGGCTTTGCTTCTTCATACTTCCTTTGTTCTTCTCTCTCCTTTCTCTGTCTTTCCTCTTTTTCCAGTTCATACTGTCTTCGTTCCTCTCTTTCCTGTTTCTCCCTTTTGAGTGCAGTATCTAGCCTTCCCTGTGCCTACTTGGTGAGCTGTCTCCCTGTGAGACCCGCCTCCTGTCCCATAGTCATGAAGGTTTGGTACTGTTCTGCCAACATGCTTTTGGTAGGTTAGGATGCATTAAAATGGCTTTGGGAATTAAAATGATTTTGGGAGGTGTCCCTTAATCTTGGTGACACTTCGATGGAATGGCACCTTTCAGTAAGGTGGCACTGTGGCTGAGTATGCCGTCCAAAGCCAAACTGATGGAGTGGTCCTTGGTTAGCAAAACCTTATGGGTAAACACGCTACTGTTGGCACTCTGTGTTTCAATTCACAGGTGTGGCTTGTGTATTAACACAGTACTCTTTCTTGGTGGCAAAGCAGAGCGCAAGCAATGAGTAAGAGAAAAGAAAAGGTAAGATGCTTCAGGTAGGTCACTCATTAACAGTGCGCCAGGTTAGTGTCACTGTGAAGGGGGAATCCCTTTTGTTGGCACTCATGGGCGACTAGTTCCTAAGGACTAGTGATAGGCCTGCTGCTTCCTTTCATGTTTAGGGAGGAAGACTTGGGGTGTGCATTTCAATGTGCAATTTATTGCTTACAATATGCGTAAGTCTTGAAATGAACCACTGGTGAAAGACAGTTGCAATAAACTGTTGTTAATTTTAACCTGCATCCACATTTATTCTGTGGGGCAGAGGTTTTCCTTTTATGTTGGTCTGTTGTTTTCTTTTAAGAAATGGCTCCAGTACCCACTCAACTGTCTAAAGCGCTTAAGGATAAGTGTGTGAAAATTATATAAGTAACTTTGACACAAGTGTGTATACGAGCTGAAAGCACTACATGTGGGATGAGTGAAAGAAACAAGATACACTGATGAATGCAGTTGCTATCCCAGGTATTGAATTTACTGAATAAATGTGAGTTTCCTTTGTTTCCCTTGGCTTTGTAAGTAATAGGTTATCTTTCAATAATATCTCACACGATTAACAAACCATGCCTTCTTATTCATTTTGGTAAAATAGCATACTTGTAAGAATATCTGAATTTCTCTCTCTCTCTCTCTCTCCCGACTGAGAAGTGGATATCATAATAAGGATGACTCCACTCTCCGGAATTAAAATGAAATGTGGTTTCTAGTTCCCATTACTTTAATTAATTTGTAAAAAGACTGTGAATTTTCTATGCAAGATTTATGTTAAGTACATGAGTAAAGAATGGGAATATGCACATCGAGAAATGTTTGCAAATAAACAGAATTCAAAATGGACGCTCGAATCATGTGACCATCAACAACTGAGGGTAAGAGTAGCTACCATTGGCTGAACTAGTGACGTCACGCAGCCTCCCACAATGCAATACAGGACCTGCTTATGAATACCACTTCTCTTTTGTTATTTTACGACACAAAAGAAAAGGGAAAAGTACAAACTTTTCTGATGGAATGATTCATGCAGATGCGTAGACGCAAATTACTTACTTAAAACATCAATAATGAATTTACGTTACCTATGAAATGAAAAACAAAATTAGATACAGTAGCGAGCAAGCCGGGTGACCGACACCAGCTGACCCTTGGTGGCAGTAGCTATATTAGAACAGCCTTGAGTTGCCAAGCATATTCCTATGCTATATGGACTTACAAAATTGTCCCTTTTCCAATCTGAGAGAAGCCTTGCACAATTAGGGGAGAGCGGGGCTAGTTGCATCAAATTTATATTTCCTTCTACAGAATTGTGTAACATTCATTTAATTGAAATTCAGTTGTCATATATAAATATACAAGACCTCATCATCGAGTTCACATGCGTAGATATTAATAAAAATAATTTCTTATATATTTAATTTTGATATATAATTAAAAATATATTTGATGCAACTTACCCCATCTGCGGGGCAAGTTGCATCAGTATGAGGGGCAAGTTGAATCATAAGCAAATTATAATTTTTGAGAGATTATTTCAATAATAAGTAAATACAAAACCACAATAAACTGAACCGATGAACCTTAAATTTATTCATCGTCAGATTCACAGTTATGACAAATATAATATAAAGCTCCATCTGTTCCCGAGCATTCCTCATGAGACCATCCTCTGCATGTACTACATTGAATCCATTTCTCCCGGGGCCTGCTATTGGAATAGGGCTCTACACATATCAGACAATACCAGTCTTCGTCGTCTGAGCTGGATGTGTCGTACTTTACAGCTGGCTTTTGGATCGAACTTTGTGTGGAAACTCCTGCTTCCTCTTTTTGGTGGCTTTCTTTTCTTTGACATTGCTCTTTTTATTTTTTTTCATAGTGGCTTCAGCATACAGAGCATTTTTTCAGGTGTGTCTGTTAATATGGCACTCTTACGTGCTTTTCTGCCTGTATTGTATTTCTTTTTCCGAGGTGTTGCTTTTGGATGAGGCATAATTTTTCAGGGCAAAGTGAAGACTCACCAACATTTGCAGTTTCAACTTCATCAGTAATGAAAGAAGGTTGTGTTTCTACTGCTGTAGAAATGGAGAGAAGCGTGTCAATTGCTGCAGAAGTGGAAGGAATGGGTTCATTTCTGAAATTAATAAAACGAGTTGAATGCATAAGAATATTTTAATTAAAAGTAATGTAATAAATTTACTAATGGGGCAAGTTGAATCATGATTCAACTTGCCCCCATCGTGAATGATTCAACTTGCCCTTGACAACAATCAAAATTTGATCGCCAGCTAGATATATACTAACGGTCATTCTAATGCAAATTTGTAAGGAAAATAATTGCATATAAAACAGAATTATATAGATATTTTCAAAACACTGTTACTAATATAAATACATGAGGTACAAGAAAAATAGTGAAATCGATAAAAATTACTTACCAAGGTCAAAATCTGTAAATTTATCATAAATTCAAAAGCTCTTGCACACTTCGCCTGTCTCTCTCGCAGCTGTGTCCGCACTGACCAACACACTGTTACACACATTTGAACCGCCTGTCAGCCTACTACAGGCGCCGAGTTGCCAGTTATGCCCACTGATGCAATTTACCCGCGATGCAACTAGCCCCGCTCTCCCCTACTCTCACGTCACATGCGCTAAACTAATTTAGCTAGAATTCTAACATTCATGCATACTCAATGGCCTGCGAGGTAGCAAGTAAATTCCTAACTTGATAACTCAGCGCTATGACTCGTTCACGAACGTATGCTGGCAGGAATTTTAAAATCATGCTGCTGCTATTATAAGGACAGTGGATTGAGTGACATACTGGCTGGGTGTTTAATGGTTTATTGGTAGTTCCTTACTGAGATGAATGTACAGAATCTTCGAAGATATTATTGACGTGTGCGAGCTGTAAGGTAGCATCTACACACAGACAGGGAAAAACAGAGGTACAGATTCAGGCATCTGTGTTTGTCAGCAGACAAACAGATGGCGATATCAAGAGACATGATTAACATACAGTGATGAAACATACATCAATGGAAAGGCCAGGAAATTCTACATATGGCCAATTGCATGAGATTCGAGACAGATTAATGAATACAATGCAGTAGCATAATATATGTGAAATGGAGAGACGTTTGGTGTCTTCACAAACAGAAACACACATACAGTTTGATACAGAAGATTTGGTGGAACATTATGAGTACATGATTAGAATGCTTGCATGGCAATGCAAGTAGTGGTGATTGTACATAAATCAAGACAACAATGGTTAGGGAGAAACAGACGGAAATATTGTATGGTTGAAGTCGCGTTCTGTCAGAGAAAGGAAACAAGATGCTCTTGTTTTGTCTTTTCCACTCCGATGGATGACGAATGACGAACACACGAACACACAAGTGTTTGGAAGAGACGGCGTCAGGCTCTTACGCTATCTACTTCCAATCTACCTCCTACTTGTAAATTTTAAATTCAGAGACTCACTTATTTAACACTTTCCCTACCTAACACAATCTTAAGAGTATACCATTGATATTAATTTCTTACCAGTTATCTCTTCCTCGGTTCTGTCCAACCTTTATTTATTATGTGTTGTGATAATTAATTTATAATTAATTCATTCCTAGGTTCGTTTCACATCCCAGTCTAGCATTTAGCGCTTTCTTTTTTTTTCTAGTTAACCGAGATCTCTGGCAAGTTCGACAATGTTACATATTTGGTTGGGATTGGCTAGATCAGATGAATATTGATTTAGAAATTGCCTTACGGGCCACTTACCCCAGAACCAAGTATGTAAGCAAATGTAACAAAAGAGAGAGGACTTACCTTCTGATTATTACATTTAGGATTATGGGAAGGTCGCCAGGAAAGCCAGTAATTATTCTAAAATTACTTTATTTCACACAGTTCAAACAAGTAGAATAAATCCTGGCTGGTATGCAATCCATCAAAATAAGTGCAACAAGTATTTTACAACAAAGTTTACAGTTAACTGGGCTTCAGAATGCAATAGCGTTTATTACACAAAGGTAACACAATGTGGAACTCGTGGCTCATGATTATCTGGTCGCTATGACTCTCAGTTTTAGAAGCAGGGCTTGCTTGTAGCAAGGTTGAATTAATCATCTTCTAAGGCAACTTCTCACAGGAATGATTGGTGGCAATGTGAGGTCAAAGAAGACAGAACTGGGTACTGATTGATTCATTACCTGGGCATAAGGTATACATAGCAGCATGCGGACGGAAACGTGGTGCCCGACCCCAGGTCTCCATGACCTGCATGCTGAGTGAGAGCAATTTGTGTTTGTTAACAGTCAATCAAATAACAATAACAAGAGACATAATGTACATACAGTGATAAAACATATATTGGCGAAAAGGCCAGCAAAATCTCTGTACAAATATATACATCAGATTCTTGCTGCGTCAATAGATGCGATACATGATCGTAATTAATGGATAAAGAAGACGTCTTTACAAGTACTCCCCCCCCCCACAATTATTATGAAATAATGATTGGAAGATCTGTTGAATGTTAATCACGGTATCTTCTTGGGAGCAGGAGCCGACCCCTAGTTCTTGATATCTGCGGTTGTGGGGCAGTTTCGACTGCTGAGTCGTCTGGCGGTTTTGCCGGGCAGATGGCATCCTTAGTGCAGCCTTTGGGACGTCCTTGGCCCCGTTTCAGGATACTTATTTCTTCATCCAAGGTCTTGTTTTGTGGAGAAATTCTGTGATGTCTTCCAGTTTCCTCCCGGGTTCCACTGTACATTAGGAAGGCTGGCTTTAACCTGTCGATAGATATCCAGTCTTCCCGCCTATGGATGTTGACAAGGTAGGCCTTGGATGTTCTACTGACGGCTTGGTATGGTCCCCTGTATGGTCAAGTCAAGGGTGGGCGGTGGGCTTCATTCCTCATGAAGATGTGTGTACAGGTTTTCAGGCCTTCTGGGCTGAAGTTATGGGTCCTGTCTGCGAAAGTTTTCTGGTAGGGCCGCGAACTCCTTTGCAATTTCTCTTAGTCTTGGAAGAGGTGTATCCAGGTCTTCCAGCTCCGTAGGGAAGAATTCTCCAGGTACGGCCAATGCTTCGCCGTAGACTTTTTCTGCTGGAGATTCCTCGCCGTTAGCCCTTGATGCGGTGTGGAGACCCAGCAGGACTCAGGGCAGCTGCGCCTTCCAGTTCTCGTTAGTACAACATGCCATCAGAGCTGCTTTCAATGAACGGTGGGTCCTTTCCACCATAGACTGCAGGGTTGTATGCCATCGTACTGTGGAGTGTTGTCCCCATCAGGCGTGCCAAGGAGACCCAGAGTCCCGACAAGAATGCCGGGACCCTGTCTGCAGTTATATTGTCCGGCACACTGAAACGGCTTATCCAACTTGATGGTAGGGCTTCTGCACAGGCACTTGTTGATGCTTCTACCATTAGGGTTGCTTCTGGCCATCTTGTGGAATGGTCTCTGACTGTCAGGAGGTATCTGGCGTCTCCTGATTGCGGCAGAGGTCCTACAACATCTATGTGGATGTGCCCAAAATGCTGTTATAGTTGAGGGAAGTCTCCGATGCCTGATTCTGTGTGCCTTGTGATCTTACTTGTCTGGCACGGTATGCAGTTCTTCGCCCATTCTCATGCGTCCTTCCTGATCCCGTGCCACATGAATTTCTCTGTCATCGTCCTGATGGATGGGACAGCCATGGATGATGTCAAACACCTGCTTTCTTTGTGACGTGGGTATCAGGGGGCGTGGGCTGCCTGTGCTGGTGTCTCAGAGAAGTGTCGATCCGGATTCACCTATTAGCACGTCTTCCCACTTCAGTGCCATAAGTGCCGTGCAGTAAGCTGCCGTTTCCAGGTCTGTGACCTGTTCCTTCGCCAGGTCTTTGTAGTCTATGCCCAGGTAGACTGAATTTATTTCAATCCTTGATGGGACGTCGGCTACTGGGTTCGTCTTGATGGGGATGTAACTGATGGTGAATCCAAATTCAAGGATAGCAGGCAGATGCCGTTGCTGTCTTGCTGACCATGCATCTCCTGCCTTCGTGAATGCATGTACCAATGGTTTGTGGTCTGTCAGGATGGTGAATGGGCTGCCGTCCAAGAGGCACTTGAAGTGCCGCACGGCTTGGTAGATTGCCAGCAGTTCCTTGTCGAATGCACTGTAGCGGGTCTCCAGCAGCTTTAACTTGCGGCTGAAAAACACAAGTGGGCGGGGGGAACCGTCTACTATCTGCTCCAGCACGGCTTCACAAGCGACGTTGCTGGCGTCAGTGATAAGTCTCAAGGGGGCAGTGGGGTCCTGATATGTTAAGGTGGTGGCTTTTGCAAGGGCTGCCTTTGTCTGTTCGAATGCCTTTTGCTGCAGGACTTCCCGAGTCAGTGCTTTTGGCTTCCCCTTCAGCACTCCAGTTAGGGGATACATGATGCAGGCAATGTCTGGCACGAATCGTCGGTAGTAGTTGACCATGCCGAGGAACTCCTGCAGGGACTTGATCGGTTTTGGTGTTGGAGAATCCTTCGCTGCATCCACCTTGGAGGCTGACACCTATCGGAGAGACCTCATGTCCCAGGAGGTCTACCTTCTCCACTCCAAAGGTACATTTGTCGAATCTGACGACCAATCCATTGTCCTGAAGGCGTTTCAGCACAGCACTCACGTGATCCAGGTGCTCCTAAGGTATCTAGCAGGCGTTTTCAGCCGACATGACGTCTTTACAGCAGAAAACGAGGGACAAAATAACACTCCTCTGGAAATAGATTTCCCAGATAAGAATTCATGCATAAAGGATTCTCTCACTTGCAATGAACTATCCCAATGGAGGGATGATCTACTCTATGCCACTGAGCAAAGGATTGATTCATTAATAAATTGATTTCCAATGGGAAACACACCTACCAGTGGAAAGCAAGGGAGGTTACTTTGGGAGACGAAATCTTGAAAAGGAAATAAAATATTTAGTGAGAGAAACAGGAGCTGGCACTTAATTGCTAATTTCAGGCTTACTCGGCAATCCAAATTGGCGACATGCACTATTGCCAATGAACTAGCTGATCCAATATGCCTTCTGTTAACAACTATGGCTGCCTGTAACCAGGTCTCTTGCGACCTTAGAGCCGGTGTGGCTGTGCCAGGACAAGGACAATGCCCGAGTTTGGGAAGTGACTGGTAGGAGGTTATGCCTCGACGAGCGGTGAGTGGGAACTGGCTTCTCTCAGCCTGTTGTTTTGGTGCTGTTTGTCCTATAAGGCCACAAGCTACAGAAGTGGCGGGACTCCAGGGGTGGTCGCCCGCCAGGCCTGAGAAGCAATTAGGAACCAGCAGCAGAGGACACAGGGATGTAGGTCTTAGGTTAAGACTAAATAGTGACTGCTAGTGGGAATATTCCCCATGGAATCCCTCCACTCTTCCTACCATCGGGTATGGGTCCCTACCTCCTAATGGACTGAAATCGGATCCCTGTGTCAAGAGGCCAGAGAGACGAGAGCAGCATGTTTTTGACAATATATACAGTAATATATATATATATATATATATATATATATATATATATATATATATATATATATATATATATATATATATATATATATATATATATATATATATATATATATATATATATATATATATATATATATATATATATATATATATATATATATATATATATATATATATATATATATATATATACATATTCTTGCTTTCAAACGATCTCTTAGCTACCTTCGTCATGTCTTTTGAAGACGTGATTTTAGTCTTATCTCTTTTCTAAAGGCTGTTATTCACAACTAAGAAATTTATGTGCCTCGCCAGTCTGAACTCTGTTTTTTCATTAATTTTAGACGCTGAACCAAAATCAGTGTTAACCATTTTTTTTTATCATTTGAGAGAATTTTTGTGATATTTTTATTAATTAACGTGAAATCTGCATTCACTTAATTGTATAAAAAAATTTTACTTTCACAGTTTCCAGCAAAATGAGGCAAATCAAGATTTATGTACAGTGCCTTCAAAGAAGTGAAATTATAATCGGTCATGTAGGTGTGGCCATTAAAATTGTCCACCCTGTCTAAACCTCAGTCTCTAAATGGTTTCTTATGACAATAATAGCCATGGGTTTATATTATACAGCAAGAAGATTTTATAACAATATGGGAGGTATAAGCATTTGAATTGAAGCCTTACGTAAAGAATTTTCTTGGTGTCTCACCCATGGGTATGATTACTGCTCGGAGAAAGTCGAAAACTTTGAAGCTCAAATAGCGTCATGAGAAGATCAGAGTTTGGATACAATCGATACTGAATATTTTCGTTGCGTTAATCCCTTTTTTTCAGCGTATTACCGGATTTAAGACAGACGTTCCAGTAAGATACTGTTTTATTTAAAAAATTATGGATCTTAGTTCCATGACTTTACACAAAACAATAAAGTAACATGATTGTCCTTATGTATGAATATGTCCCGTCTGTGATCTTGAGATATGAAGGCATGCAGCATTTCTACATTCAGCTACCAAGGATGTTCGCTTGTTATCCCTAGTCTCATTTCCTTCACAATAGCAATAAATGGTCTGTGAGAGTTATAATGAAAGAAGATACTTGCACAAATATAATGAAAAAAAAAAACACGACAATGCCATTATTTTTATTAGTATTAAAATTACTATTAGTAGTAACAGTCGTAAAAATCAGCGGTTATATTTCTGATAAATAAAGGCCCAATACTTTTTGATAAAAACCAATTTGGCATACTCTTTGAACGAAGTTATGGCAAAAGGCAATAGAATGATGAGATTCTCCTAGATTGTCTCACACTTGGAAGCCCTCGGCGAGGAAGCGATATTTTAGGTCAGTGGTTATTAACCTTTTTATTATCCCGCCCCCTTTAAGAGTTGTTCCTTCCCTCCACGCCCCCCTTGCATCTATGAGTAAAATCCCCACCCAGATTTAAAGGAAAATAAAAAAAAGAGAAAGGGGTGTTTCGAGGGATAGGGAGGGAGGGAGGGAGGTAAATAATTACAAAACATGGTAAGCCCAACGAGTCTAACCAGAGTAGTAGACTATAAGGCGATACTTTTGCATTTTTTCATAAACTTCTGAATATTAGTTCCTCACTCTTGTGAAGAGAATAACGAATATAATTAGAGAATCTTTAATTTTTCTCTAGAGCTCGCGCCTCCCCTGGAAATTGCTGACGCCCCCCTAGGGGGGTGCGCCCCCCCAGGTTGAAAACCACTGTTTTAGGTGATGTCCATTAGTTGCATTAAGTTAACCAGACAAGCATACCATGAGCCCGGTATCCAGTAGACTATTGCAGGTCGCAGCTAGGTTAAATTAGGACATGGGGCCAGAAACCTCATCCAAATATATATATATATATATATATATATATATATATATATATATATATATATATATATATATATATATACCCATTAGTTGCATTAAGTTAACCAGACAAGCATACCATGAGCCCGGTATCCAGTAGACTATTGCAGGTCGCAGCTAGGTTAAATTAGGACATGGGGCCAGAAACCTCATCCAAATATATATATATATATATATATATATATATATATATATATATATATATATATATATATATATATATATATATATATACCATTAGTTGCATTAAGTTAACCAGACAAGCATACCATGAGCCGGTATCCAGTAGACTATTGCAGGTCATAGCTAGGTTAAATTAGGACAAGGGCCAGAAACCTCATCCAAATATATTTATATATATATATATATATATATATATATATATATATATATATATATATAGTTGTACCATTTATCCAGATATTACTGTGCTGTGTGTCCGTTTTAGCCAGGGGTTATTATGCTGACTGTCCATATTATCCAGGTATTACTGTGGTGACTGTTCAATTAATCCAGATATTACTGTGGTGACTGTTCCCCATGTATTACTGTGCTAACTGTCCCTTTTATCCAGGTATTACTGTGGTTATTGCCCATTTTATCCAGATATTTATGTGGTGACTACCTCATTTACACCCCACTATACCTAAACACAAGCCCCCACTTAACTGAAACATACACACTAAACCTACTGTAAGCACACCCCCACTAAACCTAAATACAACCCCCACTAAACCTAAACACACCCCTACTAAAACTGAACACACCCCCTGCTAAACCTAAACACATCCCCACTAAACCTAAACACAAAACTTGATACAGGATTATTAATCACAGGAGGGAAAAACATTTTCAATGATATATTTGTATGTTATCAAGTAAATGAAATGAGGTATGATAAACGTGTAAAGTTTATTTACCACATTAGTTACTAAGTCTATGGGCAGCAACAGCCCCTTTTCATGGAGGGGTGATGGGTGAAGGGGAAGGGGAAGGGGAAGGGGGTATGGGTTTAAAACTTACCCTATTATCCAAGTTGGGTCAAATGATGGCCACGTGCCAAATTTTGCCTAGGTCAGTCAAGCTGTTCGGATTTCTATACCGCACAAAGTTACAAACATACAAATATACAAACATACACACATACAAACATTCACTTATATATATATATATATATATATATATATATATATATATATATATATATATATATATATATATATATATATATATATATATATATATATATATATAGATAGATATATATATATATATATATATATATATATTCTTTTTTTACGAATTTCCCTGGGGTTATATGATTTCTAGAGGTTTTATAGGCTGGCAACAGAAACTTTATTTATTTGGCCTTGAAGTTCTGACTTACATAAAGGGAAATCGTAATAAAAAAGGAAAAAGGGATGATTTCAAGAGCTTAATGCTCTACTTCATCAGGAAATGTTACGTAAACACGTGGGATAAATTAAGAAACTATATTTACATATAAATGCATTAGATGGGAAAATGGATAACTGAATGATTAAAAGGCTTGCAACGCCTGAAGATCTTCCTACTGAAGTCTTAAATATTGGCAAGGCACAGTCCAAGATGAGTCCACTGCAAAGAGGTCCCTCTGCAAGAGAGATTTACACATTACACGCCAGTACAAGGAAAATATAACACATGAAATTACTCGAGTCTGCACTGAGGGTGCCAAGGACTCGAGGAATAAATGAATACTTTGCACTGGAACACTAAACACTGCAAAAGGCCGTGACCAAATGGCACAAGGATGAAAAACAATACTGGCACTCAATAACCACTTCTAAAGGGCAAACTGTCGTGACTGAAAAGGCCTCCACTCGTACTTTACCTTGAGGGGAGAAGGGCTTTGGCGTAGAATGACGATGGGCGATCACACACGTGGTACTGTACACTGGTTCCTTGGAAGGTCCATTCGAGGATGACTGCAGGACGGGGTCCGCTTGTTCGAGGAGGACGGTAGAACTAGGCCCAAGTTCGAGGAGGACTGTAGTATTGGGTCCGCGTCAGGAGTCTGGTGTGGACATCTGGGTGGAGGGGGATGGGGAGGGGGGTGACCTCTCAGCGATTCGTATCACTCACCCACGCTTGTATGGCTAACTGCTAACTGCAAGATGTCCCTGTCCAAGGCCCCTTTTTAAGGCTGTTGTCCAGAGTAGGGGCCCCAGTAATAGGCCCATGTGATAGCGGGCTAAGGATGTGTCACTTGTCCAGATGTTCCAGCCATCTGCTTGTATTCCCCAAGGTATTCCTACAGAGAGACAATCCAGCCAGCTCAATCTGCCTTCAGAATGGTTTTCTTAAGTAGCTTAGTTGAACTAAGCTGCTTAAGGAAGTGACACTCAGCCTCTCATCCTTGACCCTATTGACCGTGCCTTCTGAATGACTGTCCCAGGTAAGAAAAGGGCCAGATCGAAATGTTGATCATTTTAATGTGTTGGTGACTAGGTCAATTGGGGTCGCCTGTGCAGCGATGAATTTACTCTCAATAGCTCAATGCAACTACGGGCCGGCTTTCAGCGATTACTTTACTTTCGATAAATTTAGGGATAAATTAGGGAAAGCTGAATGGCCATATGCTACGAGTTCTTGATAATTATAATAGCTCCCCACAGAAGATAACATACGCACCATCATTTACGTGTGCATGTTGATATTCAAGAAGTCGGCAACGAGCTTTGCTCTACTTTTCTCCCAACAAGTGGTGCAAAAGTATAATTTACTTTTGATATTATTGCAGAGTATAATTTTATTTTATTTCCAACACATATTACGAGGTATGATTTTACTTTACTTCCAACACATATTACGAAGTATGATTTTACTTTATTTCCAACACATATTACGAAGCAATGTATTCTAACATGACACATTACTCTCGATTAACTTTAACATGTCTGTTACTTTTAAGATTACGCGGTCAAGGTAATTTTGAGGCCGGTGACAGTACACCAAATTAATTTATATGTACATTCCTTATATTCTAAATGAGAAATATAGCAGCATGCCGTTAGTTTGCCTTTAAGAGGCTTCTTAATACTATGATAAACTTCTCGTGTTACTTCTCTCGAGTTCAAATGGGTGGTGCCTAACATGGCACTGTCTTGGTGGCACTGGGTGCCTAAGGAATGATCAGGGGTTCTTGCCTGATGTATAAATTCAATGAAGGATATCAAGGGAGTTTTAATATTACATATTCTGACACAATTTCTTCAATGATAAGAGAAGGGGGAGTCAGAATGAAGTTCCTTGAATTACAAGAAGGAAAAGAAATAGACAGGTAAGAGGACGTGACACCGCTTTCTGGATAGCGGGCCACGATCCTTGTATTACAAAAGGTGGCACTTAGTTGAACTAAGCTGCTTAAGGGAGTGACACTCAGCCTCGCATCCTTGACCCTATTGACCGTGCCTTCTGAATGACTGTCCCAGGTAAGAAAAGGGCCAGATCAAAATGTTGATCATTTTAACGTGTTGGTGACTAGGTCATTTGGGGTAGCCTGTGCAGCGATGAATTTACTCTCGATAGCTTAATGCAACGACGGGCCAGCTTTCAGCGATTACTTTACTTTCGATAAATTTATGAATAAACTAAGGAAAGTTGAATGGTCACTATGCTACGACTTCTGATAATTATAATATATATATATATATATATATATATATATATATATATATATATATATATATATATATATGTGTGTGTGTGTACATATATATATATATTGAAAATTATAACAATTAAAAAAGAATAGATTGCATACAATCAGTTTTCAGCTAAGAACCTTATGTGATTACAGAAGTCAGGTCCAGAGGACTAAATACGAAAAGTGAAAAAGCAAATCTCAATAATAATAATAAAATAATAATAATAATAACAGAGTCTGCAGAAGACACTTAATAATTACAAAAATAGAGATTAAGTACACACAGCAACTCAGGCCACCCCTGTGTGAAGGAAGAAAACGCCATTTATGGAACAGAAACCTCATTGCCCCATCTTTCCCACATTTTAGATCATCTTCTTGCCTCACTACTTAGGATGCTTTATATGAGCGAATTGCTGCTGTTTCTTAGTTGGGCGATCAGATTGGACATTTTATTTTTCACCTAACAATGATTTTTAAAATATCCAGGCGGTTTTCTATGAACATCCGCGTGGCGGAGTAGTAGGAGAGTGTGTTGGTGAGGCGTCTCAGAGTGTCATTGCGAACAACGGTGATACGTCTCATGGCCCCCTCGTAGCAGTACGAGCGGAAGAGCAGCAGTTCCGTGTCTCAGTGACAAAAAGCAAACCTCCTTGCAATCATGTTACCGTTGCCCATAGTTTACGACATCTGTTCTATGTCTGCCATATCTTTTAGGTCGTCCGTGATGACGTGGCCCAAATATGGAAATTCATGCACGAATTCCAGATGATGGTTTCTGAGGAAAATTTGTGGTTTTGCAATATGCTTAAGCGATCTCGGGAGCAGCAACATGTGCTGGGTCTTGGTTTCGTTGCTTAGGCGTCGCTAATGGGGGTGCCTGGGCCACCCCCACTGGCGCCCCCCGTTGAAATTCCCTTTGTAGCTAAACTTTAACCGTTTGGTGGTCAAAAGCATAATTATAGTTATAGGTTTTTAACACAAATGACATGTTTGTTCCTGATATTTTGATCCAACTTAATGTTATCAACTTATGTATGAGGTGAATGAAACTATGGTTAGTTTCGAATAATTGCAATGCAATTTGCTACAGCTGCTTAGAGTTACTATCCAGGGAGAGGAGATGAAGAAGAGGGAATGGGATACGTTGAAATTTTGAAGAGATTTTGGAGGGTCATAAGTTTTTTGTGTTATTGATAATATGCATTGTTTTGATGTATTTACATGACAAGGATATTATACTTTATTTGAAAATTAAAACTTGATAATAGAAATTAGGGTAGTGTTGAATATAAGGTTGTGAGGAAATTTACATTACAGTATTTGATACATTTGCATATAGTAAGAATTGAAAATTAATTGAAAATTGAGTGCTGTAATTTCAAATTCAGGTTTACTAATTACTAGTACTATTATTTTCCTTCATTCACATGGATATATACATTCGAGAATAGAATTACAGAACTGGTGCATTAGTCTTTTGTAATTTTCTTTGGCTCCCCCAAAGAATATCTTGGCCCCACCTAGGCCCCCACTGATGGAATGCCAGCTACACCACTGGATATCAAATTCCTCTGCATATCTGCGGCAAGTGTCCATGAGTCACTGGAGACCTTGCACTGATGGGGATATCAGAACCATAACGTCGGCATAACGGAGGTTGTTTATTGTTGTTTCGTTGATAGTGCATCCAACTGGGAGTGAGTTCAGTTTGACATTCAGGACATCTGTGTATGTATTAAACAGGTATGGAGAGATAATGCCCCCTTGCCGGAACCCATTTATGGAGCCGAAGTTGTACAACAGTCCGTTACCCCATTTGACACAGAACTGCTGTATTGAGAACCAGCAATATAAAATGCCAGTTAAATATAGAGGTGTGCCTCTTTTGTTCAGCTTCAGGAAGAGCTTTAGGCAGCTTACTCAGTGAAATGCTATTCTGACATCTACAAAACATAGGAAAACAGGAGAGGCTGATGAGGTAATAGCTCAGCAATGCAGGTGTCGGTTGAGTGGTCTGCTTTAAATCCGAATTGGTTGTCAGTAGTGTGTAGAAAAGGAAGAAGTCTCACTAGAAGAACCGACTGAAGTATCTTTGACACAATTGTAGTAGTTGCAATCAGGCGATAATTGCCAGGGTCAGCTGCATCCTTCAGCTTGTTTTTCATTAATGGTATTAAGTGAACTAAGAATAGGACAGCTAACAAAATGTAAATTTTTGGGTGGCAGAATTTGAAAGCTTCTGCAGGAAGACTGTCGCAGCCAGGTGATTTATTGTTAGGTAAGTTGTTTATGGTATCGCTGATGCTACCTGGCTTAATACGATCGGTGAAACGAAATTGAATGTTATCAGTAAGGGGGTCATCTACTGCCCTTCGGGAGTCTCGATCGTTTATACAATTCAGGAAAGCGCTGAATGATTGCCCTACATTCTTGTGATAGCCTCTTCACCGATGGCTTCTCCTACTCCCTGTGATAGCTTCTTAGTTTTGGGATTTAGGGACTGAATGTCATTCCAAAGGAGAGTAATCGCCAGATTCTAATTTTCTAGACATTGCTTCAGCTCATAATTGCTTTTCATTTATTCTGCAGGGCTTAGAGCAAGTTTGAACTGCTCTCTCGCCTATCTCATTGGCAATGCAAAAAGTCCTTCCTTCTGGCTACCATTTTCCCTCCACAGTTAAAACATTTCTCTTGAGTGTGTATACATGTCTTTAACCAAGTCATTCCAGCCAGGCATGTTACGAGAGTTGCCTTGACGAAATCTAAAGGTATCCCTGCCAGAGACAAGCATGGCGGATATTATATTCGAACAGATTTCTTTCAGACCTCTTCTGTGGTGGTCATTTCTACGTTATATTTGTTACAATGTTCTCGTATGCTAGGAAATTGTTTGATCTTCAATGTACATCCTGTACACTCTGAGGATGAGAATTAACGTCTCGAAAATTCGGCTAATAAATCTATAATGCTACGCTGGCTTTTTTTTTACCTTATTCGTACTATATATATATATATATTCTGTGTGTATATTTATATATATATATATATATATATATATATATATATATTTATATGTGTATATATATACATACATGTATATCCGGGGTCTAAGCGATGTCAGGCAGGGCAGCCGATCGAGACCACAGGTCTACCCCAAAGCCAAATCAAAAAGTCCTTCAAAAGAAGGCATCGTGCTTACCCCATACAAAAATGGGAATAAAAGCACGTTAAAAGAAAAAAAAAAAAAAAGAAAAATATACATACATGTATATATATATATATATATATATATATATATATATATATATATATATACATATATACATATATGTATATACATGTAGAATGTATTGTATTGTATTTTTTAAATGTCCTAATTTCATTTCTGATTATCATATAATTTTCTATGTAAAAGTTATTATATGTAATGATGATGTAGAAATATCATTAATATTAGTTTGTAAAATGTCACTTATGTAAAATATTATTTGTTAAGAATTTCACAAGAAATTAATAACATGTTTCTTTCGATAACGTATAGCGGAAGAAGATTATCACTCAACCACCATGTGGTTCTAGGGATATCATCAAGAGATCTTTTGTTTTGATTTAATTGTCAACAGTCGAGATAAGAGACTTTATCCTGGTCACTCTTTAGTGTTTGTTAAATTTCATGTGAAATCTTGGAATTGTATTTGTGAATTCTGAGTGCTTCGTGGCACCACAACAGTTAAGGTAAATTTTGGTATGGCCATAATTGCAGTTTACAGGTACTGTAATATTTTTTACAATGTAAGTTATGACTTATGCTTTAGTGAATTTACATTTACATTTCATTTTCATGTAATTTAAAGTGTTTAAATAAGTGATTATTAGATCGGTCGATTAAGTAAGATTTTAAGTGAATTTATCTCATTTTACACTTATAAATTTTGTGTGTTTTTGTGTGTTCTTATGTTTTCAGATTATTTACTTAGATTTCTTTCACATCTTAACTATTTCTTAATGGTTTCACTTTTGCTTAATTAATTTTGTTTTACATATCAACATTTTGATGATGTGATTTTTGTTTCTTACCTAAATTCAAGCAGTAAGTTTTGTGTTTTCAAGTAATAGTAAATTTTCTTCAAAGTAAAATTGTGAATTTTTATTTATTAAGTTTGAATTAAAAATAAATTTTTGTATTTAAAGTTTTTACAACAGTGTTTCATTTATTGACCACAAGTGGTAGGAATTAATATTATAAGTAAATCAGAAGGATATAGTTTTGTTCCTTTAATTTTGCTGAAGTGACTAACCTGGGAGACAGTTATAGTAATGGAGTGATGCCCTTTTACTTTCGCATAATTCTTTAAGGGATCACTGTTGACATTAGAGTACTCAGTCATATATATATATATTTTTTTTTTTTTATGAGACTTCGTGTATCTGGCTGTAAATGAGGTAAGTTTTGAATTCTATGATTAATAGTTTAATAACCAGGTACTTGGAACACTTCGTGACAATTAAAAATGGTGCCCAGACCCGGGAACAAGACAAAATATCACTCTGGTTTATGATTCATACCAGTGGTGTTAGGGATTTTTTGATAGGAGAGTGACCACAAAGTTGTTTTTGCATTGTACTGTGAATTATTTAGTTAAGTAACCTAGAGAAAATGGCTCTGTTGAATGTTCAGGAGTTTTTAGCAGCTCCTTTTATCCAAGAGTTATCTGAATCCAACCTAATTAAAGCTCAGTGGCTTGCTTTATCCTTAGCCTGTGGCGGTGAAGTGTCTAGTAGTATGATTAAGGCACAAGTGAAATGTATTTTAATCCAAGCATTGATGGACTCTGGTAAAGTATATGAAGAGTTAGGAGTGGCACAAGAACTGCTGAGTGTAGTTGAGGCAGAATTTATAAGTAGGCAAGAGCAAATGATAGCTGATGCTCAATCTGAAGTGAAAAAGAAAGAGAAAAGTGGAGCAGAAGCAGAGCTTAGAAGCATAGCTGCAGAAGAAAGATTGATTAAGTTGAAAATGCAAGCAGAAAAGAAAGAGAGGAAAGAGAAGAAAACTTGATTAAGCTGAAAGTGAAGGCAGAAAAGAGAAAGAAAAGAAGGAGAAGCAGAAAGATCAGCAGAAGAAAAAAGTGAAAGAGAGGCAAGAGAGGAAAGAGAAAGAGCAAGGAAGCAGGAAGATTATGAAAGGGAGATAAAGTTAATTAAAGCCCGATCCACATTACCAGTGACACCATCTAACCCTACCCAAGGTAATCAAGAGCCTGTATTTGATATGGTAAGAGTGCAGAAGCTAATTCCAAAGTTTACAGAATAAGCTCCAGATGAGTTTTGTGATCACTTTGAAAAAGTGGCATCAGGTATGGGATGGCCAGAAGATAAATGATCAGTCTTGTTACAAAGTGTCTTGACCGGCAAAAGAAGAAGTTCCTACTTAGCCATATCAGCTGATCAGTGTAAAGATTGCAAGGTACTCTAACATAATGTGCTACAAGTTTACCAGATGACCCCTGAGTATTATAATGAAAGATTCAGATCTTTATGGAAGGATGACAATATAACTTTCTTGGATTATGCCTACAAAGTAAGATGTTTCAAACTATGGTTGGAGACTGCTAAAGTTAAATCTGTAGATGAACTTGAAGTTAATTGTTTTAGAGCAATTTCTTAGAGAAATTCCAGAACACATAAGAGCCGATTTAAGAGAGAGAGAGAGAGAGAGGTTAAGAAACTTGACAAAGCTGCTATATTGAGTAAAGATTATAACATTATGAGTAGTAAGTGCAACTATAATGCCAAGTACCAGAACCAACAAAGCACAGGTATAAGGTCTCATCCAAATTACAGGAACAAGTTGTTTAATGGGAATCCCTCTAGTGGTAATATCACTGCAATGCAGGGTATTACCCCTCAGCAATCAAATGTTAAATCCTCATCATCCAGTTTCTCAAGACAGATACAGAAGACTAATCTTGTCTGCTTCAAGTGTGGAAGAGCAGGACACTATAGTCGGGAGTGTTATCAGACACAGCAACAGTCAAAGCCAGTTGGTCAAGTGGTCAAAGTTACCAGGTGAAACAGACTACGAAGAGCAGTGTGGGGAAGACTGAGACTGCAGGGAAGACTAAAACTAAACAAGCTGTGTTAACAACCAGTGGAAATGTAACTTCAAGCAGTGAGTGGCTGAGCAGCTTCGAGGAATTGAAGTCATATATCTATGAAGGTAAGCTAGCAACTCAAGGAGGGAATGTGCAGGTACCATCAAGGTATTACGCAATACAGGGAGTAACCATAGTGTGGTAGTTTCTTGGTGCTCATCTACAGCTGGAGAAGAATCTCACAGGAGATTCAGTATTTTGAAGGGTATAGGAGGAGAAGAGGTAATTCCTATATGCCGCTTGCACCTGTCGTGTGAACTGGTGACAGGAATGTTGACTTTGCTGTAAAGGACTCACTGGCTGTGGAAGGTGTACATGTTTTGCTGGGTAATGAAGTTGGTGGCATACCATTTATTCCTTGTCCTATAGTGACAGACAAACTGTTGAGGATTTGTCCTACAGTAGATTTAGAGAAGAATAACCTCCACCTGTTTCCAAGTTGTGTTACTACCAGGAGTATGAAGAGAACTACATCTGCAAGTGCAGAAACTGAGGATTTACACACACACACACACACATGAAGGATCAAGTGAAGGATCATTGAGCCTAAAAGAGTTGTGCCAGGAGAGCGAGGTTTCCCCTAGTGATGAAAAAAAAGGGATTTCACAAGAAGAATAACCTGTTGTTCTTGAAGAGACTCAGAGTAGTCAGTGTTCCTGAAGATAGTGAAACTGCAGTAGCAGAGTTAGCAGATATTGAGAGTTTAGCCCTTGAAGTTGGTCAAGTGACTAGAGGGAAGCTAATGGAACTTCAGAATAAGGGTACAATGTTAGCTGATTTGTTCTTCAGAGTTGTTGATCAAGAAGAGATGCAACAAACTCCTACCTGTTATTATCTAAAGGAAGGTTTGCTAATGAGGAAGCATAGACCTGCAGATATACCAGGAAATGCTGAATGGAGCGAGTATCATCAAATTTTGAATCCATATGCAGCACACGAATCTGGACATATGGGAATCAGGAAGACTGCTGGACATATGGGAATCAGGAAGACTGATGAGAAGATTATGAAGTATTTTTACTGGCCTGGACTTCACAAGGATGTTAGCAGGTTTTGTCGAGAGTGTCACACCTGCCAAGTAGCTGGAAAACTGAATGAACCCATTCAGAAAGCCCCCAATGCCCAGGGGATGCCCTAAATCAAGAATCTCCGAGAGTCTCTGACCTCCAGCTGGGACAGGGATCTCTGTCTCAGCCCAATTCAAGCCATCCACAAGGTATTGCACCTCCAGACCCCTCATCAGGCATGCCTGACCATCAATCTTTGCCAGTGCCACTTGCAAGCTCAGAGCAGTGCCACACTCCATCCATCTCTGATGTTGAGCCACCACAAGAATTGGACCTTGTGCCAGACCCAGATCATGAGACGGATCCTCCTACGGGAGATCCAGGAACCTTCAAAGCCTTGATTTAGGAATGTGTGAGCCTCCAGCACCTGATGCTTCTTCCTCACCAAATCTGTCCCTCTGGTGGATCGAACTGGCCTCCCTGGATGCAGAAGTTGAGACCACTCTTGCTCCAGTTGTCGCAGCAGCTGGAGTAGGGAGCCCTCCAGTAGCCTTTTAGGTTACACATGACTTTGTGCCTGCTAGCCCTTCTGGCTTTTCCCCAGAATTGGTGTCCTCATCACCTCCTCGGACTGTCATAGGTAGGCCTTGGAGGAACCAGAAGAGGAAGAAGAAGAAGAAGGGGGCAGAAGAGAGCCAACTAGTTGCAAGAGCCACAAGCTCATCCTGGCACTCGTGCCTCTTTGGCACAGTGCTTTTCCTGCCCAGAGTGATCCTGGCTCCTGCCCAGAGGAGGTAGCCAGCATGATCTCTGCCTTGATAACAGCCTAGACCAAATTCAGTAAGAAGTAATAGTAACCTTGCCATTTAAATCTTGTAATGAGCAGCAATGACTACGTAAGTATAACTTGTGAGGCCAGTAATCGTAACTATTGTGAATAGAGCCATTGAGCTCAAGACACGCATGGCATAATACCTCAGTTGAG
>NC_089781.1:41240078-41310078 GCF_040412425.1 Macrobrachium rosenbergii
CAGCGAAAGCACTGTTCCCCTTGGAAGAGGTTTGTGGTAGGGGCAGCAGTGTCAGCAAAGTTCGGGATGAAATGCCGGAAATATTGTACCATCCAAACAAATCACTGCACTTCCTTTTTTGTTCTTGGATAAGGCATGTCTCAAATGGCACAGATGGTGACAGAGATATGTGATTTCTGCTACTCCAAACTGACATTTTTTGAGATTGATGACTAGGTTGGCTTGGCGTAGGGCAGCAAGGATTTCGCTTAGGATTTGCAGGTGCTCCTCCCATGTATTGGCATATGTCACGATGTCATCAACGTAGGCAAAGTAGTTCTTGATTCCTGCCAAAACTTTGTTCATCAGCCTCTGAAAACAACTGGGGGCATATTTGAGGCCGAATGGCATTACACGGCACTGGTATAGGCCAGTGGGTGTGGTGAAGGCCATCAGGGGGCATTACTCCTCTGACAGGGGCACCTGCCAATATCCCATCTCAGGATTGATTTTACTTAGTTACGGTGTGGTTCCCAGGTTGTCTAGGCACATCTCAATCCTCAGAAGGGGCTAGGGCTCCAGCTTCATAACTTCATTCAGTTTCCTAAAGCCTATGAAGAGCCAGTCTCCTCCTTCCTCCTTAGGGACTAGTACTACCAGAGAGAACCACTCACTGTAGCTGGGCTCAATCAGGCTAAGTTTTAGTTGAAGTTGTACCTGCTCCTCGATTTCTTAGCCTTTTCTAGGTTTACCCGGTAATACCCTTGTGCTATCAGTGTGACACCTTTTCCCAAGTGTATGGCATGTTCTACCAGGTCAGTGCAGCCAAGTAGGTCTTGGACCACTTGGGGGTGTGTGGCGAGAAGCTGTTCTACTTCATCACACTTGGTTTCGTCTAGCCCTGGTGTGATGGTTTCTAGGTGATCTATACCTTCTGAATTCTTCGAGGGCGGCTGTGTCGTGAAGATGGTGCCAACCAGCTCTCCTTGAATTGGAGGGCTGTCTTTGGTCTTCTGGTCTTCCCTGGTTAGGTATGGCTTCAGTAAGTTTATGTGTAGCAATTCTGCTTTCCTCTTCCTGCAGGCGACTAGATAATTTAGGGCCCCTCACTGGTTGAGTACCTTATGTGGGTTAGTAAACCGGGTATCAAGGAAGCACTTAGCACTGGTCCAGAGGAGTAGGACCTGGTCTCCGATGTTAAAGGCTCAGGCTTGGGCTTTTTTATCCTTTTAAATTTTAACCCACTGTTGAGTCGCAGCTCCCATTGCTTGTGCGACCACCCATGCGGCTCGGAGTTTTCATTGTACTTCTGGTAGGTCCTTCCCCATTCTGCCTTCGTTGGTTCTGTCCAGGACTCATACAGGATGTTGAGAGGGGCCTGGGTAGAGTGAGCATAGAGTAGCTTGAAGGGGTTGTACCCTGTGGTCTCAACGGGCTTTTGGCGAATGGTGAAATGGGCGTAGGGGAAGTTTTCGTCCCGTGCAGCTACTCCCTCATGTTCAAGCTTTTCTAATGCTGTAGTAAGCATTTAATGAAACCACTCTACTATTCATTGGCTCTTGGGATGATATGGGGTTAAGTGAATATGCTTGATGCCATGACTGGCCAGGCTGTCACAAAACTCCTGTGACGTAAAATGTCATCCCTGGTCACTCTGAATTGTTTCTAGGGAACCGAAATGGCAAAAGAACTGGATGAGAGCTTTCACTGAGTTCTTTGAGTTTTCGCTCCTAACAGGAATAAATTCAGGGTATTTTGTGAAATGGTCAATGATCGTGAGACAGTGATTGTTTCCAGTTTTACTTATGATATGTCCTTGTGGGATACAGTAATCAATCACTACCTCTTTGAAAGGTACCCCCTACAGATGAGATGTTCTGCCTGTGAGCAGCTCATTCTTTCCCCGGGTCACCCGGTAGAGTACCTCGTTCTCTAGGAGGAAGTCGTCTTTGACCAAGTCCCTTACTTCTTCTTCCGTCATAGTAGCGCCTGAACGTTGGCGTCTCAGGGTGGCTTCCTCCGTCTGGGCTTGGATGAGTTGTTCCCAGCTCAAGGCAGGAGTTGAGGCACCCGCCCCCGTGATGAGGAGGGTGGTCGCTGGACCAGAAATGGGTTCATTTGGAGGAGTGCCAGGCTGGTCATACAGCCATGGTGCTTCGGCTAAATTCAGATCATCAGGCAGCAGATCGTCGCTGGGGGAGGCATTACCTCCACCGGGTCCTTGGGAGTTATAGCAGTCATGCATCTCAGGGGAACCAGAGTGTCTCTCCACTAGACAAGGTCTTGGCCCAGGAGCAGGGTGCATCCAGTGGCTAAGGACTGGATGACTCCAAAGAGATATTCCCTCTCCCGGGAGGAATCACCCCCGCAGGCAGGCTTTGGGGAAATTTTTCACATCCCCGTCGACCCAGCAGATGGTCATCCATTTGTCTTCGCTGATGGAGGTACCAGGGAGGCACTCAGCCCCTGATGATGAGACTCACTTCAGAACCGGTGTCTATAATGTTAGCCAGTGCTAGAGGGGGAGAGGAGTCATCGAGGGGCACAATGGTTACACCGTAAAGGTTTATCCACACAGGGGGCTGTCTGGAGCTGACAGCCTTCTGGACTACCTTTGGGGCAAAGTGTCATGGGCAGGCTTTGAAATTGGTGGGCATGCTGCCCCACTTGCAACAGTCCTGACAGATCTTCTTGCTAAAGTCTCTTTTTGGCACTGTCCCTGTAGAGGGACAGGCTTATGGTGAGTTCCCCCTTGGCTTTCAGGTGGCAATATTCAGCCGAGTGCCCAGATTTATGGCAATAACCAGACATGGGTTTCTTTTGAGGGTGCCCATGGTTGGGCGGAGATTCGCTGGAAGTAGGAGCAGTGGGACAGATTTTACAGCCCAGTGAGCTTACGTGAGGGTGGTAGGTGTTCCAGCCGGCTGCCAAGTGTCAGCACTTTTCTAACGTCTTGGGAACTTGGGTGCAAAGATAGGTATTTTTGCATGTTGAACACAGATATTTTACTTGTTGAATGAGGGTAATTTTGTGTGTTGAACGCAGGTATTTTGGCATGTTGAATGCAGGTATTTTTGCCTGTTGAATGCAGTAGTTGGGTTCTGCAGAACGTAGAGGATTGTGTGTTGAACGTGGATATTTATCTGTGTTGAGCAAGGATATTTTTGCATGTTGAATGCAGGAGTTGGGTTCTGTAGAACGTAGGGGATTGCAAAATAACAGAATTGAGTAGCGCAGGCCTTAGGAATTAAACGAGAAATGCTTAGACCCCGGCGTAGGGATAGAAGGCTTACACAGAAATTTTGTTATGTGGGGTTGCCCTTGAAATAAGAGGGACGCACATAGCTTTTTAGGTTACGCACTAGATGTGTGATTAAATCAATTTAGTAGGCTTCTTCAACAAAGTACATTTGCATAAAAATGAGACAATGAAAAGATTGTGCTTATTTCAAAGTGTGTGGGATTAAATGCAGTAGAATATGTCAAGTACAAAATCTTAAATCTACCATGCATGGACAAAATTATATCTGTCTGGATCACGTGCGCAAAATTTTATTGCTACTCTATCAGGACCTGATGAACATGTGATCGTGCAGGTTGTTTGCTCTACTTGTTGTTATAACAGGGTGGGCATGTGTGCGACTATGGGAAATGTTTTGACAGGCTCGCCACATATGGAGTCATGCGACTGTCTGAGCAAAAAGGAAAGTGCATGGGACTTTATGGAATGACTGAACAATTGTGAGAATTCGTTCTCCCTCCCGCCATCTACTGAGTGCGTTTTAATGGGCTTTTATGACTCGTGTTAAGGAATCAATTTTTCATATTCGCTTTCTTGTGGATGCATTATCAATGATTTAAAAGGCAATTCTTTCATGTGCAAAATTCCTGGGCTCATGTGGCTCTAAATAAAAATGAGGTACCGGAACAATGAAGATTTCTGAAAGACGAATTTGGGAATCGTGTTAATTTAACTTCTTGCTCTATCTTTAAGGCTGTCAAGAGAGAGAGAGAGAGAGAGAGAGAGAGAGAGAGAGAGAGCAGAAATTTTCTGGTTAGGCGTGAATTCATGACCAACCTAACTGTGTTGCCTAACTAAGATGATGACTGCATATTGTCCGGTACACGTGGGAGGAAATATGGCACTATTTTCTTTGATATCACTTGATTCATCATTTCTCTGCCTATCTACCCTAGCATTGAACTTGCAGGCTAACATGCAATAGCACCAAAAACTTCTGTTTTGGATGACTAACACGCTCTCTTCTCTCTGTGAGCTATTAGTGGGGCATGCACATGGTCTAACTTTTCCCTCACACATTACTAAAATAACATTGTACTTACGCTGTGGAAACCTGTTCACTTGTGCTTGTAATGGGAATGTTACGCTAAAAGATTCGTTTCTCTGTCTTGTATTCAGCTTTAGCAAAGCTAGTAGCTGATAGCTTGTGGTTAGGGGTGGTGGGGGCGAGTTTGCAGATGTGCAATGATCCTGTGTTTGCAAGGCTACAAGAATTTGGATAAAAGGTCGCCAAATACTATGTTTACCTTGGGAAGAATGGGGAACTTACCATGCGAATTCGATTCTGACTGCAGGTGTAGACTCAGGTAATTAACATCAAGAATAAGAGTAAGCTTAAGGCTTATTTCAATGGGGAACTTTAGACAAACACTTGAAGTTCACAAAAACCATTTATATTTATATTAACAAATTAGAATCGGAAGAATGGGGAATATGCAAAACCAGACAGGATGAGGACAGATTCCTGTCTTAATTTATAGTAAATTATGAAATAACAAATTACTAAAATTACAGTAAATTATGAAATAACAATAATGGGAAAAATCCACTTCCTAGGACACCGTTGGGTGAGAGGTAGTGGTGGAAACCACGGCCCAAACACAGAGGTGAACAGATGATTCCACAGCTAGCAACTCCATCTGCAATGAGAATGCACTGGTTACTCACACAGATTTAAGTAGCGAATTCTGGAACTGAGGGGGTTGCACATAAGGTGCCAAAGCAACTCGATTCTAGGCACTGGAATGAATGGGAAATGGAATAATTTGCCCACTGCACTAAATAAATCAGGTCTCGTGAAAACATTACACTTTAGAAAGGGAAATAAATTCAGTAGGAGAATAATAGGGTCATGACTGATTCAAAACCTCACTTTGGGTACATTACCCTTTCATAGGAGACAGGAGACATCGTCTTCAGCACCAGCAAGGAGGGCATGAATTAAAGGGCTTCACCACAAAGGAAGGCTTTGGCTCAAAACAGTCACATGAGGAAATCTGAGCTCTGATGGAGTGGATGAGGCAAGGGACAAGTTTCTGGAGTCCAGGGCCGGGCGTTTCTGACGAGTGCCGCCCAGGCATCATCTTTTAAAACCTCGGAGGATTACAATTTCTCTCCTCCTAGGTGCCAGTGCCTGTGCGCTTCACAGTCCATTTTCTATGCCTCCATGCTTTCGCCATGCGGTGTGCCCTTGCCACATGGTGATTCTGTTGTTAGGGCCTGAGCGCTTTTGCTTTTGGAATTAATCCCCCTTGCCAGCTCATCTATGCCTCCGGCTGGGATTTGGCGTCTCGGAAGGCAATACCTGAAAGAGAAGCTCAGGCAGTCACTAGGTGAAGGAGGAGAATCAAAAGATTATTTTTAAGGGGTGAGGAAGGAGAGATTCTTTCAGGAAAGGGGCAATGTTTTCCTATAACCTGCCTTTGTTAGGCAGTGGTGTTGTTCAGGTGTCTACTTTTATGCTAACAGAATAACGAAAATTGTATTAGCACAGTGCATTATTGCAATTCATGAGGGAGATGTGACTACATATATATATATATATATATATATATATATATATATATATATATATATATATATATATATATATATATATATATATATATATATATATATATATATATTTTTTTTTTTTTTTTTTTTTTTTATATGTTCCCTGGTGCAGGTGGTTCTTATGACTCCACATTTATTACTTTACTCTAAAATGGCCTTGCAAGATACCCAGGACATATAAAACACAGACAAAAAGAAGTTGTACAAGGAGCAGAGGGCTCTTACTCAAAGGGAAGTGCGTGAAACACGTGGATACAAAAATAGTATATTCTCATAAAACACAAGATCAAAGGGACATTAACTGAAACACAATAAATTGATGCTGCCGAGGTCCTCCCGAATGGGGGAGCTTGGGAATGCCAGGAACACGAACCAGGAAAAATTCTGCTACGACCGTCCTTCTGAAACGATATTAGGACCCAGGTTACAAATCTAATAATGGAATTTGGGAAATGAATTACTCGGTGTCCGCTGAAGGCTAAGGGCTTCCCGAGGCGTTACTTGTGACTCAGAGGAAAGAAGCAGTGAACACGTGGGCTGGGATTAAACCAAGAAACATCAGGGAAGACAAAGTTATAGGCCCAGAAGTAACGTGACTAGCAACTCGTTTTGGGTACTTTACCACATTGTAGGGGTAAGACGTCGTCTTCTGCCAGGGACCACGTGTGGGCCCGACAAAAGGCCCCTTCACCAAGGTACTGCTTCAAGTCATGATTGAGGCGGAAAAGGGCTCCTTTGGGATGATGAAAAGGCCGCAGTTGGGTATCCGCTCGCTTTGGGACTTGCAATCCCCACTTACAGTCTTTGAGGGCCTCGTGGCTCGGGGCACGGAGCAAGGGTGGCGGGCGTCCATGTGGCGGCGAGCGAGCAGAGGGCAGGGGGGGGCCACGGTAGCGTGACCGCTCAGCTTAAACGCGATACTGTGTGTGAGAAAGAGCTGTCCTTGCCCTGACTTTTTATTGTTTCTGGACAGAGGTGGGGGGGGGCGATGTCCTGACCCAGGTCACGCTGCTATATCAAAGAAAACGGCTTCCTCCCCTATACCAAAGAAAATGGTGCAAAGCCATTTACTGCCCCAAAAGATTATATCTCTGAGCCCTTATACCCCGGACTTCCACTGGTTCAAACTAACCCAAGCCAGTATCCACTACCTCTCACTGGTTTAAAATAGACAGAGGCCTATCTATCGGCCGAGCAAAGCAGAAAGGCGGGCGCTTTCATAGCGTATTTTGGCGCTAATCTTTACAGCTTCCCGGGCAAGATGATATTCACACCTATAAGCGGGTGCGAATATCGATGACAGCAAAAATGAGCGAAGAAAACGTTCGACTTTACTCTATCTTCTGCTTTGCTACAACTGTTACTTTACTTTATTTGCAAAACTCTGCTGCCACACTGATCAATAACAAACTGAAGGTTTACTTTAGGAGCAGAGTACAATTTAGAATATACAATACAAGGAGTAACTTACTTGCAAATTAATTATTGCTCAAATACTCCATAATTACTGATTCTACCCATTCTTTATTCGTTTTACTTTACTGGGGTAATAAGGTGCTCAAAAGAAAATAGACCAAGAACACTTCAAAATTACAAAATAACAACAACAACAAAAATAAAACATACAAGGCAGGATTTAAAAGGAAAACAAATGTAAACCAACTGATTTCTTAATGCTATCCTGGAATTACATGCATGCTATTAGTTGTGCCTTGAAGAGGCGGCATAAGTGACAATACTGTGGGTTTTAAATAATATCCCCTTTTACCAGAAATTGTAATAACAAAATTCAGTTCTCCTTTTTTAATCGAAATACAATTGTTCATAAACTCGACGAGCACAGCTAATATCTCCCACGAACGCTAAACTGAAGGGACAGTAGTCTGACAGCTGCGAGGCAAAGAGATTATTCGCGGGTTTTAATTCGCTAACTTAAACAACGCTAAATTTTTACGTCTGCAGCTTACAACTCGGGTGTAAGCTATAAATAGACTACTCGACGTATGAATGGGAGGATAAACAAATGAAGGGGGAAAATGGACAAGGATAACAATCTCCACAAGGATAACTCAATAAAATGTAAAAAAAAAAGGAAACTACACAGAATGACAAACGAAGGACTTTACTTCTTACTGAGGGGCGGGCCACACCGCGGGGATCAAAAGGGCAACGTTAAAAGTCCTAAGGGCAGGAGCCTTGTGACTCGAGATTCGTTAACAAATAGAGGAAAGGATTAAATGCAAGAGTAAATAATATACACAGAAAACGAAGGATAACAGAGTGAGGTATTTATGGTTTATGTATTAATCTAACTTCCGTCGCCAATAGACGACGGTCAGAGCTAACTCTCAGCCCAAGGGCTGGGAAAGGAAACCCAAAGGGCGCGACCCCTTCAGGAAGAGCTGACACACCTGCCTTGTGCCAAAGGACGGGCGTAAGGGCGTGCCACTTCCCACTCTGTCTCTCTTACTGCTTCAAAATAAAATGATTAATGCATTTTTAAAGGGGATGATATCCCATATGTTAACTGCCGCTTGCGGTGGTAAGTAAGGGAAAGTGTAAAGGAAAGATCGATAGAGAAGGGTGAGGGATAGAAATTCCAAAGGAGAGGAAGAAGATAGCGGAAGGCCTTGACATCCTCTCCTGGATGAAAGGTGCCAAGACGTTCAAAAGGTGAAGATGGTGGCCCTATGCCAAGTCTGCACAGGGGCCAGAAGAGCTCGGGGCTCGTTGCGGACTACCTGCGATCGCCCACACCCGTGGTGACTCCGCCGCGAACCTCTCCTCCTTGGACCGTTGTCCTTGGCCGGGGAATCGAAGGGCCCGAGGCCAAAGGGCGGCAAGGGGTGCCATCTGGGTCAGCTGCTGCGACAACTGACCCAGGAATTCTGTTTGCCATCTCGGACATTAACCGGCGCAGTTCGCAGAGTTCATCGGCCCAGGAAGGCGGGGCAGAGTCATGACTCGCGGAGGAATCTGCGGCGGGTGGCGAGAGAGAGGGGACGGCCGGAGGGGGCGGGGTCGACTTGCGTGCAGGGGTGACCAGCTCAAGCACTGACATTGGCACTGGCGCTGGTAGCGATGTGGTGGTGGTCTCGTCTGTCTGGACGGACGGAGACTGGCACTGCTCAGTGCGCCTAAGTGGCACTGGCAGAGGAGTTGAAAACCGAGATTCTCCTGCAGGGAGATCTGGCTGGGGCCTCGGCACTGGTACTGATGCCGTGCCGGGCACTGGACTCGGATTTGGATGATTAATTGGGGAATGGGGACCCCGGAATGGTTGTGGTTTGAAATGGGACGTAAAGTCTTGGCCCAGGAGGACGTCATAGCCTCCTGGAATGTGTTTCGCTACGGCGAGACGAAGGGTCCTGGCTCTGTGGGGTCGGGTGACCCTCAGTTGGACCGTAGGAAGAATCATTTTGAAATCGTTTATGCCCTCAATGGTGACGAGCTTGCATCGGTCTATTATAGCTCCATAGGGAACTTTGTCCCTCTTTATGAGGGAAATTTGCGCGCCAGAGTCGTCAAATGCCGTGACCTGACGTGCTGAGTATTTACCTCGAGGAGGTGCCACATAGATGGGACCCTCGGCAGGAGGGCCTAAGGACTTGGGATTCGTTACTGCCAGGGCGACGGCAGGATTTCCTGCCTTATTATTTCTAGGGCATTTTGTCCATGAGGAAGAGTGGCCATAAACCTTGCACGCCATGCAAAAGGTTTGGCTGAAATCTCTTCGCACTGCCCCGGCAGAGGGCGCAGGCGACTTATTAGGGGGTGGTCCGGGAGAGAGAGACGCGGGTGGTTTACTGCGGCATTGCTCTTTGGCATGCCCGATCTTTTTACAGAACCCGCACACAACGGGCTTCTGTGATTGCCCATTCTTCGTCGGAGGGGCACCCGAAAGGAAGGTGGGTGGAGTTATTTTGCGCAGCAGGGAGCTCTCCTGGGGGTGATGGGTGTCCCAGAGATCCGCTAATCGGCAGCACTCAGCTAAGGTTGGGGGCTCCTTCTCGGCGATGTGCGTGGCGAGGGCCGACGGGGTGTAGAGTAGGAAGTTCTCTATTTGTATTTGTTCGATTGCCTCGTTGAGGGTCGTAACCCCCACGGACTCGAACCATTTGGCACGGGCACGCTCGGACTGGTATGCCCAGTCTGCCCAGGTCTGATTTGCTTCCTTCACTAGCCTGCGCCAGCGCCTCCTCCAGCATTCAGGGGTTATCTCGTACGCCTTTGTGATAGTCTGGCGTACAACCTCCCAATTTTCCTGCTCCTCCGGCGGGAGGGCTTTATAGGCAATCAGGGCCTTCCCTCCAAGGAACTTGCCCAACACCAGGGAGAGTTCGGCGGCACTCAGGGGGCAGGCCTTTAACACTGTCTCGGCGCTGTCGAGCCACACCTCAGGCTCGGCCTCTGTCCACTTTGGCATGCAGGCGAGAGCCTGGCTGAAGGCACTCATTCCCTGGGGGGCAGGTGGAGGCGAAGGGCCACTCTGTTGCAGCATCGCGAGTTCATGGGCACGCTGCTTGTCCCTTTCTTCCCTCTTGGCTTCTTCTCGTCTCTCCTGAGCCTTTCTTTCTGCTTCTCGTTCCTGTCTCTCTGCTTCTTCTCGTTTCTCCTGAGCCTGTCTTTCTGCTTCTCGTTCCTGTCTCTCTGCTTCTTCTCGTCTCTCCTGAACCTGTTTCTCTGCTTGTATGGCATCCATCCTCTCCTGTACCCAGTCTCTTAGTTCTCTCCCGGAAAGGCCGAGTTCCTTCCCTGAGGACATGAAGAACTTGAAATCCTCGCTCTGCTGAGACCGTGTCGACATTTTGCAGGTGGGAGAGGACGCTAGTGACACACAGAATTAATTTCCCAGAGCTGTGGGAATTTTGGAAATTTTCCCAAAGGACGTAGGAGGATGATCTCTCCTATTTACCCAGGCTGACAGCGGGTCTCCCGATTTACCGACGGGGAATTAGGAAGGGGAATGTTCCGGTCCCCCAAGGTACCGACAAAACAGGATGATTGAGGACGATGATTAGCAATGATTGGTCTCCCAAGGTAACAACAAAACGGGTAAGTTGGGGACGATGATTAGCAATGATTGGTCTCCCTATTTACCGACGGAGCGGGCTCATTGGGGACGATGATTAGCAATGATTGGCCTCCCGATTTACCGACAGAGCGGGCTGATTGGGGACGATGATTAGCAATGATTGGTCTCCTGATTTACCGACGGAGCGGGCTGATTGGGGACGACGATTAGCAATGATTGGTCTCCTGATTTACCGACGGAGCGGGCTGATTGGGGACGATGATTAACAAATGATTGGTCTCCCAAGGTAACGACAAACGGGCTGACTTAGGGACAAGACAGGAATGTATAGGTCTCCCTAATTACCGACGAAACGGGCTTGTTTGGGGACTAGATTGGGATATATATATAGGTCTCCCGAATTGCCGACGAAACAGGCTTATCTGGGGACTGAATGGAAAATGAATTGGTCTCACCAACTTACCGATGAAGCGGGCTGATTGGGGATAAGAATAGAATATATAGGCTCCCTAGAATTACCGCACGGACGAAGTCTGGGAGAAGCGTTATTCTCAAGGGCAATTAGGTGGGTGGCCATCCCACATTCATAACAGATAGGCAACACACACAGCTGTAGTAAAAGCACAAAACAAAACACAAAAAAAAAGAGAACAATATATAATGTCAGACCCCCAATAATGCAAAACAATTTGGTTGAGCGAAGAAAATCAAACAAACAAATTTTTACACATTCCTAACTGGGCCACGAAATGACGGTCCAAGGTCGTGTCTCGGTGTGTTTATCTTATAGGCCGTCTGCGCTGAATGAATGAAGTAAACAAAGCTCCGGGACTTCCCCGAACTGAGGGAATAGACAATGGTTGTTGACCCTTTTTCGTTCTTGGCGTATAATATACGCTTTCGCTCCTATTTCTAAAACGAGAGAGAGTAAAATGAGTCAGCGATGCTAGTCTGACTTTCGAACACGTGGTTTCCGTCGATTTCTCGCGCCTATCTAAGGATTCGGTTTCGAAATCACTCGTTTCTACAGGAGGAATATGCGCACTATTCCTTTAATGATTTAGCACCTATATAACCTAATTGAATGGCATGCAAGCCGCGTGCAAAGGCTTCCAAAGCTAAGTTTCGGCGATTCTCTCTCTCGTTTTCCTCTGACATGCGCCCTACTATAAAAAAAAATTCCTAGGGTTAGTCACGTTTGCTAAAGCATCCTACGCTAAATAAACACAGTTTACTCACGCAGAATTTCCTTGGCCTGTTGCGCTGGCTTTTCAAAGGTTCGTAATATGTCTCGTATCCAGCTTAGCTGAGCTAATTGCTGATTTCACAAATTGCAACACAAACAACAAAGGGGAAGAGTGGGGGATGCAATCATTACGAGAATCACTGGTCAGGTCGCCATTTTTATATGTTCCCTGGTGCAGGTGGTTCTTATGACTCCACATTTATTACTTTACTCTAAAATGGCCTTGCAAGATACCCAGGACATATAAAACACAAACAAAAAGGAGTTGTACAAAGAGCGGAGGGCTCTTACTCAAAGGGAAGTGCGTGAAACACGTGGATACAAAAATAGGATATTCTCATAAAACACAAGATCAAAGAGACATTAACTGAAACATGTTAAATTGCTGCTGCCGAGGTCCTCCCGAAGGGAGGGGGGGGGAGCTTGGGAATGCCAGGAACACGAACCAAGGAAAATTCTGCTACGACCGTCCTTCTGAAACGATATTAGGACCCAGGTTACAAATCTAATGCTGGACTCTGGGGAATGAATTACTCGGGTGTGCGCGGAAGGCGCTAAGGGCTTCCCCGAGGCGTTACTTGTGACTCAGAGGAAAGAAGCAGTGAACACGTGGGCCGGGATTAAACCAAGAAACATCAGGGAAGACAAAGTTATAGGCCCAGAAGTTAATCAATGCACAAGGGCGAAGTAACGTGACTAGCAACTCGTTTTGGGTACTTTACCACATTGTATGGGCGTAAGGCTGGCGTCGTCTTCTGCCAGGGACCACGTGTGGGAGCGTCGACAAAAGGGCCTCCTTCACCAAGGTACTGCTTCAAGTCGTAGATTGGGGTGGAAAAAGGGCGCCCTTGGGATGATGAAAGGCCGCCGCTGGGTATCCGCTCGCTTTTGGGACTTGCAATCCCACTTGCAGTCTTTGAGGGCCACGTGGCTGGGCACGGAGGCAAGGGCGGCGATGGCGTCCACGTGGCGGAGAGCGAGAGGAGGGCAGGGGTGCACGGTAGCGTGACCGCTCAGCTTAAACGCGATACTGTGTGTGAGAAAGAGCTGTCCTTGCCCTGACCTTTTATTGCTTCTGGACAGGGGTGGGGGGGGGGCGATGTCCTGACCCAGGTCACGCTGCTATATCAAAGAAAACGGCTTCCTCCCCTGTACCAAAGAAAATGGTGCAAAGCCATTTACTGCCCCAAAAGATTATATCTCTGAGCCCTTATACCCCGGACTTCCACTGGTTCAAAATAACCCAAGCCAGTATCCACTACCTCTCACTGGTTTAAAATAGACAGAGGCCTATCTATCGGCCGAGCAAAGCAGAAAGGCGGGCGCTTTCATAGCGTATTTTGGCGCTAATCTTTACAATATATATATATATATATATATATATATATATATATATATATATATATATATATATATATATATATATATATATATATATATATATATATATATATATATATATATATATATATATATATATATATATATATATATATATATATATATATATATATATATATATATTGTTATGTGTGGGGCTTGGCTGATGAGTTTATTACTTAATTAATGTAAATTATGAGGCCCTGAGTGCCAAGAACACACATAACCTGTCACTTGCAGCTAAAATTTAACCTCAAAGACAGACAATTATTAATGGAATAAGGTCGCCAGTCGAGAGGAAAACCCTGACACAAAGAATATGTAGTTAGCTAGGAAATTACTTGAACAATCGCCCAACTCCGGATGCAGTCAATTTTTCTTTGCTTCAGTAAGGTTTTAACACAACGGATTATATCATATGCAGTTAGCACTGGTAAAAGGCTATTCCTCTTCCGAATAATGGGATCAAGACACAAGGCTGCCTAAATGCTGTAAATTACTTATTTAACCTTCCCTAATTCCTAGTTACTTCACGGGAATAGTTGAATGTCGCTAGGCAATATAAATTATTCTTAATCTAGACTTCATAAAAGTAAATTGGGTACCTGGATAATTGTAGATGGTGGTGAAGAGGGAAAATAAAGGAACTGGAAATACAGAAAGAGATACTAGCAAGTCGACGAAACTTTGAAAAATTCCAGACTTACCGTTATACGTAGGTTGCTGCACATACAACGGACGATCGGATGTTCTGGGATTATTTCATCACTTCACTTAATAAATAAAGACGGAAAAGACAAAGGGGACGAAGAGTTGGAAGCACAGACGTGCTTCCTTTACGACAGTTCTCTTCTCTCTGTGACCTCTTTCAGTCAAACACAGGGCAGCGGGAAGTGGCAGTGTCTTTATGCCCTTGGGGTCTGAAATTTTGTCAAAACATTCACCGAACATAGAACAGGGAAAAGGAGCTTAAGACCACCGTTATTAGAGGTTACTGTGTTAAAACCCTCCCTGTGGGTTAGGTCCCTAATGCTACCTAGTCCTGCTATGGATGATATTTTTTTTAAATACCCCGCACTGCCCCAGCCAATACAAAGCCGCCTCCCTGTCGTTGTTCGCGGATTTTCTCTACAATAAAACTGCATAGAAGGCGAACAGCAAAATATTTATAAAAGCTCCCCCCTTAAGAGGGCTTTCACTCCCTTTCGGGCGTGAAGGTCTGTACTAAGCAAGCTGCTCGCCTCTATTAGGTTACTCTTCTCCCCTGAGCAGATTTGTCCCATGCAGCCTAACTAGCTACGGATCTACCTAACTCTAGATAGGATATGAGCTTTGATCATTATATTACAGAATTCTAACTGTATTTTAAGGTGCTTACAGTTATTACATGCTACCTTCTATAATCGTGATATTTTAGACCTAGCCTTATGGTACATTCTAAGGTATTCCCTAGCCTAACCTATCCTAATCCGACTGTAGCACCAACGTAAGGGATAATATCCTAACTAAATTACAAGGATTTTTTGCTTTCAATACAATTAATAATTACTGGTTAATATATGAGGTTTGCCTCATATGAGAAATGTTTGTCTCCCTGAGGTCTTAGGCCATGCGTGTCATGAGCATAGTGGCTCTTTTCACAATGGTTTAGATTTTCTGGTTTTAGTTACACTGCTTATGTGATTACTGCAGCTTGATGGTAAGGGGAAGGGACAAGGTGACTAGTCTGATGTACTTAATCTGGTCTAGGCTACTATATGATTAAGAGATCATGCTAGCTACCTCCTCTGGGCAAGGGGCCAGGATCACTATAGGATGGTAGGGCACTGCACCAAGAGGGCACTAGTGCCAGGATGAGCTCATGGCTTGGCAACTACTGGGCTCTCTTCTGCCCCTTCTTCTTCTTCTTCAGGTTCCTCCAAGGCCTATCTGTGTCAGACCTAGGAGGTGATGAGGGCACCGACTCTGGGGAAAGGCCAGAAGGGCTAGCGGGCATGAAGTCCGGGGTAACTTCAGAAGCTACAGGAGGGCTCCCTACTCTGGCTGCTGCGACAATCAGAGCAAGAGTGATCTTGACCTCTGCGTCCGAGAAGGCCAGTTCCTGGTCTCCCAGAGAAGGTGTAACTGGTTGATCCTCTAAGGGTTCATCCTCTAGGGACAGATTTGGTGAAGAAGTGTCGGGTGCCAGAGGCTCTCCGGTTGCGATGATCAATGGTGTGGGGAATCCTGAATCTCCTGGAGGAGGATCCGCCTCATGATTTGGACCAGGCACAGGGTCCTTTTCAAGTGATGGCTCAATGTCCGTGCTGGACGGAGCGTGGCACTGGCAGTAGTTGAGTGTCAGGCATGCATGACAAGGGGTCCGGAGGTACAATACCTCGCGGATGGCATGAATTTGGCTGCGGCAGAGATTCCTGCCCCAGCTGGAGATCAGAGCCTCTTGGAGAGTCTTGTTCGGGGGCATCTGCTGGGCATTGCTTACTTGGGCAGCCCTCCCAATTTCTGGAGTGGCCTGTCGGCTCTCACGTCCTGCAGTGGTACTGCCCCTCCTGAACATCTCTTTGGGGAGAGGGAGGACCTCTTGGTTGGCCGCCCCTTCTCGAATGGAGAGGGCTAGGCCGAGAATGGTTCAGTGTGTGCCCCTTCCGCCGACCACTTCAGTGGGCAGAAGGTGGGGTTTTGTCCTGACGGGTTCTCCTACAGTCTGGGCTTCTGTGGAGGAGTTAGCGTGGCTGCGAAGTGGCGTTGGTGAAAGGCTTCCCCAGAGAAGGTCCCAACCCAACAGGAAGTTCACTCCGGGCTGAATTCCACCCACCACACCAAGGCGGTGGGGTAGCATGCCCCAAGGTGTCATAACCTGGAGCTGGACCGTGGGAACGGTAATGGTGTGGCCTTCTATCCACTTCATCTCCCACCGGGTTTTTTTGTCAACCATGGCACCAGCTGGCACTCAGGCCCTAGAGATCAGGCTAATGTCTGCCGCAGTGTCTACTGTGACTGGCAGGGTCACATGCAGGCTAGCGCTCTCAAGAGGGGCCACCGAGATGAACTGGGTCTCCAGTCTCTCGAGGTAAAGGATCTTGTGCGGCCCGGCTGCCGAGAATGAGGTGCTAATGAGGTTGACGAACTTGGTGGTGGGGACATGATGTGGACAGGCCGGATGTCCAGCACTGTAGTGGCTGGCAGCACTACAGGATTTGCACGGGCCTCTTGTAGGGGCTCTGTGGTGTGCAGTAACTGTTGGTGGAGAGGGTTGAGTGGATGAAGATGGAGAGGAGTTCTGGCTTGTAGTAGGAGGCTGCTTCTTAGTGCCTAGCTTGTATCGGCACTCAGCTTCAGCGTGCCCCACTCTCTTACACTGGGTGCACATAGGCTTGCTCGGCAGTCCATTCTTCGGGCGAGTTGAGCTTGAGAGTTAGCTAGGCAGCACAATGCATCTCTGAGATGTGCTGTGAGACTGGTTGAAGGTTTCCCACGAATCAGCCATGCAGCAGTCTTCCATAAGTGTGGTGGGCTGCTTATCATTGAGATATACAGCAAGGGGCCCAGACACACATTGGTACAGGTCCTCCAGCATGGTCCGATTGAAGAGGTCCTCAAACGTTGTGAAAGACAAGGAGTCAAACCAGCAGGTACCAGACTGGGTCTTGTGACAGTCCCATTCAGTCCAAGACCAGCCAACTTCCTCAGCAAGACCTCGGAACCACTGTCTCCATTTCTCCAGGGTTATTTTGTAGGCCTTCATGATGACTCTACGAACTTCAACCATGTTGCCTCTCTGGCTCTTCTCCAGTGAGCGAAGCGCTGCCTTAGTTTTTCCCTCCATGTGCTTGGCTAGTACTAAGGCCCTCTCTGTCTCTGTGGTGCTGTAGTTATCGAAGAGTCCCTCGATTTCCTCCAGCCATGCTTCTGGCTCATCCTCAGTCCACTTGGGGATGAGAGAATTGATGCTCGAGATGGGAGCATTTGGTGCGGCAGGTATGGGGCTGGAGGCTTTCCATTGATGTGATTTTTTTTTTATTTTGCCGACCTCAAAGTTTCCCTGGTCTGGGGGGCTGCACATTGATAAATTATGCTGTCCCTTAGGGGTTAATCCTTCGCCGGGGAAAATAGCAAAATATTAACAATTACACGATAACTCAGCCCACGACCTTCACTGGAATGTCGCACAGTATCCGAACATGGCAAAAGTGCTCCATTTTAAGATTTTGCAAATTGTAAATTATACTGCCCTCAATGCACACTTTCCTACCTATGCTAATTTCTTAATTATAACTGGTATTCTTATTATTATTATTATGCCTTGTGCTGTCTCCTTGTTTGGAAGAGTAACATTAAATTAAATATCTGACTTTTCTCTTTGGAATTAATGTGTAATTAATTTTTTTCTCCAGATTCTTTCTCTAAATTAACTAGATCCTAAGCAAGGTCGCCAGTGTTACGTGTGGGGGCTTGGCTGATGAGTTTATTACTTAATTAATGTAAATTATGAGGCCCTGAGTGCCAAGAACACACGTAACCTGTCACTTGAATCTAAAATTTACCCTCAAAGGTCGCCAGTCGAGAGGAAAACCCCGACACAAAGAATATGTAGTTAGCTAGGAAATTACTTGAACAGTCAATTTTCCCTTTGCTTTAGTAAGGTTTTAACACAACGGATTATATCATATGAAGTTAGCACTAGTAAAAGGCTGTTCCTCTTCCGAACAATGGGATCGAGACACAAGGCTGCCTAAATGCTGTAAATTACTTATTTAACCTTCCCTAATTCCTAGTTACTTCACGGGAATAGTTGAATGTTGCTAAGCAATACAAATTATTCTTAATCTAGACTTCATAAAAGTAAATTGGGTACCTGGATAATTGTAGATGGTGGTGAAGAGGGAAAACAAAGGAACTGGAAATACAGAAAGAGATACTAGCAAGTCGACTAAACTTTGAAAAATTCCAGACTTACCGTTGTATGTAGGTTGTTGCGCATACAACGGACGATCAGACGTTCTGGGATTATTTCGTCACTTCACTTAGTAAATAAAGACGGAAAAGACAAAGGGGACGAAGAGTCGGAAGCACAGACGTGCTTCCCTTACGACAGTTCTCTTCTCTCTGCGACCTCTTTCTGTCAAACACAGGGCAGCGGGAAGCGGCAGTGTCTTAATGCCCTCGGTGTCTGAAATTTTGTCAAAACATTCACCGAACATAGAACAGGGAAAAGGAGCTTAAGACAACCGTTATTAGATGTTACTGTGTTAAAACCCTCCCTGTGGGTTAGGTCCCTAATGCTACCTAGTCCTGCTACGGACGTTATTTTTTTTAAATGTCCCGCACTACCCCAGCCGATACAAAGCCGCCTCCCTGTCGTTGTTCGCGGATTTTCTCTACCATGAAACTGCATAGAGGGTGAACAGCAAAATATTTATAAAATAAAAATATATGTATATGTATATATATATATATATGTGTGTGTATATATATAATGTGTGTGTGTGTATATATATATATATATATATATATATATATATATATATATATATATATATATATAATGGTGTGGGTGGGTGTGGTTTTGTGTGTGTTGTGTCCCGAAAAGTTAAACATCATTAGCTGCTTCAGTCACATATACAGATAGCTCATCGCTAGCTTGTTCAGTTCCCCTATACACACACTGCACCATTCGCTCCTATCATGCATATTTTCTCGAGCTTCTTGGATGCTGGGGCCTTTCTGTTCTGATACCTCTTCTGCTTAATGATTTCCAACACTTTCATTATTCCTCTTCTCCTTCCTAATAGTTCCGAATGGTATGCTCTTTGCACCAATATACTGTCCTCTATTCTCTAAACTTGACTTAATTATCTCAAAATTCTCTGATCCATCATTTTCACTCACACAAGCCTCTTCCCCACTCATTTTATGTACCTCATATTTCACCCTTTCAGTCCTTATATGCATACTTCGTACTATGCAAATCATTCAAATGAACAGCTTCAAAATTTTTCTTAATTCACTTTCGGCATCTACATCTCTCTACCTTAAAGGATAGTTAGCTAAACATTCCGTTAATACACTCCAACCTTGGCTTCCACAGACACTCTTTTAGGCCTTTTGAACACAAAATGCTACGTCCATTTACGTCATGTATTGTGTGATTCACTTCCTCTCCATCCTGTTTACTTCATAATACAAATAAAGAGTTAGTTACAGCCGCTCTTTCATCAGCCATATTAACAAGCACGCCTAGACCTTCCCGGTTTCCATTTACCCTCATATATAACAGTAATAACGTTCAGACTTACTATCAGATAACTCCTGTTACCATTCCCTTCAGACTATCCCACTAGTTTCTGCAATGTCTCTCCACAATCCCCAGTCATTACTGAATCATTTGCAAATTGGTGATTCCTTGAAATATTCATAACCATTGTCTTATCCTAACACGGTGAGCTTACAACCATACCTAAAGTTATTAAATAATTGCAACATAATATACCCCAACGCAGACCCACTTTTACGCCGAAGCAGTCAGTGTTCCATTTATATACGTAAATAAAGATTTTGCTTTCATTATCAGAGCTTTTAACAGCTCTCAACTAATCATCTTTAACACAATACGGCCTTGACACCCTCCGCATTAGATCTTATCACTGACTCATAGGCTTTTTTGTTCAGGTCCATTTACGCAATATACAGCTTTTACCTTTTGATCTCAAACTTCTCACACACATATATAATAATCATTTGATCCAAACATCCTCTATGTTGTTCGGAACCACACTGTTCTTCCCCTGTCAGTCCTTATCATGTGCCTTCCTTTCTCAATCAAACCCCTGTAACACCTTCCTTGGTATACTGAGTAAAGTTATACCCCTGTAATTCTTGCAGTCACTTCTATCATTTTTACCCTTACAGTAATACCTCTCACCCATTCCTTTTAAATTATTCTCTCGTCCAGATATACCTTACATGCCCATATCACCACTCAGGCACACTTTTATCATCATAGTAGTGTATCTCACTCAAAACCTCATCAGTTCCCAGCATTTCTCTATTCTTCAGCTTCTTTGCCGCCGTCATTATGTCCTCAACATCATTTCCACACGCATTCTCAGATTTATGCAAAACACTTTCAATAGTGTACCAGTCAGCTCTATTGTTTTCTATCTTACATTTTTAACAGATCTTCTGATTATTCATTTATGACTGCATTCTCTTCTGATAGCATCTCACAGTTTGTATCCTTTATTGTAAGACCCATTTGCTCATTAGCATTCTTTTTGCATCTATTTTCACGAAGAGTCGTTTCCTTGATTCATCATATGCCTGCTTTTTCCCTCACATTTGCTTCTTGACTCTTTTCCCTCTTCTTGTATACCTGTGCATGATGTTTTCCATCGTGCAACTGCTTTTTCTTTTCTTTACCAACCCTCTAGTTTTCTCACCCTCCCAATCACAATTTTCATTCCCTCTCCCAACCTTCCCATACCCGCAAAAGCATCTGCTGACTCTATAACCCCAGCCTAGAATTCTAATGCTCCTTCCACATATGTGTATTTAAACTTAGTTCATTTTTCATCTATCTCCGTGTATGGTCTTTTCACCTCGTAATCAAATTCTATTGTCTTATTTATATTGAAGGCCACATTGTCACTCATCACCTCCAGCTAAAACTTTTGTCTATTTCAACTTTCACTTCAGCAAGATAATGATCAGATATACCTCTAGTTACTCTTGTTTTCACCCCTATATATCCATCAGTTTGCTTTTGATCAGCTCTAACAAACTTTTACTCATCAATTTTTCATTCCTGAATATACTCAGGAATATTTTTCTTTGGAAATCATATACAGTATATCCAACAAAGGCGCCCCTTCCTGAAAGAACCTTGTTTGTTGGAAATATATGGTTTCAAAGATGGATATTCATAGATATATACTGGAATGAGTTATATATATATATATATATATATATATATATATATATATATATATATATATATATATATATATATATATATATATATATATATATATATATATATATATGTGTGCTTATACATATATACATATAAAATATGTACGTAAATCAGATGTGTATCCTTTTTAGGTGAAAAACCAAAGCAATACCTTTATTAGATTAATGCTAAAGAATCGGAAAATATGAAATAAGAATAAGTTAAATAACTGAAGTTCATCATTGTCTTACTTAATTAAGACCTGTTTTAAAATTAGGGTATCAGCAATCTTTTAGTTACTTATAGTAACCATTATTCAATTCTATTCCATCTTTATTTTCATCAACTTTTATAAGTTTACATCAGAGTTAATGGGGAATTGCCTCAGTTTCGTATTAAATCTTCCATTTTTTCAATCCAATATTTTGCTTGAGTTGCATTTTTTCATAATATATTACACTTTCAAGTAATGAAATAATAGAAAAAGCTACATTTTTTTATCCTTAAAGTTATCTGCCGGGACAAGGCTCTTCACTTTTATCATTTTTGTAATCATCTTTTCTTCACCGGGTTCGTGAATGGTTGCCAGACGTATTTATTAACCTTCGAAACTGGTTAGGTTTAAAAATCTGCGAATTCATTTACATAATACAAGAAATTTGTTCCCTAAATGTGTATTGTCTGAAAAAAGACAAGATAATAATTACTGCAACATTCATACTTTAATTTCTGGATGAAACCCCTGAGCAGAACATTTCCACAACATTAGTCGTTTCATACACCTGCACAGAAGGCTCGTCTGCGCCATGTCGGAACCCCTCTGCTTACACTGTGACCTTCGCTTTGATCTTGCACGCCCTCTCCCACTTCTGGATGTTAAGGCCATTCCCCTTCAGTACCTCTTTCACACCCTCTATCCAGCCCCTCTTCGGTCTTCCTCTCCTCCTCCTCCTCCTCCTCCTTCTACCAAATGGTCACGAATTCTACTGTACACTCCTCGTCAACCTATCATCCTCTATTTTTATCACATGATCAAACCACCCCAAAATCTTTGATCCACCCTTTCATCTGCGGTAACATTTATACCACCAATATATGTTCAAATTTTTCGTATGCCTTTCGTATTAAGTAAGCAAGTCATCTCTGCAGCTGTAACGTTTTATCTTTCATTTGAATTTCCCATCTAAACTTCTCTTCCATAGAATCTCAAAGCTACTTCCCGGTCTTATGCGCATGTCATACTGCCTTCTAAGTTTCACCTACTGTATTCTGTGACTCAACTCTTCAGTCTCATCCTACCAACATTTGCAATATTTACTCTACCATTGTTCATATTTTATTATCATCTTTCTCTTCTTGCCAACTCTTGCAAACCCTTTCGCCAGTCTCTGAAATTTCTCTTCATTATCCCTTACCAATAACATATATTCTACAAACATCAGTTATTCTACTCTATTAACGACTCTTTTGCTTCCCACAATTTTATTATCCATTCTCTGAGTTCTCATATCATTCCCTCTGTCAAGATAACGTATTCACATGTCTCAGCCCTATTATTGCACGAAACCAGTCACTCTCTACTCATTAAATTCTAATACATGTTTCACGTCCATCACGAAAAATTTTGATTTGCTCTTTATCATTTCTGTCAGAAGCTTCCTCCCAGTCCATGTATGTCATATACAGCTTCACGGCTTTACTTCCAAACAGCTCATATAATATTTTTTACAACAAACATACATTGTCAGTGTTTCTGTCATCTGTCTTTCTCAATCAAAAATCTACCATATACTTTCCCTGTTTAGTAAAGTAATGTTACATCCCAATAATTCTTAGTCTCTATCACATTTACCTCTGTGCAAGGTTATAGTCATCTATTTTATCCATTCCGTTGTAACATTTCAGTCATCTAGATAAATCTAATAATCCCTGGTCAACCAATTAGTTATATCTTCACTACCGTACTTAAAGCCTTGTATTTCTTTAGCATTATAATTGTCCTCCTGATATCCTCAACACTTACTTCCAGCCATTCACTCCCTTGCACATCGTTTCAAATCTTGCCAGAGGACCTTATATAAAGTCAGTCAATCCACTTTTGCATTGTACAGTATATATATATATATATATATATATATATATATATATATATATATATATATATATATATATATATATATATATATATATATATATATATATATATATATATATATATATATATATATATATATATAAATTAAATACCACGGAAAATGACAGGAGAAGCTCAGTACCGAGCGCTTTCACGTGTTTATTCATGCATCTTCGTGAAAGCGCTTGGTACTGTACTTCTGCCTGTCACTTTCCTGTGGTAGGCTATTCGCTTATATACTGGGGTCACGTGCATCTACTGTGATTTTTTAAGCGTATATATGTATGTATACAGACATACATACATACACACACACACACATATATATATGTATGTATGTATATATACGTATATATGTATATATGTGTATGTGTATGTGTGTGCAAGTAGGGATTTCAGCAATGAGTCACAAATTTACTTGCTTAGTCTAGGTTTCAGAATTTCAGTTCCAACATCAAGGCGAATATAGGAAAAATAATTTATACATCATGACTAAGACTAAAGCAGAATACAACGGAAAAAAATGTTTTAGATATATGTATGCATCAATAAGCGTAACATTTAATGTAACGGCAAAAGTATCAAGCAATGAAACACGAGGGAAAAGAATGATCAAAAACATTAACATTGTAAATACCAGTATAAGCCTGAATTGTAATTCAGGACAAGAAAAAACAAACAAATGGACCCAGGGCAAATAAAAACACGCCATGCACAAGGACAAAATAATATATCAACAAACAGTTGGTTTTGCAATGGATTATCCTACGGGTTCTACATTTGCCAATAATTTCATGTGAACCTCAAACAGAAACTGTTTTATAATCAGTGCCCTCCTTTTAAACTTTTCTTTTTTTAAAGATACGTAGATGACACGTTTGTACTTCTTAAAAGATAGAAAATAATTCGTATGCACACGTTAATTTCATGAAATTTTCATTAAACATTAATCTTATAATGACCTTGAAGTCTGATTACTGCCACATTTAGACATAACAGTTGCTCCGAGTAATGAGGAGTTTTTAATGGGTGTTTTCAAAACGAAGACTTTCATTGGTTCTGGTACGAATTTATTTAGCTTTTGTTCGTTGGTCTACTACGTAGAGCGTTCGTGCAATCGTCTTTAATTTCATGTTGCAATTTTTTTATCTCTCTTATTCGAAAAATTCTGAGAGTTTTTTAACTTACATTTTTAAACCTAAGACAAAAAAACTGGTGTGACTATAAAAGATTGTGTATATATCTTTACCTTGTTGCTCAATATATAACTATGTAAATCTGGAACTCACTGTTGTTCTGGTTATATATCCATATGTTAAAGTTAATTTTATTTAAAAAAAAAAAAAACGTAAATAATGGAAGTATTTTCAGGTTCAAAGACACCCTAACACAACTGATGCAATCTTGAACAGTGTATTTATTTATTTGTCCCAAATGTAATTAGGGAACCAATGTGGGCAACTCCAGTCATTTGTTGAAGGTTCGCATTGATCAGCTTAATCGAACAAGGAAATCTTCGCTATTCGTAACCACACAATGAAAATTCAAACACAATAGTCAATATTTTGATTGTCATCATCTCCTTTCTTTAAACATCTATAACCGAACCTCAACAACAATAATTAAGTGCAGTACCTTTACACATTACCATACAGATCATCCCACCTTTCTACACTTCTTCCAGACTAGCTATGGTTGCTTTTCCTTTCCTTTTTGTCAGTATTCAGTCAGCCTTTTACAAATAAACTTCTCTGTCAGTGAGTTCTCGTTATTTTTGTATCCCATTTTAATAAATTTACAACGGCATACATTACTATTTGTTGTTATTTTTTCTTCTTTCCTGGTGAATGCAATATTTTAGTTTCCCCCAAGTCCATTTATTTAAACTTTTTTTTTTTTGGTCTTGGATTACAATACAATTTGTGTTAATGGTTGCTTGGCTAATGTGTTTGAATTTTGTTTACTCTTTTTTAATTTCGCGTGTCATTGCTCGTCATTTTTGCTTTTACATTATATTTGATGTTTATTGATGAATTCTCATTACGTTTAAAACACGTTTTACTAGCGTACTGTATAATTTTATATATATGTTATGATCCTACACAAGGTCAATTAGGGTCATAATCTCTTACTGCATTTGTTTTAAGAACAGCGTCATATCATCTTACATCCCTAAGATTCTCCTGGTAGCAATGGCCAGCACTGGGTCAGCACATTCTTTCTCTCTCGTCGACTCCTCTCACTGAATCTATCCTCAAACAAAGGCCTACTGGAATAAAACGCCGAGATACAAAACTAGACTTTATCTGCAAATTTATCAAAAGTATTTCAGCAAAAGCTACAGTCATGAAATGGAGTGACTCACACCCCATAAAAATTGAAATCATAACTAGAGGAAATTCAGATTAACAATCAATCGAATTAATTATTCTAGACCAACCAATACATTACTAACACCCTGGTGACCAAACAAAATAAAAAGGTCATAATTATTCTAGACCAAAATAAATGTCATAGAGTATGTTAAAAGAACGCCACTTCCAAAATATTCATCCTCACCGGACGAATCCAGAATTCCTGTTAAAGGAAGCATATCACATATTTAAAGCTGAACTGGTGTATGAAAAAGACATTTAAAACAGAAAAATATTTCAGCAAAAGCGGCGGTCAGCTTTTCGTTACACTCACCCACACACACCCGTCTGGATTTATGCACTCCTTTCACTCAACTTTCACCATAGCAACCATACCAGGGCCAAGACCACATCATCCGACAAAACCCCCTTATAACACTTCTTACCCACCGACACACGTTCAGCATCCACATGCAAATTCTCATGCACACCCGATCCATTATCATCATCCACTCCACTCACATCCATCCCCTCATAAGGCACAAACACACCAGGTACTCCCACAAATATACCACATACTCCTGTATGAACTGAGATTTTGCGTCTCCGACACGCTGGATGACCCAGTAACAATGTATTCCACAAAGCAGCCCTTTGTATAACCAGAAATGGTTCTGTAAAAGTTCTGCCCCCAAGAGATAAATCCACATCTACGTATCCCAAAACCTGTAACCTATTTGTTTGAACATCAAATACTGTCTCTTTAGCAGGTCTCAAAGAACTGTCGGAAAACATCGATCGGAACAACTCATAATTCATCAAATTAATAGAGTCGCCTGTATCGATAAATACCTGTACATTGATCCCATGCACAGACCCTTTTACCACTGACTTCGTCACTGAGGGTTCCCCCAGAAGTCCTATATCACAAGAAACACCCATCCAGTTTCCTTTACAATTGGTCGGTCTTTAGACAATGCCTGCCAATCACAAGATCCCCTCGAAAACGCCCCTTGAGGAACTTTCTCACCTGAGCTACCAAAATTCTGAAATGTAGGCCTACTATTATACTGACTCAGAGACTGACAAGGCCGCCAAGGATGACCATAACTCCTACAACCGCCACAATATTTAACACGGCAAAATCTCTTAATGTGTCCCTGCACATTACAATTAAAACAACGAACCCATGGGGACTGAGAACTCAACCCAATCATCGACCTCTGGCTATTCCGAATTTCATCGAAACCCTTCAAACCGCAGACTGAATCTCTGCGCCCTACACAACCATAGGCTGACCTACGGAATCTCTGATCACTATTTCCTCTCGCCATTTTTGAAGCTTTCCTCTTCATAAATAAATCTGTTAACTTACTCTTGGCTGACCACAAATGCAAAATTTCCCAAGCTCTGCAAAAGGAACCCCCTTAAAGAGAAAACACAAGAAACAAAACAATTCTCCCTGAAAGAAAATTCCCACACAGTAAGAAACCCACAATGTTAATTCCTTTTACTCTAATAATTAATCCCCAAAAATCAAAAGAAAGTACTAACTAAACCCACAATTAAATCAAAACCCCATGTGGAAAAAACAGGTGGGACCGCAAAGTAGGTCAAGACGAACTTCGAGTCTTCAAGGACAAACAAAAAAAACACTCAGTCCCCCCCCCTCAAGCAAAGAGAATGGGGCTCTACCCTCATGTAAAGAAAATGGGACTCAAGCAAACAGAAGCGAGAGAGAGAGAGAGAGAGAGAGAGAGGGAGGGAGGGAGAACAAAAAGAGAAAGGAAAAGAATTCGTTCCCCTCCCCTTAGCGTAATATCCCCCCCCCCCCAATCTTCCCAACACATCCATGATCTGCCGAAGCACACAGAAAGAAAGTGCTGAGCGCAAAACCCCGAAGAGACGAGCTCGCCTTTCCGGTTTTCAAGGCAAAAATTGCCGAGTAAGCTTACAGCAACAGCTTCCCCCTTTGCATACTCGCATTTGTGTACCCAAAATAAAACACGCACATATGTAACTATCAAAAAAAGATAAATAGTTTAAAAATCTAAGAAATGTACACACACTTGCGTAAGAAACCTTTACTCACAGTAACTCAACAACTGTCAAATAAATTATTTCCCAATAATCAAAGTCCCCTAGAGATAATAATAATTAGATAGACCCTTTATTAAACCCTAAACGCAGATGCGAACTGCCAATTGCTATGTAAAAAAACAAAACACATAAGCCCCGGCCAAAATTCAAATGCGCTGCATAGAGGATGGCGAAGAAGGAAAGAAACTCCTCCCAAACTAATGATGTTGCTGGCATGTCACTCAGGGGATGATGTCACTACAGCCAACGCCCGATATTAGTTGCAGAGCAATCAAAAAGCAATCCACCCGCCCCCCTTAACCGGGTTGTACACTTCAAATCTGACACTAAAATTAACAATAAAAGAAATAATAATAATACTTAGGTACGCCCCTGCTTGACAGTGCGAAAATCCTTCCATCCAAGAAAGAGAGAAAGAAAAAAAGAAACACTTGCTCGTTTTCATGTGTTTTACCACACACAAACGGTCAAGATACCGCAATTAAACACATTGCACACGCACCCTCTTCCCCAAACATTCCCCAATATGAACTAAAGTCCAGAAATACCTATAAACTCACCAAAACCGTGCGCCCCGTGACGCATCATTCAACACACACAAACACTAGCTCTCAAGAAAGACTCACTTGAGTACCTTTCACAACACCTCCCTCAACCGAATTGCTGAACCATCAAAATCCCTATTCTGAGATACCAATATCAGTATTAATAAGATATGTCTCTTCAGAAGCGTGACCTATACCCTATCTATTTACCTACTTGACTATCTATTCATGTCTATTACCGCTGCCCACCACGCTGTTATGACCCTACACAAGGTCAGTTAGGGTCATAATCTATTACTGCATCTGTTTTAAGAACAGCGTCATATCATCTTACATCCCTAAGATTCTCCTGGTAGTAATGGCCAGCACTGGGTCAGCACATTCTTTCTCTCTCGTCGACTCCTCTCACTGAATCTATCCTCAAACAAAGGCCTACTGGAATAAAACGCCGAGATACAAAACTAGACTTTATCTGCAAATTTATCAAAAGTATTTCAGCAAAAGCTACAGTCATGAAATGGAGTGACTCACACCCCATAAAAATTGAAATCATAACTAGAGGAAATTCAGATTAACAATCAATCGAATTAATTATTCTAGAACAACCAATACATTACTAACACCATGGTGACCAAACAAAATAAAAAGGTCATAATTATTCTAGACCAAAATAAATGTCATAGAGTATGTTAAAAGAACGCCACTTCCAAAATATTCATCCTCACCGGACGAATCCAGAATTCCTGTTAAAGGAAGCATATCACATATTTAAAGCTGAACTGGTGTATGAAAAAGACATTTAAAACAGAAAAATGCATAATGGAGAACAGAACAGGAAAATACATAATGGAGAAACAGAGGAGTTTCACTGCGACACAAACTGGGTACTCTACATAATGTCTGGAAAAAATACAAGTGTTAATGAGTTATCTTACTCACTTCCTATGGCCGCAAATAAATGATCTCACAGTGGGTGTTCTTATCCACTAGCACTGCACAAAGAGCAAATCACACCCACCCACAAATCAAAGTCCATAGCCGTTGTATGTTCCTCTCATAATATACCATTAGAGAGTGCACACATGCACACATTCATTTAATAACCCCTCCCCGGAAACGTGACGACACCAGTTCAATGTTCGAAGGAACACAATGCGTCCATCAATCTGTCACATTGCCTCCATGCATTTGGCCATGATCAAAAGGGACAAATGAACGTGTCAGATACCCGCTGTATCTAACCGTGGAAACCTCCAATGTCAACATAAATGCACCTGCACCGGATATACTTTTCCCAGGCCAGCACATAGTTCGCTACAAGACTTAATATTTGATGTCTATTGATGGATTCTCATTATGTTTAAAACACGTTTTACTAGGGTACACTATAGTTATATATATATATATATATATATATATATATATATATATATATATATATATATATATATATATATATATATATAAATATAAACATATTTTTACATATATGTATATATATACATATATATATGCTTACAATTACTATTACTCATGATTTTATATATAAAATACCACAGGGAATAAATGAAGAGCAGTCTTAGATCCTGACCGGTGTTGGTTTCATTGCTAAATAAGCCAGCTTCAGGTGTTGATACAAAGTGGTAGAAATTCATAATATATGTTGCCAGCAGACAGTACATACGAACGTACAAATGGCTGAAAAACAAGTATTTGCACCTGACAGGTATTTGCCGGCCTGGTCCTACCCTCATTAGTGACAGGTAAACTATACAAATCCGCGGTGACCCTGACTTCCATTTTCCCCGTCTTTCAAGTGCCTTCCTTAAAATTACTGTAAATTAATGACATAATATGTGTAAATAACTGATTTGTTAAATTAAGTGTATCAATGCCATCAACATAAATTTATTACTGAAATAGAAAAGGATTGTTGCCTACCCTTTTTGGATTGATTATTCATAGAACTAGTAATGGGTTTGAAGACAGTGTGCTCAGAAAACCCACCAATATTTCTGCCTACGTTCGTTTTTATTTTGGTAACAGCAATAAAATTAAGAAATCAGTTTTCACATCCTTGTTCTTAAGAATATTACATATATGTAACCCTGAGTACGTTGATGATTAAGTAGATGCCATTACGAAAATACTATACAAGAAAATGAAATATCCTGTGTACTAGACAATGCATTAAAACCGGTGAAAAAAGTAATTTTATCTTAACAAAAAAGAAATTTATAAGACAAAACAAACCTGTTGGTGCTACCATATGGAAAAATTTCAGAGATATTCCCCACCTCTTTAATAATTTTGGAGTTAGGTTACATTTAAGAACAATAAAAAAGTGAAACGTGCTTATAAAGAACTTGCCCGACGATACTAAGGAATATGTATACCGGACTCCAAGTAATTCTTGTGATAACTTTTATATTCAGGAAAAGAGAATAGAAGGGCATAAAACATGTGTAAGAAATGCACTGGTACACAGTGGACTTTTGTGCATGTCAGTGAAAGCAATCATGCAGTCAACTGGGCAAGAGCAAAAAAGTAAAGCTTATTTTAATACCACACCAGACAGAAACATCATTGGTTTCAGTTTTATAAAAGAAAGTTTTAGCAAGAATAGGAACGTTAATCATGATATGTATAAGTTTGATCTATTAATCTCAAAGGAAATATGCAAGGGGTTTAAGTTTGAGGAAGGCACTTGAAAGACAGGGAAAAGGAAATCGGGGTCCCAGCGGATTTGTAAAATTTGACCTGTCACTAATGAGAGTAGTACCCAGAAGCATACACCTGTCAAGTGTTGATACTTGTTTTCCAACCGTCTGTATGTTCGTATGTACTGTCCTGCTAGCGTATATATTATGCACTTCTACCACTTTGTATCAGTACAGCCAGCACTGGTCAAGATCTACAACTATGCTTTATTTCTACCCTGTGGTGTTATATATATATATATATATATATATATATATATATATATATATATATATATATATATATATATATATATATATATATATATATATATATATATATATATATATAATATATATATATATATAATGTGTGTGTATAACTGAATCACAAAAATATGGAATGTGATGAATATATAAATAAAGGCAATGCCATGAAGGAAAGAGAAACAATGGAGTACTGTATGGCCTTTCGACTCCTTGTCCTTTACTTAGAAGACTGAAGAAATATAAAAATAAATTTACAAAGAAAGCTCGTATAAATGACAGATGGGGATTACAAATAAAAAATATGTACCTGGAATCCAACACAATTGAAAAATTAGTAAACCTACCAAAACAGGTTAATATTTAAGAGGTTTTACAAAGGATTAGGCTCATCAGCTCAGAAGCAGTGACAGGACAATTAAAAGATTTTACAAGGAAGGTGACTGACCACCAAAACTATATTATTAAAGTACAGTACAGCTCAGTAATTCTCATTTTGGTAAACAATAACAACTTTTACAGGGTGAACATTTTTACAAAAAAAAAAAATATAATAAACATACAAATACATAGAAAATATGTATAAGGTAACTAATTTTTAGTTAGGTCAGTGATTTTATCTTTTAGGTCATTCTTGAACATTTTACTAATACAGAGGTCCAAATAATACATGCCAGGGCTAAGGTTAAAATTACAACTGGAGGTAAGCTGTATAATAGCGGATTCTAAAAGATTTCATGAGGAGAAATCTTTCGATCTGGTAATCACTGAACTTTCAGTCCAATTTATCCTGTGAAAGTTTTCACTTAGATGAATTAATATAGCATTGGATGTTTGCCCAGTTTTGACAGATTACTTATGTTTTTTAATACATACATCTAAATCCTTGCTAGATTGGCCAATATACAAAGACTGGTACTCCAAACATGGATTTTTATATATTAAAAGTTGTTCTCTTTAGGGCTATTTTTTACTAACATTCCTTTTAGTGTGCTATTATAGGAAAAAACCAAGGTTGATGTTAAAAGATTTTAACAATGATTTTATGTTTTCAAAACCACTAAAATAAGCAAGCTAAGAATGTTCTTAGCATTTTCTTTCTCAATGTTACTTTCACTATAAAACTTTTTGTGGGCTTTACTATAACAAATATCTAGTATATGTGAAGGATAACATAAATCTGTCCCTATTTTTCTTTTGTATTCGATTTCTTGATCCAAATAGTGGGGATTGACAATGCGCAATGCTCTTAAAAACATGGAAGAATAAATGGATAATTTGATATTAAGGTAATGGCCTGAATAAAACTGGACATAAGTTAAGTTGATGGTTGGTTTCCCATAAATATTGAATTTGCATTGAAAGGGAGGCAATTGCTTTTTCTAATTCTAAAGTAAGCTTAATGGTTGGTACCTGGTTATTCAAATTAGAGAGTAAGTCATTTACATCAATACCAGCAGTCAAAACAGCTAAAACATCTTCAACATATCTATACCACTTTAAGGGAGCAAAAATTATATTAGGTAAATATCTTCTTTCAAAGAATTCCATATACAAGTTTGAGAGGAGTGGAGATAAAGGGTTGCCTATTGTCGTACCAAATATTTATTGGTAAAATTCTCCATTGAATATAAATTTACAATCACAAATGCACAACCTAGTGAGTGAAATAAAGGATGAGAAGTAGAAAGGCCATGCAGTAACGCATTGTTTCTCTTTCCTCCGTGACATTGCCTTTATATATATATATATATATATATATATATATATATATATATATATATATATATATATATATATAGATAGATAGATAGATAGATAGATAGATAGATAGATATATGTATAGATAGATATATATATGTATATATATATATATATATATATATATATATATATATATATATATATATATATATATATATATATATATATATATATATATATATATATATATATATATATATATATATATATATATATATATATATATATATATATATATATATATAAATAGATAGATAGATAGACAGATGGATGGATATATATATATATATATATATATATATATATATATATATATATATATATATATATATATATATATATATATATATATATATACATCAACACAGGTGAAAAATAAGAGACCAGGTGTAGGTCCTGACCGGTTTTAACTTTACTCAAGTGGAAACTGTTCAGGACCTACACTCAGTTTCTTACATTTTCACCTGTGGTGACGTGATAAACTAATTGTGTGTTAATGTGATTATAATTATATATATATATATATATATATATATATATATATATATATATATATATATATATATATATATATATATATATATATATATATATATATATATATATATATATATATATATGTATATATATATATATATATATATATATATATATATATATATATATATATATATATATATATATATATATATATATATATATATAAGACAAAATCCACGAAGGGAAGAAAAACACTAGAGTGCTGCGAGGCCTTTCGACTGTCGTCCTTTAATAGCAGACTGCTATGTAAAGGACGACAGTCGAAAGGCCTCCCAGCAGTCCAGTGTTTCTCTTCCCTTCGTGGATTTTGTCTTTATTTATATATTCATCACATTCCATATTTTTGTGATTCATTTATGCATACATACATGCATACATACATATATATGTATGTATGTGTATATATATATATATATATATATATATATATATATATATATATATATATATATATATATATATATATATATACATATACACACACACATATATTGTCACAATGTGTTCCAAGTGCCTGGTTATTACACAACAAATCACGGAATTGAAAAATTTACCTCACTTCAGTCAGATACCTAAATTCTCATAACAATAAAAATTATGACTGAGTACTCTAAAGATAATGGTGATCCCTTAAAAAAGCTTGTTAATCACGTAAGAAATCAGACTAAGTTTTAACAAAACAAGTGTGAAGTATCAACAATTAAACAAGAAATATACTAAAGTAAAAGGGTGTCACTCCATCTAACAACTGTAACTGTTTCCCTGGTTTTAATTCACATCAGCAAAGCTTAACCCTTTCATATCTGTATAGTTATCACATCACTGAGGGTACATGAGCCCCGATGTGTCTGGGAGCGCTCGACAGTGCGAAAAAATAATTATTTCGAAAATTCAACAAAAATAGAAATTTTATGCCAACAACGTTCATTTTGCTGTCATTTTTTTCTAAATGTTTATATTTTATGGTGAAATAGTCAGAATAAGAGTCCCAGCCCTCTAAATACGAAAAAATGTGAGTTATTTAACAAAAAAAAAATTCTTTACTTATTTTTATATTTTCGTTCGTAACCCAAAAACTATGAAAGTCAGATGAATTAATTATTTTTTATGAGAAAGCCAATAAAATTCCCTAAATATTGACATATAAAACAATGGAAAACAAATAAGTCCAGTTGGTGAAAAAATTGATAGAAAAGAGGGTGAGAAACAGAGCGCTCTGCCCGGCCTATGGTGAGAATTATCGCTAGAAAAAATTTTTTTTTTAAGAGCCCTATCTCGGTTATTTTTCATAGAAATTACTTTGTAAATATACGAAAAAGTAGAGGAAAAGTTGAAGAATAAAGGAAAAGTCAAGAAAAATGGCTTTGGTAACGGCAACAGTTTCATTTTGACGTTATAAATTGATCGAAATGAAAAAAAAAGTTACCGTTGTCAACATTATTGTTCGTAGCTCAAAAACTATAACAGTTAGGCGAATTAATTATTTTTTATGAGAAAGCCAATAAAATTCCCTAAATATTGACATATAAAACAATGGAAAACGAATAAGTCCAGTTGGTGAAAAAATTGATAGAAAAGTGGGTGAGAAACAGAGCGCTCTGCCTGGCCTATGGTGAGAATTATCGCTAGAAAAATTTTTTTTGAAGAGCCCTATCTCGGTTATTTTTCATAGAAATTACTTTGTAAATATACGAAAAAGTAGAGGAAAAGTTGAAGAATAAAGGGAAAGTCAAGAAAAATGGCTTTGGTAACGGCAACAGTTTCATTTTGACGTTATAAATTGATCGAAACGAAAAAAAAAGTTACCGTTGTCAACATTATTGTTCGTAGCTCAAAAACTATAACAGTTAGGCGAATGAATTATTTTTTATGAGAAAGCCACGAAAATTCTCTAAATATCGACATATAAAACAATGAAAAACGAATAAGACCAGTTGGTGAAAAATTGATAGAAAAGTGGGTAAGAAACAAAGCACGCTGCCCGGCATACGGTGAGAATTATCGCTAGACATTTTTTTTGAAGAGCCCTAGCTCGGATTTTTCATAAAATTACTTTGTAAATATAAAAAATGTAGAGGAAAGGTTGGGGAATAAAGTATCAAGAAAATGGCTTTGGTAACAGCAACAGTTTCATTTTGACGTTATAAGCTGTTCGAAACGAAAAAAATGTTACCATTGTCAACATTATCGATCGTAGCTCAAAGGCTATAAAAGTTAGGTGAATGAATTTTTTCATGAGAAAGCCAACAAAATTCTCTAAATATCGATATATATGATAATGAAAAATGAGATTCAGAGCCCTGCCTAAAATCCAGACGTCTCTTATGTGATGCACTAACGAATTTCCTCTAGTTTTACCGTAAAAACTTTGCAAAAGCATGTTGGAAACTGTTCTCGATTGACGTCGCTGTATGTAAACAGCCACACGTGTTTACCCAACCTAGTACGCATGGTCTCTGACAGAAGTGTGGCCTGCCAGGCCTGCATGGGTGCGATCAGCTGATGTCATTGTGAGAATTTTACTACGCCATGGATTTGCGCATGCACAGTAGAGGAACTAAAAAATTTATAGAAAATAGAGGATACGAAACAGAGTGTTTCCAATAATGTAATCCTACATTTTATAAAAAAAAAATGTAAGATACGAGAGAGAAACATGGGTAGGATCAGCTGATTTCATTGTGAGAAATTTACTATGCCAGGGAATTGCGCATGCGTAGTATAGGGACTGCTTGCCTGGCGTATCGATGCCTGAGTTACACGGTCCAAGGTATGCTTTAGCCTATGGAAACCACCAACTGTCGAAAATAAAAAAATGTACCCTACCACACGTACGAAAAATGTCGGTAAATTTTACGTAAAATTACGTCAGTCAGAAAAGAAGGGGGGTAGGGGGTTATTGCGTAATATTACGTCAATTGGACAGGAATGGGTTAATAAATACAACATGTTTATCACTTTGCCTTATGTGTTCAATTAATCCTACTCACTGATGGTCAATAAATGAAACACTTTTTTTTAAATACAAAAATTTATTTTTAAATTCAAAATTTATAATTAGAATTCACAACCTGAAAATTAACTTACTTGAAAACAACACAAAATCTAATTAATTCTTGAGTTAAATTACAAAGGTTAGTTTATCAAGAAGTTAAATCATCAAGCAAAATTGAAACTGTCAAGAATTATTCAAGATTGAAAAGAAAATCTAAGTAAATCAAAATTAAATCAAATACTGTATGTAATGTTAATTATTAAGAAAAATACTTAAATTGCCAAGTAAATAAATGTTAAATCACCACTATATAAAATGTGACAAATTAAGAGATTGCAAACACAAGAACACAAAAATACACAAAAGATTTACCAAAAACAATTTCACTAGGGCAAACATCTCTTAATATACCATGGTAATAATAAGTAAAATTCGCTTTACCTTACACAAACTTGAGAAAACTTTTGCAAAATCACCCGTAATGCAGCTGTTCGAGATTCACAAAACACACTTTTGCTAGGCGCCGTTACGAATATACACAATACTATCAGATCTCAAGAGCTAAGACTAATACCAGTGACCACACAAATATTTTACGTTAACAATCTCTCTCTTTTGAAGAAAGAGAGAGAGAGAGAGAGAGAGAGAGAGGGAAACACACAAAAGATCTCAGAAATCAGAATGAGCAAACTTTAGGATTCCAGCTACAAGTAAAAGAATCAGATGGCATCATTATTAAGGCATTTTGGGAATGAGATACAACAGGAAATTCTAGAAAAGAAAGATGATGTGACTTCCTGAGCAAAACATTTTGGGGCCAAAACTAGAGCATTTGAACAATATGTGATCAGAGCAATGTAATCTTAAACATGACGCAATTGCCATGTGCTTAGGTGCAACAACTCGTTCGTATTTCTCAAAAAGGTACACGTCTTTACCAGAAAATTGTATGGGATAAAGCTTTTAATAAAATCTTAACACGGTCAAAACAGACAGCAGCTGGCTAATCACAAATGGCATGTTTTTTACAAAAAGATGAAGAACCAAAGTTTGTTTTCAGAACTGAGCAGCCTATTGTTACCCCCGACCTGTCAACACATTATCTTTCGTGATGACAATCGAAGCAAAACAGAGCATTCATTACCACACACGTGTTGCTGATGTACTACGTTACTATTAAAACATATTATTAATTCTAAATTATGCTGTTAAGTCATCTAAATCACTAACTCTTTTGAGATCTGACGTCACACTACATACGATACTTCAACAATTATTATCATTACACAGAACACATGACAACTAGGACAGCAAATATATAAAAATTGTGGAAAGATATACATTTGAAAGACAATATCATGAGATTCTTCCCCCGGAAGATTAATTATCCCAGGATAGATAACCTACAACTATATTGTTTTTTCCTGAAATGTTTCACTTTTACACAAAGGTACAAAGACCACCTAGTCAGTCTCATATTATTATTTTTCTTCTTATTGATGAATGAGATAGGGTTGTGGTCAGACAACACTAAAATTTCTTCATTCCTAGGTCAGTTCACATATGCTTCAAACTTTTTCATTGCTGTGATTAATGCTAGCATTTCTTTTTCTATGGTTGGATAAATTTTCTTTTGCTTTTTCAACTTTGAAGACATGAAACACACTGGATGGAGAATACTGCTGTCATCTTCTTGAAGTAGAACAGCTCCAATTCCACAGTCAGATGCATCAACTTGTATCACAAACTTCTTATCGAAGTCTGGAGCTTGAAGTACTGGTCTTGAAGTTAAAATGGCTTTAACCTTCTCAAATGATTCTTGACATTCTTAGTCCAAACAAACTTTGTTTTCAGACTGGTTAAGTCAGTTAAGGGAGCTACTATGGCTGAGAAATTTGGACAGAATCGGTGATAAAATTCATCCACGCCCAAAAATCTGTGTAACTGTTTCCTGATAGTAGGGGGTGCGTGTGCAGATGCCTTCTACATTAGCATCAAAGGAGCAGACAGCCTTTTCCAACTTCAAATCCAAAATACTGAACAGTTGCCTTTCCAAACTCACTTTTTTGTAAGTTGATTGTTAGTCCTGCTTCCCATAGTTTCTTGAACACTTTCCTTAAACTTTTCAGATGTTCTTCCCATGTATTAGAATAAATCACAATTTCATCAAGATATACACCCACTCCTTCTATGGATCCTAGCAGTTGACCCATCACTTGTTGGAATTTTGCAGGGGCATTCATCACACCAAATGGCAAAACAGTGAATTGATACAGTCCAAAAGGAATAATGAAAGCTGACAGTAATTTAGCATTCTCATCTAAAGGAATCTATGTATTCGTTCAACAGTCTGTCTTCGAAACAAACTTCCTTGCCCAATATTATCAAGCAATTGCTCTATAAGAGGCAAAGGATAGTTGTCAGCCACACTTATAAAATTCAGTTTCCTATAATCAGTACACATCCTAAATGAGGCATCTGTTTTCTTTACTAGCGCACAAGGAGAACTGCAATGACTCGAACTGGGTTCTGCTAATTCGTGCTGCAACAAATATTCAACTTCTTTCTTCAAAATATCTCGATGAAAAAATTATAAGCGATATGCGCTCTGTTTAAAAGGTTTTCCATCTTCTTTGGTCTTTATCTCGTTTTGTCAGATCGGTACGCCTGAGTACATCTGCAAAAATTTCAGGGAAACACTTAGATGTTTTAGTTTATCCTCAGGATTTTCCAATATGGAAGAATTGTTCATCTTGCTTTTAGCTCCCAATTCGTAGCCATCATCGTCCCCTGTAGATGAAGTTGTCTGTGTTATCGACACTGTTTCAGTTTTAGTCTCTGAGAAGTAAGGTTTCAAAAGATTCACATGTTTCCTTCTTCCTGGTGTTTCAGTCACATAAGTTTGATCACTTAACTTCTCTATTATCTTATAAGGACCTTGAAATTTATTGGTAAGGGGAAATCTTGTCACTGGTAAGAACACTAGAACTTACTGTCCAACATTATAACTTCTTAGCTTAGTCTTAGTATCATATTTTCTTTTCATTTTCTCCTGACTTATTTTCAGATTTTCTTAAGAGATTTTTCTAATTTCTCTTAACCTTTTCCTCAAGTTCTTCACATATTCTCCTTGGATTTCCTATTGGTTTTCTTACCAATTTTCTGCAAGAATCTTCAATGGACCTCTCACTTCTCGACTAAAATTCATCTCATTTGGTGAACATCCCATACTTTCTTGAAAAGCATTCCTAACTTCGAGTAACATCAAGGGTAAACCAGCATCCCATTCTCTTCCTGATTCATTACATTGCTTACTTAACACACTTTTCAATGTCTGGTGGAACCTTTCCAAAGCTCCTTGAGTCTCTGGACAATAAGCAGTTGATAAATGTTGTTTCACTCCTAACAAGTTCATCATATCCTGGAACGATTTTGAAGTAAAGTTCATTCCTCTATCACTTTGCACAATTTCTGGTATTCCAAACTTGGAGAAAAACTCCACCAACTTCTCAGCAATTACCTTTGCACTTGTATTTCTTACAGGAATCGCCTCAGGATACCTTCTCACAGGGCACGTTAATGTTAACAGATATTAATTTACTTTCTTTGTTTTCGGAAGCGGCCCAACCACATCTATAATCACCTTGCTAAAGGGTTCTCCTCTAACTTTTATGGGTTGCAGGGGGGCTTTCCGAATTGTTTCATTTGGTTTTCCAGCTATCTGGCATATGCGACACTCTGCAAAACCTGCTAACATCCTTGCAAAGTCCAGGCCAGAAAAATTACGTCATACTCTTCTCAACAGTCTTCCTGATTCCCATATGTCCACACTCATGCACTACTGCTACCACTTGCTTCCTCAATGAATATGGAATCAGAATTTGATAGTATTCACCCCATTCAGCATTTCCTTGTACTTGTATATCTGCAGGTCTGTACATCCTCATCAGCAAACCTTCCTTTAGAAAATAACAGGTAGGAGTTTGTTGCATCTCTCCTTGATCAACAACTCTGAAGAATAAATCAGCCAATGTTGTATCCTTCTTCTGCAGTTCCATTAGCTTCTCTCTTGTCATTTGACCAACTTCAAGGGCTGAACTCTCAATATCTGCTAACTCTACTATTGTAGTTTAACTAGAGTAGTAGAGTTGCTTGAATGTGGCAGCCAACAGCTAATCAAGTGTTGTTCTGATGATAGTAGTTTCACTATCATCAGGAGCTACTCTGACTACTCTAGTCTCTTTAATAACAATAGTTTCTTCTCCTTGGGAAATCTCTTCTTTGTCATCATTAGTGGAAACTTCACTTTCCTGGAACAGTTCTTCTAAGCTTAATGATCCTTCACTTGATTCTTCTTGTGCAGGTAAATCCTCAGTTTCTTCACTTGCAGACGTAGTTCTCTGCACACTCATGGTAGTTACACAGCTTGGAAACAGGTGGTGGTTTTTCTTCTCTATATCTACCGTAGGACTAATCCTCAATGGTTTGTCTGTCACTATAGGACAAGGAACAAAACTAACTACACCTACTTCATTGCAATGTATGTACACCTTCAACAGCTAGTGAGTCCTTTACAGCAAAATCAACATTCCCTGCCACCAATTCACACAACAGGTGCAAGCTGCACAGGGGAGTTACCTCTTCTCCTCCTATATCCTTCAAAATAACTGAATCTCCTATGAGATTCTTCTCCAACTGCGGGTGAGCACCATGAACTACCACACTATGGTTGTTCCTAGTATCACGCAATACCTTGACTGGTACCTGCACACTCCCTCCTTGAGTTGCCAGCGTACGTTCATAGATATATGGCTTAAAAGCCTCCAAGCTGCTGAACCACTCACTGCTTGAAGTTAAATTTCCACTGGTTGCTAAACACTCCGCTTGTTTAGTCTCAGTCTTTCCTACAGTTTCAGTCTTCCCCACTCTGCTCTTCGCAGTTTGTTTCACTTGGTTACCTTTAACCACTTGACCAACTGGCTTTGACTGTTGTTGTGTTTGATAATCTCGACTGTAGTGTCCTACTCTTCCCCACTTGAAGCAGACAACATTAGTCCTCTGTATCTGTCTTGAAAAACTGGATGATGAGGATTTAACACTCGACTGCTGCGGAGTATTACCTGGCTTTATACTGTGTACCACAGAATGATTCCCGTAGTAAGGTTCCTGAAATTTGGATGAGACCTAAACCTGTGCATTGTTGACTGGACTAGTATGACATTATGATTCCTTTGGCTACAATTAATATTATAATCCTCACTCAATGTAGCAGCTTTGTTAAGTTTCTTAACCTCTCTCTCTGTCTTAAATAGGCTCTTATGTGTTCAGGAATTCCTCTAAGATATTGCTCTAGGACTACTAACTCCTCAAGTTCGTCCATAGATTTAACTTTAGCAGCCTCCAACCATCGTTTGAAACATCTTCTTACTTTGTAGACATAATCCAAGAAAGTCATCTTGTCATCCTTTCTTAAAGATCTGAATCTTTTATTGCAATATTCAGGGGTCATCTGGTAAACTTGTAGTACATTGTGCTTGAGTACCTTGTACTCTTTGCACTAATCAGCTGATAAGGCTAAATAGGCACTTCTTCCTTTACCAATGAGAACACTCTGTAACAAGACTGACCATTTATCTTCTGGCAATCCCATACATGAAACCACTTTTTCTAAGAGATCAAAATCTCATCTGGAGCTTCTTCTGTAAACTTTGGAATTAACTTCTGCGCTCTTGCTACATCAAATACAAGGTCTGAGTTACCTTGGGCAGGGTTAGATGGTGTTACAGGTAATTTGGAGTGGGCTTCTATTAATTTCATCTCTCTTTCATAATCTTCCTTCTTTCTTGCTCTCTCTATTTCCTCTCTTTCTTCTCTTGCTCTTTCTCTTTCTTCTTCTGCTTCTGTTTCTCTTTCCTCCCTTTCTTCTTTTGCTCTTCCTCTTTCTTCTTCTGCTGCACTTTCTTCTTCCCTTTCTTTTCTTTTTCTTTTTTTCTCTGTCCTCTCTTTCTCTCTCTGTCTGCATTTTCTCTCTTTCAGCCTGCATCTTCAGTTTAATCAAACTTTCTTCTGCTTCTAAGCATCTAAGCTCTGCTTCTGCATCACTATTCTCTTTCTTTTTGGTCTCTGACTCAACGTTAGCTCTTAATTCCTCTTGCCTATTTATAAACTCTGCCTCAGCTACATTCAACAACTCTGGTGCTAATTCTAACTCATCTTCATCAGTTTTTTTACCAGAGTCCATCAGTAACTGAATGTAATACATCTGATTTGTGCCTTAACCATACTACTAGACATTTACACATGCCACTGCTAAAGCAGTCCCTGCTGCCTTAGTCAAGTTGGATTCAGATAAATCTTGGATGGAAGGCCTTTAAAAGTCTGAACATTGAACAGAGCCATTTTCTCTAGTTTATTCAATAAATAATTCACAATGCAATGCAAAAAAAATTATGTGGTCACTCTCCTATCAAAATATATCCCTAACACCGCCTGCATAAACCATAAATCAGAGTGTTATTTTGTTTAGTTCCCGGGTCTGGGCACCAAATTCTATTTGTCATGATGTGTTCCAAGTACCAGGTTATTACACAACTAATCACAGAATTCAAAAATTTACCTCACTTCAGTCAGATACATAAACTCTCATAACAATAAAAATTACGACTGAGTGCTCTAAAAATAACAGTCATAAGGCTTATTAATATTAGAAATCAGACTAAGTTTAGTAAAAACAAGTGTGGTATCAACAATTATACAGAAATATAATAAAGTAAGTACCATCACTTAACAACTTTAACTGTTTCCCTGGTCTTAATTCACATCAGCAAAACTAAAGGAACAAAACATGTTTATCACCTTGCCTTATGCACACAATTAATCCTACTCACTGATGGTCAATAAATGAAACACTTTTTTTTTTAATACAAAAATTTATTTTTAAATTCAAAATTTATAATTAGAATTCACAATCTGGAAAATTTACTATTACTTGAAAACAACACAAAATTTAATTCATTCTAGAGTTAAATTACAAAGATTAATTTATCAAGAAATTAAATCAATCAAGCAAAATTTAAACTATCAAGAATTACTCAAGATTTGAAAAGGAAATCTAAGTAAAGGAAAATTAAATCAAGTATGCAATTTTAAATTATTAAGAAATACTTAAATTGCTAAGTAAATTAATGTTAAATTACCACTATATAAAATGTGACAAATTAAGAGATTGCAAACACAAGAACACACAAAAATACACACAAGATTTACCAATAACAATTTCATTAAGACAAACATCCCTTAATATACCTTATTATACCATGGTAATAACAAGTAAAATTCACTTTACAGTACCTTACACAAGCTTGTGAAAACTTTCGAAAAATCACCCGAAATTCAGCTGCTCAAGATTCACAAAACACACTTTTTATAGGCGCCGTTGTGAATATACATACTACTATCAGATCTCAAAAGCTAAGACTAATACCAATGCCCACACAAATATTTTACGTTAATAATTTCTCTCTTTCAAAGAAAGAGAGAGAGAGAGAGAGAGAGAGAGAGAGAGAGAGAGAGAGAGAGAGAACCACATGAAAGGTCTCAGAAATCAGAATGAGCAAACTTTAGGATTCCAGCTACAAGTAAAAGAATCAGATAACATCATTATTAAGGCATTTTGGGAATGAGATACAACAGAAAATTCCAGAAAAGGAAGATGATGTCACTTCCTGAGCAAAACATTTTATGGCCAAAACTAGAGCGTTAGAACAATATGTGATCAGAGCAATGTAATCCTAAACATGACGCAATTGCCATGTGCTCCAGTGTGCAACAACTCGTTCGTATTTCTCAAAAAGGTACACGTCTTTACCAGAAAATCATATGGGACAAAGCTTTTAATGAAATCTTAACACGATTGATCAAAACAGACAGCAGCTGGCTAATCATAAATGGCATGTTGTTAAAACAAGACAAAGAACCAAAGTTGGTTTTCAGAACCGAGCAGCCTATTGTTACTCCAAACTGTCAACACATTATCTTTCGTGATGACAATCAAAGCAAAACAGAGCATTTGCTACCACACACACGTGTTGCTGATATACTACATTACTATTAAAACATATTATTAATTCTAAATTACACTGTTAAGTTATCTAAATCACTAACTCTTTTGAGATCTGACATTACACTACTTACGATACTTCATTACACAGAACACATGACAACTAGAACAGTAAATATATCAAAATCATGGAAAGATATACATTTTAAAGACAATATCATGAGAAGGTATATATACATATATAAATGACTGTATAAAATGAATATGCATCATATATACATATTTTGTCAGCAGTCCTTGGCTTTTGTAAATTACATTGCAAATTGCTCTAAATAAAGAATAGATTACTCTCCCTGCTTACAGTTTAGATTGCTAGCATTTGGAAGATTATCAGTCATTTAGCCTCAATAAATTCTTATGATGAAAATAATCTCCAAAGACATGTTTACATTCATTTTTAAAATGTTACATTTAAGGTTCGTGTGTACATGTGTGTATGTCTGTGTATAACTCATGAGTTCCTCAGTCATTAGGACTAGTTCATGGCTGGTTCGATCTAGGTAACCAGAGCACTCTTTTAGTGTTACCTTACGACCTCACAGTTCACCCTTCTTGGATGCTCTAAGTCATTGTTAAGTTAACATTTAATGACACACTTTCGTAGGCTTAAAAGTTCCACCCCAAGAGCATTCTGATTACTCTGAACTTTAAGTACTTTCATCATGTTTAGTCCTTTTGGATTCTAGGAGAATTCCCATAAGGAATGTATCTGGAACTTGACTTCAGAGTCTTTGAATATTTTATTCATCACATATTCCTGTTTTCATATAAAATTGCTTTTTAACCTTTCCATTAAAAACACATTGCTTTAGTACCTCGAATATCAATAGGTTTCATGATTACATGACTGAAATAATGATAAGGCGTATCCCAACGTTTAGTTCAGAGTGACCTGATTTGTAATAGTTGAGGTAAGAAACCGAAAGATTGGCATCTACAGTAATATAGAATTTTATCATCAGAAGGTCTTCCATTTAAAAGTAAAAAATAATACATAATGATCACTGGGATGTATTTATTTGTAGGAAATGAGTGGTTAATCTTCACAGAAAATTTGATTTCCATGGGTCTCAACATAAACAAGCAAATGCCGAAGTTTCTTCGGAGCAATCGAGTTTCCTGTACAGCGTATAATGCTGTATGAAACACTCAGCCACGAACCATGAAACTCTCAGCCGCGGCCCACGAAATTTTCGGCTACGGCCCGGTGGTAGCCTGTGTTGTTGACACCTATAGCGGCGCCCGACGCACGATCATGGCTAACTTTAACCTTAAATAAAATAAAAAGTACTGAGGCTAGAGGGCTGCAATTTGGTGTCTGATGATTGTAGGTTGATGATCAACATACCAATTTGCAGCCCTCTAGCCTCAGTAGTTTTTAAGGTCTGAGGGCGGACAGAAAAAATGCGGACGGACAGACAAAGCCATCTCAATAGTTTTATTTTACAGAAAACTAAAATCATTACTTATTCTTGGCATTCTCAATCTGCGCTTTGAGCCCTAAAACTGTTTTCTAGAATTAGCTGGTCAAGTGTACTACATTTGTAAAATAGGAGAGGCACTTACGGAAGTTGTATGATTCACTTAATCTTTAATTAACTGAAATTCCGAATTGCTGATGCTTTCTTTCATTTGGGTCGATGAGGAAAAAAGCATTAATTAGAATTTTACGTTGAGAGATAGGATGGGGAGAAACTGTGTGAGGAGATAAATAGTATGTTAACCCAAAGAACTCTGATTCATTTCCCGTTGTAATAGACGTTTTGTAAATGACAAAGTTGAAGACTTGGAATCCTTAAAGACCTTCTGTCGTGGAAGAAAGCTGACTGATCATGACAAATCACCCTGATATACGGGTTAAACAGTCAGGCTAAATGGCTATCAAGATTCAGGTCGATATGTGGCAGGTGACTCTTTCAGTATTTAGGTTAGAGTTCGTTTTAGTTTCATTTTTATTTTCTCTCGTTTTAACAATAATTCAGAATGAAAGAACCAATAACTGATTCATGGATGATGAACCGATGGTTCAGAGAGCTCATTCAGTGCGCCGTATGTATTGGGCTCCGGAAAACTATTTTACCGAAACAGCTGTTCCGAACAGAAAATTACTTCTCTCACTTTACGATAATTGCTTTTCACATTAAAATCTCATTATTCAGGCACCCAGCTTACCAGTTCATACTCGTACTTCATTTTTTTTTTCAAGATGCAACTATGAACTATTAAATTATATTTCCAAGGTTAAAAACAAAAAATAATGTATAAAAAATCTGCAAAAAAGTATCATTATGAAAATCCTGTCCCTTAAAACAATCCTTCCGAGTTCCATCAGTCTGGAGACGACATAGCATTTGGGGAAGCTATTTTAGTCAGTGATAAGCGGTGGTGACAGTGGGTCTTGCAAACAGCCAGTCAACGAAACGAAGAGCGTCAGTAGCATTATGACATCCATTTTATATGTATGTATGTATATGTATATATATATATATATATATATATATATATATATATATATATATATGTGTGTGTGTGTGTGTGTGTGTCTGTGTGTGTGTGTGTGTGTGTGTGTGTGTAAGAATACAAACACAAACATACCAAAGTAGACAAGATGAGAGAGAGAGAGAGAGAGAGAGAGAGAGAGAGAGAGAGAGAGAGAGAGAGAGAGACTAATTAGTGTCTAATTAGTATGTTTTGTTTGGGCAGGAAGTTTATTAACCATCATTGTGATGGTTATTTTCAGTTTCAGGTTTACGTTTATTTACTTTCTCCCACGCTTTTGTGCAATTTAGCAGCAACTTTATCAGTCTATAACATATGTATGTTTGAAGAAGTATGTATGTTTGAGTTTGTATTTCATTTTCTCATCCCAGAATGCTGCACCTGGCCAGTTCCAATTTGATCCACACGTGCAAGCATAGATGATGAATCTACGACTGAACATAAAAGTTTGAAAGGTTGTTGCTTTTCAGGTCAAAATCTATATTTTTAAGATATTTCTGCCATTACGTTTGTGAATCCAGGAAATTGGGAGAACCGTGACCGTAGACTTTTATAACTCAACCGTTATATCCCTTCTTACTGACAGAGAATTCCGAAAACCATATTCGCCCAATATTTTTGTCTCAGTTCTTGGCCCGTACCTCAGTATTTTGGAAACCGTTTTATTTTATGGGAGACAGTGACGCACCACACATAACTTTCTTTTTTCACAGCGACCTCCTACAATTTGTGGTAATTAAGCGTTTACGATAAGAGCAGACAAAAAATATGCGTCGGTCCCCCTTTATGTTTTGTCTAATGACTCTCCATTACATTCGTTTCAAAAATTATATGGAAAGATTACATGATTTTTAATATAAAAATGCTATGTTAATAAATAACCACGATGGGTCCTCGAGCACAATTGTGGTATAGTCAAAACTATAACAAAATTACACTGACCTTCATGAATTTTTGTGTAGTCTAATACATTGAGCCTTTATGAAGGATCGCTGAAAGTCTCATCCACAAAGATAACTCAGCCTTTGACTTGTTCAGGTATCCATAAATAATAGTTTTTTAATCCAACACTTTTGCCATCTTAAGTTCAGCATTACTTCCACTCAATCCTGTGTTATATATTACTGAAATGTATGGATGAGGAATGTCCTTAAAAAATCCAATACCAAATAACTTGATCTCTTAGATGGGTCTTTGGGCATTAGGAACTCTATTGTTATAAACGTAATAGAAATCCATTTTATTTCCTATATACGAGAGACAGTTTTCCACGTGGAATCCAGTTATTTTTATGTAACCGAACAAGCCTTCATTATAAAAAATTTTATATCTTCTTTATATTTGAGAAAATTTATGAGTATGTGTGCTTTTGTTTTCTTGCGGGGAAAAATTATGGATACCATATTGATAATGACTCCATTCGTTGGCCAGCAGTTTGCAGCACTCGCTGAGCACTGTTTGTCATTGCCTAGAGTTTCTCTCTACAGTTCTACGTCGTTTGTCAAGTGATACAAAATGGCGTACTTTGAATTGCATAGTGGAAAGATTTTACGTTTCATAAACGAATTACAAAAAAAGGCTTAGAAGTATCTAGAAAAAATTCCAACGTCATCTTCTGTTTATGTTTACATTATTGGTTTATTGTCGTAAAAACAGAGCCAACAGAATGTTCTTTAACAGCGAAAGCTTTAGCGAAAGTATGACTAATGGGAGTGTAGCCCAATGCCCTATTTAATTCATGCTCTCTCTCTCTCTCTCTCTCTCTCTCTCTCTCTCTCTCTCTCTCTCTCTCTCTCTCTCTCTCTTTAAAACACGGGAAACCTCACAGTGAACAATGAAACCACCGGAAGACGTTTATCAAAAAGATTACCTAACATAGATTCTCTGTTATCACAGGAGACAATGTTCTTTATATATCAAATTAAATACTAACTGAGTTCCAGAGAATTTAGTGCAACATTACCTACTAAACGTATGCGTTTGTTGATTCATGTCTGAATTGCCATCTACGTGGCAGTAAACATACTTTGACGGCCCTCGTACTGCCAGTAACATAATCGTTATGTTTTGAATAATTCAAGCAAATGTCAAATTATGAATTGTTTTCAAAACTGTAAAATAACAAAGAAATCTGGGCAAGATCCATGTTGCTAACGTTATTAACATTGCTTCGGGAGTGGTAACACATGCTTATTATAATAATGTACGTAGAAATTGTTATGCCTTTGCTATCAAAATATAAGTGAATTAGAATAATATCACTACAGTGAATTCCTTGAAATTAACAACGCCAAAGACTTGCTTCCTACTCCCGTCTCTGGCTGTTAGGTCTTTTTCAGTGTTCAATATAATTGGTAATTTGCCAAGCCAAATAAGGTGTAAAAAACTATCTGAACTGAAGCAATGAACCGCGTAGATATCAGCTTTATTCAAGTGATGTTGCATTCAAGGATATCTGAACAAATCAAATTCTGGACAAGATCAAACCAACTTTTAAGGATAAAAAAAACTACAGGGTTTTGCAATTTGAAATAGAAATTATAAAAACGCAGAGACAATCAGTTATTCAAATAAATTTCCCGGATGGAAGTGAAGTTGACCATTCTTTCCAATCTATATTTTCTATTTATTACTTAGCCTGCTCTTTCATTCACTGTCTTATGACAGAGTCGATAAGAAAGACACTCATCCATTTGCTACTGTTAACATTTTTTTTATAAGATCGCTTCCGACTTCTCTGTTATAGACCACATCACTAAAATTACTAAGTTTCATAAGCTTACTTCATCAAATTTTATCTAGATTTCATAATCACGGTCTATAATAATTCTCTAATATTTTGACTGCTTTTATTTCTGTTTCACTTCTTAGGAGGACTGATACCAAATACTTGTCTGATTTCCACTACCACCTTTCTGTTTTCTGTAGGGTTTTCTCTCTGTTGTAATGTGGTCTTGCTGTATATTTTCTGCCGGAACTATTTGGGCGTTATGTTTTGTATTTGCCCTGAGGAAATCAACGATACTCTCTTCGTTCATTTTGATGACATTCTTCCTCCATGCTGCCAAGCTCCGGAACTCTCCCTTACTTTTATTGTCCTTTTTTTGAATTTAGGAAGCTTCACTCCTTTACCTTCCCCAGCTATGGTCTTTGTTCTTTGCTAAATCTGGCAGCCTCCGGTTATAATCGCCATTATGTTGTCATTCTATTCAGTAAAGGCTTCTTCCTCATTCTCTTGTTCAGTAGTCACACTGTTCTAATTCACTTTAGATATTTTCGGCCAATAATCCCCACATCTTTGAGGGAGCCTTACTTCCTGAGGTTTCTTTTACTTCTCAGGACTGGAGCAAAACTCCTTTGTTTATCAGCAGCTGAGCCAGATGGCTATTTTCTTAAATCTCAAAGATACTTTAAATAGATTACCGCAGGTCATAATTGGCTGAATCAAACCCTCGGTATTGCCCTTTACTCTAGCGCTCAAGTCTTTGGAAATGAACGACTGTGATAAATGTCAACAGGAAAAGTGAAACTAACCACTGTTTCTAGTCAAATGGATCATTATTCAATTTCATTTTTCTAGACCATTAAGGATTCATGTAGATCTTTCTCCCTGGTTGTTGAGATTTCTCGTGGCTGAGTAACCTGATAATCTTTTGGCATTTGTGAAGTTATGAACGGATTACGGCCAAACTTATAATATCACAGAAAAATTCATTATGTCTTGATATAAGCAACAGCTTTGCAGTGTCACAAGAATTTTCAGTTTTCTCTAAGACAGAGAAATATAGTAAATGATTAAGGTTAGACGCAGAATGAACAAAATACTTACCAGGAGAGTCTAAAAAGAGATTAGTCCCTAAACACTGTTACCGTTGAAACTTTTGAGAACACTGCAGTTAATGTCTTGAAACAAGAAAGAAGCATATATCAAATTCATCAGCAATGTATCAAAATCAAGGCCCATGGAAAACTTTTCGTAAAATTCATATCGTCAGATAGAATTTTTTTTAGCAATTTCATTTGTTTTGTATATTACAATATTTTTGCTGTAATGTTATATCCCAAGTCAAACTTTATAATTAAAACTTATTTGACATAAATAAATCTCAGCATATTTTTATGAATAAATGTAAGCATTATTATATAACATAAATAACTGTGAGCATTGTTCTGTTATTAAATTATATCAATATTTATGACTTGGCGATTCTTTTATAGTAAAATCTCTAGTATCTGTTGTACGAGAGTCAAAATACCACAGTAGATGCTGATATCTGTGAATGAATGTAAAAAGAAGGAAGGTGACGTGAGATAAAATAAAAACTCGTGAGAGATATTTTCAGACATGTTACATCGATTGTAATGCTGAAAGCCAGGATTCGAGAACGTTAAAAGCATTGAGAGAGAGACTCAAGGTAAAATTGAGCTTGTCCCATTCTTAACCTCAACAAATACACAATTTGACAATGGGGTTACTTTCCACTACGATACTCTACCAAGTCTTGAAAGAAACCTGAATATTTGCTTTAACTCACGAACTAATCCTTTTAGTAAATGTTCGTTCATCTTTCGAAACAATATAAGACCAATCCAATTACTCCGCTTACACCGGCTAGTTGACATGGGACTCCAGCTATAATAAAGTTTTATTTTTTTTCTTGTTCTTTTCGAATCACTAATGATTATCAGTATTTTCTTAACGCCTTATTTTGTCTTCTCCGCCCCATAATTTTTTTCTTTTTTTTTTTAAGTATTCAGCTCAAAAAAAAGTTAAGAAGAGACTCTTCGATTTATCGGGGAGAATAACCTCCTTTTGGCTTCATCAAGAATATCATTATCGATACTTACGACATCACCTCTAATACAAAATCTTTAACGTCGAATATTGACATATCGACACCTGCTACTAAACTGTCCAAGGCCTTTCCTTGAATGTCCCTCCAATTGTCCCACCTAACCCATTCCTTTAAAGACCCTTAACAAAACTGTACATAATGGAAAGCCAGCTTAATGTTACATCCTAATAAACAACAAACGACCAAGAATGAGGGGAAGTGTTCTAAAGAGAAGCATTATCTTGAAATAAATGATAAATTTCACGGAAAGACCGTTGAAACAGTTTTCCTTTTAATTCTGTCGCTCTGGCACTTGCTCGTTTCGGTGTATAAGGCCTGCTTGCAAACGCACCATGTGCGTTGAAATATTTAACTCTTATTATTCTTGGCTTTACCCTATATTTCAAGCTTGCTTCATTCAGAACATAAAAACTATACCATCACCTAGGATTGCTTAAAAGCCAAGCATTGCTCGTAAAAATTCATATATCTGCACAGATGTGCATATGACGTACCTAATATACCATAGATCATCCTTTATTGTTCTAAGATACTACATAATATTCATGATTTTATATTTCTGGTAATACTTGGTGTTGCTGTAGAGTGCAAGCGTTCTCTTATGCAGAATGAAGTGGCATTATCTATCGCTATTAGAAACTTGGACATTGTTCTTATAGGTTCCACATCCACAGAGACGATGTTATTGTTGACGCAGAGGTCTTTAGTTCTACCATTGTTGAAATTATTTTGTCATGATATAAGTATTATCCCAGGATGCCAGTGTTCCAGTTAAAATTGTGAAAAGTGGCAGTTTCTTATTGGTCATCTACCATAGCATTTTTTTCGTAAAGAACTGCAGTTGTCACTCTTGATGCTTGTCTCTAGAGTGATTGGTGCTGAATGGCCTCAGCTCTGGTGCCTGGCTTCGGCTTTGAGTGTCAAACGTCCCTCTAGTCACCCAAAAATAGTCAGTGCTTCTCGCTTTCCAGGGTGTCTGCTTCTTTATTATGATAACAGACTTCTACATTTTCTTTTCGGTCTTCCTCAAATGTTAGGGGACTTAATGCTTGTAAGTTCAACAGAGACTCTAATGTATATTTGCATTGCCATTTCCCATTACCATTATTTGTTTTACTTTTTTCATTTGCCGTGTATTTATGTCAATATTTATCTGATCCTTGTTATGCTTTATTCTGTATTTTCATCATCGTTTTATTATATACCTGTACCACTCATATGAAAATGCACCTTTGCCTAATCTTGCAAGCACAGCCAATTAAAACACTGGTAAAAAAAAAAAGAAAGCAAGAAATTGTCCACGAGTGACGTGTCTGACTAGCCTGTAGTAATGGAGGGTATAGTGACTTATGCTGGTTAAGTAAATATGTAAATGCTGGCCATGAGCAAACATGACTTTCACGCTGTTACAGAGAACTGTATTTGAGTGCTAAAGGCTTAGAGATTAAACGATATTTGCTACACTTCATCATAACCTACTTAACATCTGTGAGTTTTGCCTGTTTAATGAAACAAAAAGACTTTTCGCCCCTCGCTCGTTCACTTCCTCCCTATATCACGATATAAAACACAGTCTATCAATTTATGCTCAGTTACAGTGATCAAAGTTTGGGCCATAAGATCTTTACTATCGTATTAAAGAAGAAAAAATATTTAAGTTTAGGTCCTAATTTCAATTTCATCTTATTGAAATTTAGTAATCACGTAAAAATGTAACTAATAACCTTATCATATATAGACTTAAAATAAGTCTAAATAAAAGTGTATATATTATTAGAGTGGCAGGGCATATTTGAAATTCAACAACAGTGGGCTAAACTAAAATGGTGCTAAATAATGTGAAAGACAAAAGTGATGGCTGCAGTAGTTGATGTCTTTTGCATAACCATTTAACCGCAAAAGATACTTTAAAGTCACATTATAGGAAATGAAAGTATTTGTGTGAGAAATTATATCGTAAATCTAGAAATTTTCGGAACACTATTGAGTAGTTTCCGCTGTCAATTACTAGGAAAAGTTTACTATCTAGATAAAGCACAAATATTGTATCACAATATGCTAACCACCCAGTTTGTTGCATTAGTTCACGAGCATAGCCTTATTCCCATTGCAATTACATAAGAGACGCCATTTCCTGTAACTCACTCTCCTATTTGGCCCGTCTGCTTCTTACTGTGCACAATCGATCTTTGACTTCCAATATACCACCATCTTTTCCTTCCCCTCTACCTAATCACGACATCTTCCCCTTACCTCACAAATGCGAAACTTAGCGTTGCTTAGATTAAATTTTAATTTTGTGGTTTAAGAAAAAAAAACTGTGCTTGTCTCAGTTACCCTAGAAAGAAGCAGCTCGCACATTGCGGCTGCTGAAGCACTGAAATTGGCATTGGCTCTGCAGTCACCACTGAAAATGAAGCGGGTGCTATCATTGCAAAATCGAACCATGACCCAGATCTGAAATCTATTTGTGGAAAGTCAGAAAGTGATACTGAGCAGTTATTGCCAGTGATGAATTCAACTAAATGAACCTCTGAGTCTTTCTGAGAATTAATACTAGACTCTTTCAGAAACAAGTGATGATACAACCGAGCATTAGAATACAAACGTGAGCTTTTCACAAGTCGCAGTACCTTGTTGCATACAAAAAAAACCAGCTTGCGCACACGACTTTGATGAATGCTCAAGTCTATAAACACTTAATGCGCATAATTGAATTGTAGTGTAATGTGAATATCTCAGATAGATGTTTTCCATTGTCTACACAGGCATATCAGCGGAGATGATACGATCGTTCATATCTACGCACATTACAAGTTTCTAATCTCTCTCTCTCTCTCTCTCTCTCTCTCTCTCTCTCTCTCTCTCTCTCTCTCACACACACACACACACACACACACATTGTGTATCCATTTTTTTCACTGGGTTTGTTGCAAGTAAATTATTATTTAAATAACGATGAATAACTAGTAAGTTTCTTACACGAAGTTCGTGGGCTGTGATACGATTTATCATTTCTAGTTTGCGAAGAGAGAGAGAGAGAGAGAGAGAGAGAGAGAGAGAGAGAGAGAGAGAGAGAGCGTAGGGACGTGGTGTGAGGGAAAATCCTTACATGATCACCCTTCTAAGCCCTTCTGACGTACAAACAGACCCAGCCCTCCTACCAAGACGGTTCACAATTTTTCCTGTGATGTCTTATGATGACAACGTTGCGGTCATTTCCGTTCCCAAGTCCCTAACTCTTCCCTCCCAAGACTTATTACTTTTCCTTACATAATTACAGATGCTGCTATATGCCGAGTGCCACAGTTTTTCGGTTTTGACTTTCTTTTCCTTTTTCACAAGACAACAAATCACTTTCAAATAATCATTCCGGAAAGCTTTAAAGAGCTTAGCTTTCATTACCCGATGAAGCGTCTACAGCTTTTGTGTTACATCGTATCTTATTAAACTTTCTGGCTTTATATTCAATATAGTTAATCTAGGTAAACAAAACTTCACTCTGCTTTAGTTCCCCAGAAGTCAATCATCTCGGTGTCCCTTTCTTCCTCTGAGACCTGCCCGTTCTCCATGACGTCGGCAACAGCCTTCGCGTGTAATCGATACAACGGATCGAAGCGACATATGAAAGATTAATCGATATGCTGTGATCCACTTCCTTGCCTTTCGTACAACCGACAACCATTCCATGACCGTCCTGCCATTAGACTCTCAGTTTTCTTTAACAGATCAAAGAATATGCATGTGTACACACACACACACACCCCCAAAGTCATATATATATAATATATATATATATATATATATATATATATATATATATATATATATATATATATATATATATATATATATATATATATATATATATATATATATATATAATGTGTGTGGTGTGTGTGTGTGTATTTACTGCTGCGTTGAAAACTAATTCGTCTTTTTTAATGAGCAAAGATAACTAATGTCTTGGAGAAGGTTCACATCGAGAGGAGACATGAATTCCATTGTATAAATGCCTACAGTACAAGGTCTGACTGATAAAAAACACGAACTCGCATAACAAAGAGTGACCCCAACCCTACCCCCCATCCCCATACCATATTATATTGCTAACACACATACGCACACGCAAACACACACGACACATGTTCGTGACTAATTTCCTTTCCCTTAGGTACCACACCTGAGCATCTCATCAAATTTTTACCGTTGCCTAAAACTAGAGTGAGCGCGGTAAATCTAAACTACATTTACCATGCCGATGAGGGTACAAGGAAACTAGGGGTCTGGCAAGCGTATGTAGTGCATAATCGCGTTTAAATGGATGGAGTTCGGCCCTTATGTCATATTTACCTTCCAACCACAACTCAGCAACAAACGGACAAAGAGGAAACACGCAACCTCAATAACAGCAGCGCAGAAATAAACGCAGAGTCATGACCAGTGAAAACTCTTTACCACACTGCTTTACAAATGAAAGAATACAAGAAATTCTGTAATATCAGTGGACCTGTAACGAAGCAAATGAAGTATATTCTTGTCATCATAACAGTTTTTATATTGACATCCATTTTACGGGGAATATCACATTTGTTACATGTATCTATACGATAAAATATTGATTGCAAAGAAGAAAATGAGAATGGTATGCTCCACCTCTCTCTCCCCCTCCCCCTCCTTCTCTCTCTCTCTCTCTCTCTCTCTCTCTCTCTGTTTGTGTCAGTATGTCTTATTGTTTTCATAGTTAGCTGCGTATATATTAAATTACGAATTTTTACCTAAATTTGCGATTTTGCAAGCTCAGACTTATAAAGTTTGTTGCATTTAAGTATAGAACACATGTGCACTTTTCATGAGTAATGATGAAATTATCACTAGCTCTTTTCACGAACCAACAATTTTCTAAAATATTTAGGATGAAACTTTTTCTTTATTTTCGTACACCTTTGATAAAAAAACTTAAAGAGTGGTTTAAGTAGTAGGACCAATAAATTTGACATAATAGAAGAAGAAGAAGAAGTTATGCAATTATATAAGCTCAGGTCTTGCTGGAGTTGCACCATCAGGTTTATTTTGTAACTGCATATCTGTCGGCACTCCATCTGCGTCTCAGCACAATTTCAAAAAATCTCCATGCGACAAAAACTTGCTGCTTCCTACGACCGAAACATGCTTTGAGTTTATAACCACTTATACTGGCACGCTTGTCAAGGAAAGTGTTTCTTATATCCATATCCATTTTCTATTCGTGGGAGACCTACAGTGGCCTCTTTAAGTAACTTGACAACCCCTTTGAATCATCGCCTGCTTTTAAATGCTCTTTCTCATGTCAATTCGTTGTTGCATTATGTTTCTAATAAAAAGAAATCCTCTGATCAACTGCGAGACACTTTGGTACTAGAAAATATAGTTAATATATCAGCAAAACTATTTAAGCATATATATATATATATATATATATATATATATATATATATATATATATATATATATATATATATATATATATATATATATATATATATATATATATATATATATATATATATATATATATATATATACATATATATATATATATATATATATACACAGTATTTGTTAGCCACAATGCTCTCTTACCTCTACCTTACTTAGCCAGTGAATCTTCCATGGGTTCTGGAACGTAAATGGATGGTTATAATATAGAAAAATACTCATCTCGGGTACCGGGGCTACTAAGAATTTCCAGGTTTATAAATACTAAGGATAAAATGAAAGCGTGAAACTGGAAAGTAAGAGCCTTTACCCAAATCAAAAGATAGAAGAAGTAGAACGTGAATTCAATGGTAATGGACTGGGCATCTTACCTCCTGTTTGTGCATCAAGGAAAAAACGACTGGATGGGGATAATGAGTATATTTATTCGAGAAGAGCAAATGGAATTCGTAGAAAAGAAGTGAGCAGGATCTTAATACCAAATGCAGGAAAGGCACTGACCGACTAGAAAGCAGTGAGTAGTATATTACTGCTGGCAAGCTTTAAGTCAAGATAGTCAGTATGTGTATAAATGTTAGCTATGCACAAACAAGTAAACTCTGAAAAAGTAAAGATGAAATTTATATAGAAATGCAGAACGCTATAGATGAAATACCAGAGCGAGATAAGAAAATTGCTGTTGGTGATACAAACTGGTGGCAACAATGAAGGTATGGAGAATGTAACTGACTGAAGGCAAGCCTAGGAGAGACTGCAAACGAAAATGGATGCAGTTAGTTTTTGTGCTACAAATGATTTGGTTTGGAGGTACTCTTTTCCAAGAAAAGTGCATCCATAAATACACTTGGACATTTCCTGATGGCCATCATAGAAACCAAATACATCACATCAGTTAACCGAGAGGGAAAAAGAACTCTATAAGGACTGTTATGAGCTAGAGAGGAGCAGATGTCGGCAGTGATCACCAATTTGTTACTAACACACTAAAGTTGAAACTGCAAGCGCCCAATGCAGAAGTTGATAGAGTTGCTTGGTTTATAAAGTGGAGCTCCTGGTGATGGGGTTTTGGAACTGAATGTCGAAATAGATCTGCAGTTCTAAAATCCATTTCTAAGAAATAGCTGATAATAAGTGAGGACTGGTTTAAGATCAGGAATGTATATCAATTTGATAGAAAAGAAGTACTTGGAATATGAGTGAGACCTTGGATACCATAAAGAACGGACAAAAGCAAAATAAAGGACACATAGTCAAAAGGAGGGATGGTCCATAACAACATCAGAAGAAGAAGAAAGACAATGGTGAGCAGAACTTTTATTTGAGGTCGTTAATAAAAGATATGAGGGAGATAATTTGAGTGATATACCAGAAGTTGGAGAAGACCTGAATGTGCCTGTGAATTAATTCTCGCTTTCTGAGGTGGAATCAATAATAAAGAAATTGAGGGCCTTTATAATGTATTCACAACAAATATTTTAGCTAAAACTGAAATGACACCTCCTTTACCAAATAGATAGATTGTCCTGCAGAATACTGAATGAGGAGACAAACCTAATGATTGGGAATTGGAAATTTTAGCAAAGGTACAAGAAAACTACAGAGACCTTGCCCCAATCAGGTTGTGAAAAGGCTGTTTTCCTCGGAAGAGATTCGTGATTGGTGCAGCAGCATCTGCGAAGTTCAGAATGAATCTGAGGAAGTACTGCACCATCCCGAGGAAACGCTGGGCATCCCGCTTTGTTTTCGGATATGCTATATTCCGGATGGCCTCTATATTCACCTTCTTAGGCGCTAATCGTCCATTTCCTACTTGGAGGCCCGAGTAAGTAATCTCCCCAACGCCAAACTGGCACTTCTTAAGGTTTATTACCAAATTGGCCTTTCCCAGGGCAGTTAGAGTTTCCTCTAAGATTGTTAAGTGATCTTCCCAGGTGCTGGCATAGGTGATGATGTTGTCCAAGAATACCACACAGTTCTTTATTCCCGCCACTACCTCATTCATCAGACGTTGGAAAAAGATGGGAGCATTTTTTAACCCGAATAGCATAACCGTACATTGAAAGATGCCAATAGGAGTTAGGAACGCTGTCCGAGGGCGCGACTCCTCGGAAAGCGGGACTTGTCAATAGCCCTTCTCCAAGTCAATCTTGCTTAAATAGGGAGCACTCCCTAGGCTATCTAAGCAAGCCTCAATCAGGGGAAGGGGTATGGCTCCGACTCTGTATCTTCATTTAACTTCTGGTAAACGACACAGAGTCAATCTCAGCCGCCCTCCTTTGGCACTAGCACTACTGGGGAAGCCCACGGGCTACAGCTAGGCTCTATAAGGTTGAGGTCGAGTTGGAGCGTTACCTGCTCCTCGATCCTACAAACCTTGTCCGGGTTAACCCGGTAATAACCCTGGGCGATGGGCCTCATGCCCTCCTTGATATTGATGGAGTGCTGTAACACGTCCGTGCACCCAAGGGTGTCACGGACAACTTGCGAGTTTCGGAGGAGCACCTCATGGATATCTTCCCTGTGGGCAGCAGTGAGACCTGGGGTGATAACTTCCAGATTCTCTAGAATTTCAGAGTTAATTGCGAGTGTGCATGAGACGGCAGCAGTGCCAACTACTGCCTCCGGGGTGGCTGTTTCTTCTTCGGTCATCTCCTCGCTTCGGTCTTGATATGGCTTCAGGAGATTTATGTGGAGCCACTTGGCCCTTCGCTTATCACAATCTACCAGTAGTTTAGGCCCCCACGTTTTCCCAAAATCTTGTGGGGGGCCTGAGTACTAGGACTTAATCTCCCGTCTCAAAAGAATGGGAGCGGGCGGTCTCATCAAACTTTAATTTTACCCTTTCTTGGGCAGCCGCTTCTGTAGCCTGGGCTAATGCCCTAGCGGCCCAAAGGTTTTTCTGGATATTTGGGAGTTCCTCCACCCAATCTGCATGAGGGGGGTCCGCCCACATGTCATACAGAATATCGAGCGGCATGCAGGTGGAGTGCTCGTATAATAATTCAAATGTGCTATACCCATTGGTCTCAGAGGGAGCATGCCGGGCGGCAAAAAGGGCGTACGGGAGGTTGTCTTCCCATGAACCATGAACCACCTCCCTTGTGTTCCAATTTTTTGAGCGTGGTCGAGAACGATTGATGAAAATGCTCGATGATCCCTTGGCTTTCAGGGTGGTAGGGCGTTGAGTGAAAGTGTTTGATCCCGTGAATGGCCATGCCGTCACGGAATTCTTTCGACATAATGTGCCGGCTCTGATCCGTTTAGATCGTGGCCAGGAACCTGAACCTACAGAAAAACCTGATTAAGGCCTTTACCAAGTTTTTTGAGCTTTCGCTCCTCACCAGTATTGCCTCTGGGTAGCGTGTGAATCAATCAATGATCGTAAGGCAATGAGCATTTCCCGACTTGCTCTTCATTCTTCCCTGCAGGGTAAAAGAGTCAATGATGACATCCCTGAAGTAGACGCCGACGGAGGGAATATTCTTGAGGGGAGCTTTGGGCACTACCTCATTCGGGTTACCTGCCACTTGGCAGGTTGGGCAGGAGGCAACGAACTGTTTTACGCTCTTGCAGATGCCGGACCAGTAGAACTTGTTCTCAACGGCACGAACAGTGCGAGCAACACCGAAGTGCCCACTAATGCCATCATGTGCCAGATTCAGCACATCCTTTTGTAATGAAGGGGGACTACTACGAGTCTATGGCACAGCTGGGGTGGCTTGTTTGGGCCCCGGGTCACCTTATACAGTAGATCGTCTTCGATGAGGAAGGCGCCTCTTGTCAAGTCAGTTGGGGCATCCTCGCTGGTTACGGCCTCCTGTCAGAAGTGGTGGATTGAGGCGTCTGCCTTCTGTTCTTCTATTACTTTCTCCCTCATGATGGAGGGTTGGGTAGCTGCAGCTCCGGTGATGAGGAGGGAGGTAGGGGCTGGAGTATTCTTGGCTTCCTGAGGGGCTGGGGGGTGGCTCCTGGAGCCACGGTATAGATCCTAGAGACAGGCCAGGGGAGCAGGTCTTTTGCTGTTGTCAGGGAGTTGGGAGACCACAGGCATGCCTGGTTTTAGGCAGCAGAGAGGGATGGAGGGGTCCCTCCACTGGACAAGATCTTGTCCGAGGAGGAGGGGTTCCCTATTGTGAGCATTTCGGCTACTCGGAAAACGTGCTCCCTCTCACAGGTGGCGCCACTGGTGGTAACCTTTAGGAGGATGGTCGGTAAGTCCTTCCGATCCCCATTCACCCAGAGGATCGTCATTCGCTCAACTTCCCAAATGATGGCTCCAGGGGGGACTTGGCTACGCACGATCAGGTTTACTTCTGACCTTGCATCTCCTATGTTAGCCAACTTTCGGGGAAGGCTGGACCTGTCCGGAGGTGCAACCCTCACAGACTCAAGCCCGATCCACCCAGTGGATCATTTTGGGCAAGTTACTGTGCCTACTGTCTTCAGTTGATTATGAAGAGGCAGAGCTTGTACATCGAGGAAAAATGTCCCCGTTTTCCGCAATCACAGCAGATCTCATGGTGGAACTCCCGCTAGGTAGTGGCACCTGCTCCACGTGGCTGGCGAGGAGCAGGGGCCACGGAGGAGGGAAAGAGGGGGCCTTGGGCCCATTTTGGCACTGATCAGAGAAATGCCCCGGTTTCTTGCAATAGCCGCACACCACTGGTTTGCTGGGATTCCCACTCTTGGGGGGAGCTGATCCACCCAGGAAGGACGGGGGTTAGATCTTCCTTCGCATGGTTGCCTCCTGAGGGTGGTGGTTCCCCCACATATCCGCTATTTGGCAACACTCAGTGAGGGTGGCAGGGGCCTTCTCTACTACAGGGGTGGCCAGGGCTGGAGGGGCGTAGTGTAAGAAATGCTCAAATCTGAATTTCTCGAGTACCTCTCCAGTGCTGGTAGCCCCCTCGGACTCGAGCCATTTTACTAATGCCTGCTCGGAGGGGTACACCCAGTCGGACCACATCTGGCCTATGTCTCTTGTCTGCCCTCCCCAGCACCTTCTCCAGCGCTCGGGGGTAATCTCGTACGCCTCGGTGACAGCTTGGCGTAAAGCTTCCCAATTTCCCCTATCCTCTACCGAAAGGGCGTGATAGGCAATGAGTGCCTTCCCTCCGAGGAATTTAGTGAGAACAAGGGAGAGTTTCGCGGGGGAGAGGGTGCAGCACTCCAGGACTCTTTCGGCCCTCTCAAGCCATACTTCGGGTTCTGCCTCCATCCATTTTGGCATCAACAAGTGAGCTTGGCTGAGGGCGCTCATTCCCACCTCAGGAGGGGGGGGGGGTTTCATTCTGCTGGGCTGACATTTGGAGTTCATGGGTGTGCTGTCATTCTCGTTCCTCTCTTTCTTTCTCCTCTCTTTTTTCCTGGGTGATTCTCTCTTTCTCTCTCCTGCCTCTCTATCTCTCTCTCTTGCCTCTCTTTTCTCCCGGGCGATTCTTTCTGCCTCTTCTCTCTTTTCCTGGGCATTTCTCTTTCTCTCTCGCCTGCCTCTCTATCTCTCGCTCTTGCCTCTCTATCTCTTCTCTTTTCTCCTGGGTGATTCGCTCCTTCTTTCTCTCCTGCCTCTCTATCTCCTCTCTTTTCTCCTGGGCAATTCTCTCTTTCTCCCTCTCTTGTCTCTCTATCTCTCTCTCCTCCTTTGCAGCCTCTAGGTTCCCCTGAACCCAGTCCCGTAATTCTTGGCCTGACATTCCCATGTCCTCTCCTGCCTGCATGTAGAACTTAAAGTCTTCATCGTGTTGGGCTCTTATAATCGGCATTTTGACAAACTTACTTGTCAAACAAACTTAAGGTGACAAATGAATGGGTTTCAGGAACCGATTTTAAGTTAAAATACTGTATATTCTATTCCTCGCATGGCCTCGGCCAGGTATCGCGGGGATAGAGTTATTTGGAACTTGGATGGGGCATCCTGAGGGATGTGGGGGCATCACAAAGGATGTAGGCATCACGAGGGATGTGGAATTGACGTCACAAGGACGTGGTGGGTGTCACAGAGGATGTGGGCGTCATGAAGGACGTGGAATGGGCATCACAAGGGAGGTGAAATTGGCGTCACAAGGACTTGGTGGGCGTCAGAGAGGACGTAGGGGACATGAAGGACATGGAATGGGCATTACAAGGGACGTGGAGTTGGCGTCACAAGGACTTGGTGGACGTCGCAAAGGAAGTGGAATTGGCATCACGAGGACGTGGTGGGCATCACAGAAGACGTGGACATCACAAAGGATGTGGAATGGGCGTCATGAGGGACATGGAATTGGCACCACGAGGACTTGGTGGGCATCACAAAGGATGTGGAATTGGCATCACGAGGACATGGTGGGCGTCACAGAGGACGTGGGTGTCACGAAGAACATGGAATGGGTGTCACAAGGGACATGGAATTGGCATCATGAGGACTTGGTGGGCGTCACAGAGGACGTGGAATTGGGTGTCTCGTAAGACTTAGAAATTGGGCGTCCCGTAGGACGTGGAATTTGGGCGTCTCGTAAGACTTAGAAGTTTGGCATCCTGTAGGATGTGGAATTTGGGCGTCTCGTAAGACTTAGAATTTGGGCATCCCATAGGACTTAGAATTTGGGCGTCCCATAGGACTTAGAATTTGGGCATTTCGTAAGGCTTAGAATTTGGGCATCCCATAGGACTTAGAATTTGGGCATTTCGTAAGGCTTAGAATTTGGGCGTCCCGTAGGACATGGAACTTGGGCGTCCTGTAGGATGTGGAACTTGGACGTCTCGTAAGACTTAGAATTTGGGCGTTCTGTAGGACGTGGAACTTGGGCGTCTCGTAAGACTTAGAATTTGGGCATCCCGTAGGACTTACAACTTGGGCGTCTCGTAAGACTTAGAATTTGGGCATCTCGTAAGACGTGGAATTTGTTTTAAGAAAAAAAGAGAAAAAAAATTTTTCGCAGAGGGTAGCCAGAGTAGGAACAACTCTAATGCAACAAACTACTCGGGAATGAATGAAGAATGGGTAGACATGCTGGGAGGGGAGTGGGGAGGGCGAAGTCGTCTGGCTCCCACCGATGTGGCTATTTTTAGATACAGGTTGAACGAACCCTTTTTGCTTACACAACACTGTCTGGTCTCCTGACTATGGGGAATTTTCCGGGAAGGGTATACAATGGCAGAATAACATTGTAAATTTCCCTAAAAGCGGAGTTAAAATTTTGCTTTCCTAATACCTGATCTAAATTCTAGCTATTCTGAGAGAGAGTATTTCAGCAATGCAAACTGACTTCGTCTTGTCCCACATGGGAATTTATTCGCGCCTAAATAATTCACTAATTTAACACAGGAATTTCTGTCACACTATTCCTCGAACAGAAAATTGGCAAAGATTTTAACACAGAGGAATTTCACACTATTCCTTGAACAAAATGGTTAGCACTTGTTACTTCCTATCTACCTATCATGAAAAGGGCATGCATTAACGAAATTAATACGGCAGTTCTCCTCTCTCAGTGGGTACATGCGTCCCTATTTCCCTAATTTCCTAGGAACAGTCACAATTGTAAAAGAAATTATTTGCTAAGAATAAACACATCACTTACATGGAACTCTCTTGGTCTGTGCTCTTGATGCCAGGTTCGGAATTCGTCTCGCACCCAGCTTAGCTTTGCTAGTAGCTGATCTGGCGAGTTGCAAATGCAACAAAGCAACAATAGAGGGGAAAATGCAACTGCAAAACAAGATCTATGGGAAGGTCGCCATTTTTACGAATTTCCCTGGGGTTATATGATTTCTAGAGATTTTTACAGGCCAGCAACGACAGCTTTATTTATTTGGACTAGAAGTTCTGACTTACACAAAGGGAAATCATAAAAAAAAAGGGAAAAGGGATGATTTCAGGAGCTTAAGGCTCTACTTCATAAGGAAATGTTACGTAAACACTTGAGATAAATTAAGAAATTATATTTATAAATAAAAGCATTAGATGAGAAAATGGATAATTGAATAATTAAAAGGCTTGCAGCGCCTGAAGATCTTCCCACTGGAGTCTTGAATATTGGCAAGGCATAGTCTGAGATGAGTCCACTGCAAAGAGGTCCCTCTGCAAGAGAGATTTACAAATTACACGCCAGTAAAAGGGAAATATAACACATAAAATAACTCGAGTCTGCACTGAGGGTGCCAAGGACTCGAGGAGTAAATGAACACTTTACACTGGAACACTAAATACTGCAAAAGGCACTGAACAAATGGCACAAGGATAAGAAAACAATACTGGCACTCGATAAACACTTCTAAAGTGCAAGCTGTCGTGACTGAAAAGGCCTCCACTCGTACTTTATTTTAGGGGGAACGGGGCTCTGGCGTAGGCTGACGACGGGTGATCACACACATGGCACGGTACACAGATTCCTTGGAAGGTCCATTCAAGGATGACTGCAGGCCTGGGTCCACTGTTCGAGGAGGACTGTAGAACTGGGTCCGAGTTCGAGGTGGACTGTATATCGGGGCCCGAGTTCAAGGAGGACTGTAGTACTGGGTCCACATCAGGAGTCTGGTGTGGACATCTGGGTGGAGGGGGGAGGGAAGGGGAGGTGACCTCCCTGCAATTCGTATCACTCACCCACACATGTATGGCTAACTGCAAAATGTCTCTGTCCAAGACCCCTTTTTAAGGCTGCTGTCCAGAGAAGAGCCCCCACTAATTGGCCCACAAGCTAAGGATGTCACTCATCCAGGTGTTCCAGCCATCTGCTTGTATTCCCCATGGTATTCCTACGAGGAGACAATCCACCCAGCTCAATCTGCCTTCAGAATGGTTTTCTTAAGTAGCTTAGTTGAGCTAAGCTGCTTAAAGGAGTGACACTCTGCCTCTCATCCTTGACCCTATTGACCGTCCCTTCTGAATGACTGTCCCAGGTAAGAAAAGGGCCAGATCGGAATGTTGATAATTTTAATGTGTTGGTGACTAGGTCAATTGGGGTTGCCTGTGCAGCGACGAATTTACTCTCAATAGCTTAATGCAACTACGGGCCGGCTTTCAGCGATTACTTCACTCTCGATAAATTTACGGATAAACTAAGGAAAGCTGAATGACCACTACAACTGCTTATAAATATTATATGAAAATTATAATATATATATATATATATATATATATATATATGCTACAGTGCTAAGGGGTCTATTGGATCTCTAGCAAAATATATCAGAATTCAAAAGATATAGGTATTTATAAGCTGAAATTTACTAACATCTCTTTAGGTGGCCAAATGTATAGTGGTAGCCAAAACCCCACCCATTGTCTTTGTTCTACATTTAGATTCAAGTCTTCAAGGACAAGCATGTCCAAAACGTGAAATCAAGGCTATTATGAATGCATACCTAAGTCTGAGAATGCCTGAGGATTGCTGACGTAAGCAGTTAAGAGGACGAAGAGTTTCTAGACACCAATTTTACAGATCATGGTATTATTAGTCAAATACTGCAATACAGTAGTGAAATTGTGGTTGAGTGGTTGACCAGGATTTGTTAAAGTAAGTTTGGATAAGGGAAAATTCTGGATGAATGCCTAAGAGGAATGTGTAGTTTTTTTTTTATGGTGTTAAAGAAAATCTACTGACAAGACAAAGAATTAATGGGGCGTAACATTACTTTGTATACTTGGAAAGATATACAACAGGATTTTGAGTGAGAAAGTAAAGCAAATGACAGAAGGATTGATAGAGAAAGAATAATGAGGGCTGAGAAAGGAAGAGGGTAAGTGCATCACTTGTTTCTAATGGATCATTTACTTGAGAAGTTTGAGAAAAAAAAATGGTAAAAACGTTTATATTCATAAATGGGACTATGGATAACCTATGACTAAATCAACAGAATTAAATTACGGGAAATTTGAAGATGTATAGAATTAGTAAAAAGTTTTAAGTGTTTTTAAAGATGTGTCTGATTATTTTGAGATGGCTTAGTCATGAAGGAAGAATGAAGAAGATAGAACAGGGAAAGGATTGTATAATCCGGAAGAGTTAGGAGGGAAAAGAAGATTTAGTTTTCTTGACAGATGGCGTGAAAAATGTCCTGGATAGGAAGGTCATTAATAGCCTGTGAGCACTAGAGTGTTTCTTGTGCGTTACCGATTAGCCATCTGTGTTAGTTTGTGATTTGCCTGTTATGGGAATTTTCTGCAAGGGGGTTTCCTCAACCATTCAACAGTTAATGTATGTAATTGACAGTATCCATTTTATTCCTTTATTTGAACTGCTCTTATATATATATATATATATATATATATATATATATATATATATATATATATATATATATATATATATATATATATATATATATAATATATAAAAATCTATTGATCATTTTCACCAGATACGTGTGCAGCTGAAATAACCACAGCGCCCTCTTAACTCCTCGATTTCTTCGCACTTTCTGGAGTTGCTACAATCACTGCCTCTATAAATTTCTTCAGCAAGAAACGTCTATCCTTACTTGAATATAGTGCAGATGTGTGATTTCTCTTCAGGAGATCACTTTCAGGAAACAGAGAGCTCTTAATTGCTAAAGGTCAGGGGTAAGGATACTAAAATGGTCATTCTAAGTTAGGTTAAGTTAGGATGTATCCCTTTCAATGGGGATGGGGAGTGATTACCTTACCATTGGTTAGGTTAGACTAGGGAAAGTTAGATTTGTATGTGTTCCTGTAACACTAATGTACTCGTTGGCAAGGTATCAAAGGGAGGATGTTAAACTGCCAAAATTTGAGTGTGAGAATATTCAAAAAGTCTTTGTAGGTGGAATGACGTTAAACTGAACAGTAATCGGAATAAAACATTACATCATGACCTAACATTCCCTGACATAACCTTAGGGTCTATTTCCTACATGGTTGTATATGGTGTCGACTTTGGTATGCACTTTTTGACATCCTGCGTGACTCTGAGTCGTCTAAAGAGAGAGAGTTAAGTTAAGTATACCTTAGTTTTACCAGTTTGCAAAGCACTTCTCAAATTCAATCTTTTCAAACTTTTTATTTTAATTTTTTTTCCCATTGAAAGTAAACGTTTTATCAATTACAAATACTTTTTTCCCTTTTTTGGTCTCAGTAACCTTTGGCTGTGGCTTTATGGTTACGTGCATATGGTGACTGTTTTCGTGTTTCTAGTTAACCGAAGCGTCATTTCATTTTAACAAAAAAACTGTAGCATTTTGAGTGCAAGCTGTCCATTAGGCTAGCTATTATTATGACGTATTCATCTTCAGTCCGGCGTAAGCTGCTTAAAGTTTCCCTTAAAAAAAGACCAGTATCACTTACTGCTAAGAAGCCAAATGGTTTTCGTCAGGCAATCGTTCGTTTAAATATAGTGGAATCAATAAGACGATCACTTCTCCGAAGGATGGATAGAGAGAAAGAGAATATTAATCAACATCATGGTTTCTGCTTATTAAAGCTAAACTGTCAAAGGTTAAATTTACTGACACTGATTCTAGATGACTGAGTTTTGATACAGATTCTGATAAGAATAACATTGGGCTAGTGAGAAGACGGTTCCAAACAGCTCTTTCATGTTGATTGTCTAACTTCAGATATAACAAAACTGTATTACGGACTTTCCAAACTTCACAGCTCAAGTTTTCTACAAGGTGCTAAATTTTGGCAGGGACATAAAAATTACATTATTCTATTTATATAATTGTTCATTTTGCTTCATGCTGATTTTCAAATAAACTTGAAGTTTATAATCATGTAACTTATTTTACCTTATGTTATTAGATGAAGTTTCTGTTGATTTATTGTGCGACTGAAAGGTGAGAAATTAATAATATATCTTTCCACACATCGAAGAAGAAAAAATAAATCAGAAGAAAAAAAAAAGATCAAAGGAAAGGGCCAGAATCTTATTCCCGAAGCTGTTTCCTGAAGCAAAGCTGTAATTGTTTAGGGGTGAAGATTCCATTAAAGATCTAATAAACGTTGCAAGAATTCAACATTTCTGGGCCACCACAAACCTGGAAGAACATGAAGAATATGATGAAAAGATGTTTTATTTCACTTACTTATAGACCAGTAGAGAAAAACTCTTAAAGAAGGGTGGAGACTGAGCAGCCAGGACGTTCAAATGAAATGATGTCTTTCTGCGTTAGACCAATGACATCTTCTAGATCAAACATGAGAGAAACTTGGTACAGTTAATCGAAATGTTTCACAATCTTGTTTCTAAAGAATTGGTTG